>NC_045964.1:18233248-18593248 GCF_010909765.2 Amblyraja radiata
CCGATCTATGAGAGAGAGAGAGAGAGAGAGAGAGAGAGAGAGAGAGAGAGAGTTGCACAATCTCCTTGCAAGCATGTGGGTTTCCTTCCACATCCCAAAGACGCATTGGCTTTGTAGGTTAACTTGTATCTATAAAATTGCCCCTAATGTGTAAGGAGTGGGTGAGGAAAGTGGGATAACAGAACTTGTGTGAATGGGTAGACAAAAATGCTGGAGAAACTCAGCGGGTGAGGCAGTATCTATGGAGCGAAGGAAATAGGCGACGTTTCAGTCGAGACCCTTCTTCAAACTTATGTGAGGGTGGGAGGGGGGGGTGGGGGGGCGGGAAGAAGAAAGGAAGAGGCGGAGACAGTGGGCTGAGGGAGAGTTGGGAAGGGGAGGAGAATGCAGGGACTACCTGAAATTAGGGAAGTAAATGTTCGTACTGCTGGGGTGTAAACTGCCCAAGCGAAATATGAGGTGCTGCTCCTCCAATTTGCGGTGGACCTCACTCTGGCCATGGAGGAGGCCCAGGACAAAAAGGTTGGATTCGGAATGAGAGGGGGAGTTGAAGTGCTGAGCCACCGGGAGATCAGGTGGTTATTGCGAACCGAGCGGAGGTGTTGAGCGAAGTGATCGCCAAGCCTACGCTTCAATCAATCAATCAATCAATCAATCAATCAATCAATCAATCAATCAATCAATCAACCAATCAATCAATCAATCAATCAATCAATCAATCAATCAATCAATCAATCAATCAACCTTTATTGTCATCTTGCAAAGCAACAGTTGTACAGTGCAAAATGAGAAGACGTTTCCCAGGGAATACCGGAGCATCGCACATGAAACTTAAAACATTTCACACATAATAACAGTAAAAACAATCCAGTCCCTGATGAAACAGTATAAATAGTTAAAAGCAGGTAAAACAGCAACATTAAAATACAGTAAAAACAGTCATTAAAATGTCCAGGGCAGCTGATTTGAGTGGCCAGTGCCAGAGTTATTAAATTGTCAGTGCAAAGCCGCAGAATCAGGTGGAGTGACTGTTTAGCAGCCTCACAGCCTGTGGCAGGAAGCTGTTTAGCAGTCTGGTAGTCCGGGCTTTGATGCTACGGTATCTCTTGCCTGATGGCAGGAGATCCAGGTGTGTGTGGAGGGGGTGCAGTTTGTCCTTAGCTATTCTCAGAGCTTTTTTCAGACAGCGGCTCTGGAACAGTTCTTGTACCGAGGGTAGGGAGACGCCAATGATCCTCTCTGCTCCCCTCACTACCCTCTGCAGAGCCTTCCTGTCTGAGCAGATACAGTTGGAGTACCACGTGTTCATGCAGTACGTGAGTACAGACTCCACCGTGCCCCTGTAAAAGTCCTGAGGATGTTGGTGGGGAGTGAGGCCTGTTTGAGTTTCCTCAGGAAGTGCAGTCGCTGATGGGCCCGTTTGACAATCCCAGTGGTGTTCCTGGACCAGGTGAGACTGTCTGTAATTTGCACTCCGAGGAACTTTATGCTCTCCACTCTCTCCACCGTGGTGCCACTGATGTTGAGGGGTGTGTGTTTTGGCTGCGACCTCCTGAAGTCGACAATCATCTCCTTTGTTTTGTCGACATTTAATGCTAAATTGTTGTTGCCGCACCAGTCCACTAGTTGTTTCACTTCCTCCCTGTACATTGATTCCTCATCTCCGCTGATGAGTCCCACCACTGTTGTGTCATCCGCGAATTTTATGATCTTATTGTCCCTGAATCTGGCAGCACAGTCATGTGTGAGCAGTGTGAACAACAGCGGGCTGAGCACACAGCCTTGAGGGGAGCCGGTGCTCAGCGTGATCGAGCCCGAGGTGTTCTTGCCAACACGGACTGACTGCGGTCTCTCTGTCAGAAAGTCCAAGATCCAGTGACACAGGGTGGTGTTGAGGCCCAGCAGGGTTAGTTTCTCCACAAGTCTCTGTGGGATGATGGTATTAAAAGCTGAGCTGAAGTCAATGTACAGGATTCTGGCGTAGGTGTTTTTGTTTACCAGATGAGTGAGTACTGTGTGCAGCGTAGTAGAGATGGCATCTTCTGTAGAACGGTTGGGGTGATAGGCGAACTGGAGGGGGTCTAACGATGAGGGGAGGCTGGCAGTATTGTGAGGTTTCACCAGGCGTTCAAAGCACTTCATTACTATGGGGGTCAGGGCGACAAGGCGGTAGTCATTTAGGCAGGCCACAACTGGTTTCTTTGCTATTGGGATTATTGTGGAAGTTTTGAGGCATGTGGGGACAATGGCTTGACTAAGGGAGACGTTTAAGATGTCTGTTAGCACATCTGGTAACTCATCAGCACATTCCTTGAGCACACTTCCTGGGATGTTGTCGGGTCCAACTGCTTTCCACGGGTTGACCTTAGACAGGATTCTCCATGTGTCCATTGAGTCTATGATCAGGACTGGCTGGTCAATTTGTAAGCAGGGGCTGGCTCTCCCTTTGGGTGTGGTGTTAGCTGCATTAAAAAGTGCAAAGAAATTGTTCAGTTTATCTGGAAGAGAAGTGTCGGTGTCAGTTACCTGCTGCCTTGCCTTGTACCCCGTCAGTGTTTGGATTCCCTTCCACATCCTCCTGGTGTCTCCTGTGTCACAGAGGTGTCCCTGGATTTTCTCTGCATAGGCACGTTTCGCTGCCTTGATTCCTTTTTCCAGTGCAGTCCTGGTAGATCGAAGAGCAGCTGTGTTACCGGCTCTGTAGGCTGCATCACGAGCCCTCAGCAGCGAGCGCACCTCTGCTGTCATCCATGGCTTTTCATTTCCACGTGCAGTGAAGGTTTTAATGACAGTGACATCCTCGGTGCACTTAGCAATGTAGCTGGTTACAGTCTCTGCGTACTCCTCGATGTTGATGAGGTCATCATAGGATGCTGCTGTCCTGAACACATCCCAGTCAGTGTGCAGGAAGCAATCCTGCAGTGCTGAGGCTGCTCCCTCTGGCCAGACCCTGGTGTGTTTTCTCTCCACTCTGACTTGTTTTTGCAGTGGTCTGTAGGCTGGTGTTAAATACACTGAAATGTGGTCAGAGTGGCCCAGGTGAGGGCGTGGGGCTGCCTTGTAGGCCTCTGGGGTGTTGGTGTAAACCAAGTCCAAGATGTTCTCTCCCCTCGTCTCAAAATCCACATATTGCTTGAATTTTGGGAGCACAATCTTAAGGCTGGTGTGATTAAAATCCCCAGCCACCACAATAAAGCTGTCATGATATTTGGTCTGGAACTCACTGACGGCGTCATGCAGGGCTCCCAGTGCTTCGTTGGCCTTAGAATTTGCATTAGCACTTGGAGTAACATATACAGCCACAACAAAAACAACGGAGAATTCCCTCGGCAGATAGAAAGGCCGACATTTCACAATGAGGAATTCTATCAGCGGAGAGCAATGTTTACCGGCTATCGTAGCGTTCACACACCAGTCCTTGTTTATGTACAAGCACAGGCCTCCACCTCGGCTCTTACCAGAGCTAGCTGCCTCTCTGTCCGCACGGAACGATGTCATTCCCTCCAGCTGTATCACCGAGTCCGGGATGTTACCGTGGAGCCATGATTCCGTGAAAACAAACACACAGCAGTCTCTTATATCCCTGTATGTTGTCTTAACATAGAAACATAGAAACATAGAAAATAGTAAGATTAAACGAGAACTTACCAGTTTGAAGTTTGATCTGTATTTTATGAGGAGTTACGAAGAGCCCGCTCAGCACGCATGCGCGGCATACTTCAAAGTAGTGGTGTGGAATCACAGATAGACACAGTTTTTGAAATAAACATAGTAAAGAAAAGGAGACATCAGTTATCAGTTTGACCCATATTATTGAGGGTGGGAGCGGAGGGCACGTAATCCCTCATCGTAACTCCTCATAAAATACAGATCAAACTTCAAACTGGTAAGTTCTCGTTTAATCTTACTATTTTACTTCGGAGTCACGTGAGTGACTACGTGAAGATTTTAAAGCTCTGTGATTTCAAACCGTGTAACAGTTATTACTTCACTCACTGCCGAAGTCCTTGAGGGAGGAAGTGTGTTATCGTAATCAACCAATGAATCTGTTTGTAGAAAAACACAATGGTATTTTTTAACAATAACAACAAAGAAATTAAATTGCTCCCCTGGGCTTAAATTAAATATTTGAAGTCTGTAAAAAAATTTCTGCAAATAAAGCAGGTTTTGCCAACGGCTTATTATAAAGGTTCTGAACATTCTTTCCCCCGACCATCCTGCTGTAGCCAGGATGTGGTCTATAGGCACGTCCATTCTTTTGGCCATCGACGTGGATACTGCCCTGGTGGAGTGAGATTTGTACATGTTAGTGTTTATCCCAGCAGCTTTTAGCCCTGCTTGAGCCATCTCGAAATGGTTTGGCTCGTCACCCGACCATAAGGTTTTTTATGACTGACCCACAAGGCTTTTTCACTCCCTCGAATATTTTTGGTTGTGTCTATGTAGGACAGTAGGTGGGTCATGGCACATAACCGTGGTTCTGGCGGGTAAGCCCGGAATTCCACGACTGGATTAGGTGTTCCTGGTCTGCTCTGTTTGATCAGTCCCTGGATCATGAAAGAGATCTGGTCTGGAGCTGTGATCATGCTTGTCCAGTCGCAATAGGTGTAGTGACTGGACCCTCTGTGCAGATACAAGTGCCATCAACATGAGCTGTTTTGAGTGTTGATTGTTCCAGGCTGAGGGATCTGGCTGGTGGCCATCCCCTGAGGTATGTCAGGACCACACTGACATCCCATATATGGGTGTACCTTGGTCTAGGGGGGTTAGAGTTGTAAATACCCTTCATTAGTTTGACCACCAGCGGGTGAGATCGCATGGCCTGTTGTCCTGGAGCTTGTTTTAAATAGACAGACAGGGCACTTCTAGCTGTGTTGATGGCACTGTAGCTGAGTCCTTCATCGTGGTGAAGGTTCGCCAGGAATTCCAGTACGTTGGTAACTGTAGCGGTTGAGTAGGTGGTCCCTGTATCCAAGCAGTACTTCTCCCATTTTTTGATGCTGGACAAGTACTGTTTTCTTGTGGATGTTCGGAGGGATGCTGACATGGTGTCGACGGTTTGTTCTGATAATCCCAGTCCCAGAAGTGGTCTGTTCAGAATCTGCAACCCAGGAGTTTGATTTTTTCATGGCATGGGTGGCTTATGCCTGACACTGGGTGTGTTAATAACTCTGGGTCACTGGGGAATACCATCGGAGTTTCGACAACCATGTCATGGAGTATTGGGAACCATGGCTGCGTAGGCCAGTCGGTACTGTCAAAATACCTGAAGCAGAGTCCATTTGTATTTTGCGTAGTACCCGACTGATGAGGCAGAAGGGAGGAAATGCATAGAAGAAGAAATTTCCCCAATCCAGCGCGAACGCATCTACCGCTGCTGCCTCAGGGTCTGGTTCCCAAGCGACATACATAGGTACCTGGTGATTTAGCCTTGATGCAAATAAATCGATATCTGGCATACCATATTGCTTGATAACTTTTGCAAATATTTTGAGGTTTAACATCCATTCGATGTTGTCATTAAATTCACGTGACCTGGTGTCTGCCACTGTATTTAGCTTACCTGGCAGGTAAGTTGCAGATAGCCAAATATGTCTTTCGACACACCATTGCCAAATTGTGTTGACCAACTTGTCGCATGATAACGATTTTATGCCGCCCATATGGTTAATGTAGGCCACCACCGTAGTATTATCTATTTGTAACCGTACATGCAAGTGATGCATATTTGATGCATATGCTTTTAAACCATAAAAGGCACCCAACATCTCTAGATAATTAATGCCCAGTGTAAGTAGTAATGATGACTCTGGGTTAGTCCATCTACCACCTGTGCTGGATATGGAGTTAGTTGCTCCCCAGCCTTGAGCACTGGCATCTGTTTGGATAACTAACGTAGAGTTAGTGATGATAATAGGGCTGAAACTATGCCAAACATTTTTTGCCCACCACTGTAGTTCTGATATTGCTTCAGTGGGTAACTTCACGACACGATCATAATGACCTGCATGTCGTTTTAGTGCCTGTACCTTTGCTCTTTGTAAGTTTTGATAGTGCAAAGGTCCGAATTGTGTAGCCGGAAATGCTGCTACCATTTTCCCAATTACTCTTGCTACTTGTCGAATAGTTGGTCGTTCGTTGACCATTAAATTGTTGCACGATTGTGCCAATTCAACTGTTTTGTCTCTGTGGCAATGTTACAGTCATGTGGACTGAATTAATTGTGAAGCCCAAGTAGTCCATGATTGTGGATGGCTTCAACTTAGATTTATCTGGATGTAAGACAAATCCCAGGGTTTCGAACAACTGTTTGGTAGTTGATAGAAACATCGAAACATAGAAATTAGGTGCAGGAGTAGGCCATTCGGCCCTTCGAGCCTGCACCACCATTCAATATGATCATGGCTGATCATCCAACTCAGTATCCCGTACCTGCCTTCTCTCCATACCCCCTGATCCCTTTAGCCACAAGGGCCACATCTAACTTCCTCTTAAATATAGCCAATGAACTGGCCTCGACTACCCTCTGTGGCAGAGAGTTTCAGAGATTCACCACTCTCTGTGTGAAAAAAGTTCTTGTCATCTCGGTTTTAAAGGATTTCCCCCTTATCCTTAAGCTGTGACCCCTTGTCCTAGACTTCCCCAACATCGGGAGCAATCTTCCTGCATCTAGCCTGTCCAACCCCTTAAGAATTTTGTAAGTTTCTATAAGATCCCCTCAATCTCCTAAATTCTAGAGAGTATAAACCAAGTCTATCCAGTCTTTCTTCATAAGACAGTCCTGACATCCCAGAAATCAGTCTGGTGAACCTTCTCTGCACTCCCTCTATGGCAATAATGTCCTTCCTCAGATTTGGAGACCAAAACTGTACGCAATACTCCAGGTGTGGTCTCACCAAGACCCTGTACAACTGCAGTAGAACCTCCCTGCTCCTATACTCAAATCCAAAGATACAGCTGACATAGTCAATTCCATGGTCTTGCCTACTATTAAGATATCATCAAGATATGCCATGACAATATGTTTTTGTCTTTTTAATATTGCCAGAGCTGGTTTTAGTATCTTGGTGAATAATCTTGGGGCTGATGTTTAACACATTGGGTAATGCTTTAAACTGCCATAGCTGCCCCATCCAGGTAAATTTCAGGTATCTGCGATGATCCTTGTGAATGGGTACCGAACAATAAGCACCTTTAAGATCAATGCTTGCCATGAAGTATCCTTTGGAAATTAGTTGTTTGGCAGTAACAAACGTTTCCATTTTGAAATGTATATACTTAACAAACATATTTAGTGAGTTAAGTCAATGATGATGCGACATCCACCATCTTTTTTGGTTTTAGTGAATATATTTGATACGAATTCCAAGGGTTCATGTTTTGTTTTTTCAATGATACCCTTTGTAATTAGTCTCACCAGTTCAGCTTGTCCCTCTCGTTTTTCTTTAACTGAGAGGGAAGATACCCTCTGGGGTGAATGTTGGTGGCAATTTTTCTAGTATGAATTGTATTTTGTATCCACTAATGCCATTGAGTATATACTGATCACTCGTGATACTCCCATGCTTCTTTAAACAGGTGTAATCTCCCCCCTGTTAGTATTAAGCCCCTACTTTCTATATACTGGTAGGAACCAGACCCACCTACCTCCATGGTTATGGGTATTTCTTCTGTTTCCTCCCGGTCCAACGAGTCTTGCGCGTTGTCTGACATGGCGGTGATGTTGGGGGGTGGCGCATTTTCCATGGGGTCCGTTCTGGGCCCTGGTCTAAAAAAAAGACTTCCGGTGATAGAATGCGGACCCCGAGCTTTCACCAGTCCCATATGGTAGACGTCGACTGGTGGACGCGATGGGGTGCTGCCGCTTGGGAATGATTGTTTTTGGTTTGCTCGTCCCGGGGCCTGCCCTCATGAGACCGAACGTTTTTGAGGCCTCTTCCATATCCTTCATTTGCTTTGTGAGGTCTTTGCCAAAGAGCAGTGTGTCTGGCTCAGTGGCTGGGGTTTTGCACAACCCCGCAAATTTAGGATTTATGGCAGGTCTTAAGATTTGTTTACGAAGGTTGTGGTCATCTCCGTATTGTCCACGGAACGAGCAAACGATGTGATGGCTGACGTCAGGAGCCTGAGGATCCGCTGCAGTTTTAGCTCCTGGTTCCGAATATTTGCCCCAACATGCCCCCAGATTTAGCTGTTTACAGCCGGCACTTTGAGGGACTCACAGTTCTCTGGAGCTGTATACATTTCTAAGGCCTCATTGACCACCTGCTCCTGTAGGGGCCTGTTGGAGAGGTGGTCAATGCTGGCCGCTAGTTTGGCCTCTAACGGCCTTCCTGCACGTGGGGCTGCCACGTAGCGGTCCACCACACCCAGCAGCTCTTCTTGTTCCTGCACCCCTTGCATACTCCCGACATCTTCAGCCAGCGTCCCTTCTTCTTGACCAGCCCAGTCCTGGTCACCAAAGCTACCCTCGGGTGAGGAGGAAGCGATGGGCAGTGCACAAGGCACTGTGGAGGGAGTGCCTGAACTCCCCCTGCGAGAGCGCCCCTCACGCGGCGCGTCTCGCTGGAGCACCTGCTCCAGGAGTTGCTCCATGCGGCTCAGGCGGCTGTCTCTCCCCCGTGCGGGTGGAGAGACGTCCCCGTCTGGCAAGTCGGAAGCCACCGGCCGGACGCTTCTTCGGTAGCTTTACATCCAGCCCGCTGCTCAGGCGCTAGCGGGGCTGGGCTCGGCACGGTGTCGGGTATGGCGGAGCACCCGGTAAGCGGTCCTATCGCCTGTTGCTGCCCCCCCCCAGATGGAACGCTCCTCCATTGGAGTCGAGCGGGGGACAGGTTTGTTCAAGAGCCTTTCTTCTCTGCCTGTGAAACAAAGCAGAAGGCTCTCCTGTGAAAGAAAACCGACCTCAGGGTACTTACCTGACGGTCCGTTCTTTCACCCTGTAGCGGGAGCGCCTGACTCCCGATGCGGCCGCTGTTGCACTGCTGAACGCAATGCCGCGCATGCGTGCTGAGCGGGCTCTTCACGTAGTCACTCACGTGACTCCGAAGTAAAATAGGTGCAGGAGTAGGCCATTCGGCCCTTCGAGCCTGCACCGCCATTCGATATGATCATGGCTGATCATCCAACTAGGTATCCTGTACCTGCCTTCTCTCCATACCCCCTGCTTCCACAGACTTGACATTGGCTGCACCGAGCTTCAGTGCATCCTTCAGCATGTAATCCTGCAGTCTGGAGCGGGTCAGTCGGCAACATTCCCCGACAGATATCTTGCTTTGCTGGGAGATCAACAAGTTTCAAGCATATCAAAGAGTGTCTTTCACCGAGTTGGTGACCTTCCAGCAGCACTTGACGTACGTCTCTGAATGTGTCCCTGGGAAGTTTTCAAATCAGAGAGTCCTCTGTTGTGCTGTTTGGGATAAATGTGACAAGGATCCTTGCATCCTTCAACAGACTCTCTTTCAAATCCACACTATACGAAGAGGTGGGCACCCGTATCCTCTCTGTAGCAGCCGTCCCGAGGGCAAGGTGCTGTTGTAGTAAGATTTACTGGTTGCTGTGGAGCTGCAGGCATCTTCTGCTGGGTGAGAACAGGGCATTTGCATGTGCCTTCTCTCCCCACAGCCCCCATGTGCCAGGCTGGGTAGAGCCAAGCAGAGCTGGGAGTGCTGAGCAGATCTCACTCCCTGATTCAGTCGGCCGGCTGGCTGCTGCTCTCCCCACGCACTTCCTCACTCCACATTTACAGGCGTTTCTGTCGTCCTCTGACACGCACTGCTTTTGTTCAATACCAACTTCAGAAAGGGTTGGGATTACAAACACTTCTCATGAAGGGTCTCAACATCACCCATTCCTTCTCTCCAGAGATGCTGCCTGTCCCGCTGAGTTACTCCAGCATTTTGTGTCCATCTCAGGAAGGGAACCCCTGTCATAACTTGGGGACTTCCTGCACAGGAAACCTGCAGCCAATTTATGCAGAGCAGGACCCCAGAAATAGTATTATCAGGAATGGACAATTTTTATCTGGGGTTTAATATCAGCCTGGGCAACTCCCCAAGAGATTCCTATATTATTAAGAACGTTTGAGGAAATATTTAGAGTGCACAAATACGCATGGGGAGCTTTAAGGGCTGTCCTCAACTCCGTTCAATGTCAACCTACCCAATCATCCATCCATGCCCCTGCATCGGAAGCAAGACTAATGGGGCTGTCCCACTTAGGAGACTGGAACGGAAACCTCTGGAGACTTTGGGCCCCACCCAAGGTTTCCGTGCGGTTCCCGGAGGTTTTAGGTGGTTGCCGGAGGTTGCAGATAGTGGAAGCAGGTAGGGAGACTGACAAAAACCTCCGGGAACCGCACGGAAACCTTGGGTGGGGCACAAAGTCTCCAGAGGTTTCCGTTCAGGTTTCCTAAGTGGGACAGGGGCATTACACCACCACATGGTTATCACCTATTCCAAGTCATATTGTGGCATCTCATCCAAACTACACATGGGTCACTTCAGGACCCAGTGTCCTATTGCACCGGAAATACGCTGGTAAAAATGATCAATCAAGCGCAGGGTTTTCTGGAGCAGTATCCAGCAAAATGCCAGCAGCACATTCGAAGGGAAAAATAGTGGAGCATTGGTTTAAGGAGGGGATCTCAGTGTCAAGGGTTTTGGCAATTAAAAGCAGTGCCAACAATGTTGCTGGGATTAAAATCAGGCATGCCCATTCTGGATCCTAAAGCCGTAAGAACAGAGAAACATAGAAAATAGGTGCAGGAGTAGGCCATTCGGCCGTTTGAGCCAGCACCACCATTTAATATGATCGTGACTGATCACCCAAAATCTGCACCCCGTTCCTGCTTTACCCCCACATCCCTTGATTCCATTCGCCCTAAAAGTTAAATCTAACTTTCTTGAATACATCCAGTGAATTGGCCTCCACTGCCTTCTGTGGCAGCGAATTCCACAGATTCACAACTCTCTGAAAAGACTACAAAAAGTAGTAATCCCTGTCCAGTCCATCATCGGCTCTGACCTCCCTACCATCAAGGGGATCTATCACAGTCGGTGCCTCAAAAAGGCTGGCAGCATCATCAAGGACCCACACCATCCTGGCCACACACTCATCTCCCCGCTACCTTCAGGTAGAAGGTACAGGAGCCTGAAGACTGCAACGTCCAGGTTCAGAAACAGCTTCTTCCCCACAGCCATCAGGCTATTAAACTCATCTGAAACAAATCTCTGAACATTAATAGACCATTATCTGTTTATTTATTGATGTGTGTATATATTTATATAATGGTATATGGACTCACAGATATGTTCTGTATTCATGCCTACTATATTCTGTTGTGCTGAAGCAAACCAAGAATTTCATTGTCCTATCTGGGACACATGACAATAAACTCTCTTGACTTGACTTGACTCTCTGGGTGAAAAAGTTTGTCCTCATCTCAGTCCTAAATGGCCTACCCCTTATTCTTAAACTGTGACCCCTGGTTCTGGACTCCCCCAACATGGGGAACATTTTTCCTGCATCTAGGATTGGCAAGGGTGGAGATTCCCGAGGTGGGGGATTTGAAAACAGCTAATGCTAAAATTGCACATATTCCCAAAGGAAAAGGCAGCCTGTTCTATTTGGGGATTTAAAGTCAGAAGCATGGGAACGACGAGCAGAGAGTTTGATGCAGGAGAAGACGAGAAGATAACAGGAGACACAAAGGCTGTGAATGAGACCTCCATGAAGCCTCAAACATAGAAACATAGAAAATAGGTGCAGGAGTAGGCCATTCAGCCCTTCGAGCCTGCACCGCCATTCAATATGATCATGGCTGATCATCCAAATCAATATTCCATACCTGCCTTCTCTCCATACCTCCTGATCCCTTTAGCCACAAGGGCCACATTTAACTCCCTCTTAAATCTAGCCAATGAACTGGCCTCAACTACCTTCTGTGGCAGAGAATTCCATAGATTCACCACTCTCTGTGTAAAAAATGATTTTCTCATCTCGGTCCTAAAAGACTTCCTTCTTATCCTTAAACTGTGCCCCCTTGTTCTGGACTTCCCCAACATCGGGAATAATCTTCCTGTCCAAACCCTTAAGAATTTTGTAAGTTTCTATAAGATCCCCCCCTCAATCTTCTAAATTCTAGCGTGTACAAGCCGAGTCTATCCAGTCTTTCTTCATATGAAAGTCCTGCCATCCCAGGAATCAGTCTGGTGAACCTTCTCTGTACTCCCTCTATGGCAAGAATGTCTTTCCTCAGATTAGGAGACCAAAACTGTACGCTATACTCCAGGTGTGGTCTCACCAAGACCCTGTACAACTGCAGAAGAATACGCAGCTCATCCAGTTTGTTGTCCAGGGAGCGGACATTGGAGAGGAGAAGCGAGGACGGGGTTGGGCGGGGTTAGCTGTTAGCCTAGCGCGAATGCCTGCTCTTTTCCCCCGTCTCCCTCTCATGTAAGAGCCTGCTCTTTTACCCCGTCTCAGCCTCCTCTCACCGCTTGCGTCTCCTCCTCCTCCTCTCTCTCCTCTCTCTCCTCCTCTCTCCGGTCGTATTCGGATCTGTGGCCGATATGTTTGGCTTCGCAGCCGGTAGATGTAGTCCATAGTGGCGTATTTGGTCCATATCGCACCAAAACGCGCCCGTACTACCAACGTAGTTTGCCCTGATGTTTAAGAGCATGTTCCTGCAGTACATATATCTTGGACAGACTGGACAAAACATACAACACTCACAAGAAGATTACGGAGATTCAGTATGCGAATGAATGAATGAATGAATGAATGAATGAATACTTTATTGTCACACGTGATAAGTCACAGTGAAATTCTTTGCTTGTATACCCAAGGTATGCAATAGACGCCACTGAAAAGGTGCTAACAAAGTTATAAAGGTCCTCCTTTGTTCTTCCCCCTCCCACACGGCGGTCCCCGCATGCCGAGTCCTCCTTTATTTCTCCCCCCCCCCCCCAGCAGTAGCATCCTCACTCCCACGTGGCCCGTCTTTGTTCGTCGGTTGGCGCCCACATCGAGCGCTGCGCTGATCTCTCCACTATCGCCGCTGGGACTCCTCCTGATGTTAGAGAGGATTTTCTTGACCTTCTACAGGTGTACAGTAGAGAGCATATAGACTGGTTGCATCACGGCCTGGTTTGGCCACTTGAATGCCCAGGAGCAAGGAAGATTGCAAAAAGTTGTGAACACTGCCCAATCCATCACGGGTTCTGATCTCCCCACCATCGAAGGGATTTACCGGAGTCGCTGCCTCATAAAGGCAGCCAGCATCATCAGAGACCTACACCACCCTCGCCACACACTCATTGCACTCCTGCCATCGGGAAGAAGATAAAGGAGCCTGAAAACTGTAACGTTCAGGTTCATGAACAGTTTCTTCCCTACAGCCATTGGACTATTAAACACTTCTTCCTATTGAGTCCACATCATAATATTAGAAATTGTTCAGCCAGAGCTCCACACACTTTTGGCATCTGCATACAATGGAATCTTACACTTCTTGTGCTTCTCGTGTGTGTTGGTGGAAAGATTGGTGGAAACGGCCGCAACGTGAACGCTCTTTCCTTGACCCCTATTAAACACTACACTCTCCCAAATAAGCACTGAACTACATACTATTATTGTTATTATTGCACTATTATAGTTTGTTTTTTTATGTGTACGTATGTGTGCATGTGTATGTTCATATGTATGTGTGTGTATATGTATATATATCGCGTGGACTCGATGCCCACACGATATATATATATACATCGAGTCCACGCCGACCAACAAATATATAGATATATATATTTCTTTATACTTATGTATGCATATATATACACACACTGAACTTTTTTTTCGCATGTATTATTTTGTTTACAGTACAATATGTTTAAATATGCCGCTGTGCTGCTGCAAGTAAGAATTTCATTGTTCTATCTGGGACATATGACAGTAAAACATTCTTGATTCTTGACTTGTCTCTGTACAAAACAATCGTAAAACTTATGTAGTTGTGATCGCTATTTCCAAATTGTTCTTTCACCCCAACACCAGTCATCCGGCCAGGCCCATTTCCCAATACAAGGTCCCAGCATGGTCCCTCCTCAAATCAGTATCAATATATTGTTTAAGGAAACCTTCTTAGATTTGTATCCAACAAATTCTATTTGTAGATAGACACAAAATGCTGGAGTAACTTAGCAGGACAGACAGCACCTCTGGGTAGAAGGAATGGGTGATTTCGGGTCTGAAACGTCAGAAGTCTGAAGAATGGATCTGACCTGAAACGTCACCCATTCCTTCAATCCAGAGATGCTGCCTGTCCCACTGAGTTACTCCAGCATTTTGTGTCAATCTTCGGTTTAAACCAGCATCTGCAGTTCCTTCCTACAAAATTCCACTTGTATCCTCACAATCTAACCCTTGTGTGTTAGTCCTAGCCGATATTGGGGAAATTAAAGTCACCAACTGGAACACCCCTGTGGTCCTTGCATTTTTCTGTAGTTTGTTTTTGGATTTTGAGATCCAAACAGGCCCTTTTGGGGAAACAGGCCCTTTTGGGCCAATAAAGTCCACACCGACCAACAATCACCCATACCAGTTCTATCCTACACACTAGGGACAGTTTACAGAAGCCAATTTATCTGCACATCTATGGAATGTGGGAGGAAACTGGAGCATTCAGGGAAAACTCACGCGGTCACAAGGAGAATGTACAAACTCCGTACAGACATCCGTAGTATGGATTAAACCCAGTCTCTGGCGCTGTAAGGCAACAGCTCAAAGGCGGTACAGTGGTGTTTAGTACCTCACTGATATCCTCCTACTTCAAGCATTGATTCCCTCCTTTATATTTGAGCGGTCCAACTTTCTTCCCTTGTCACCATCTCCATTTTAACACGTAAAAAGCCTTGGGATGTTCCTTAATCCAACTTGCCAATGATATTTAATGGCCCCTTCTGGTCCTAATTGTCTCCTGAAGTTATTTCCTACTCACTTTATATTCCTCATAAGCCCCGTTTGATGTCACCTTCATAAACCTGACATACGCTTCCTTTTTCTTCTTGACCAAGTTTACAACCTCCTTGGTCATCCATGGTTCCCTTACCGTGTCCTTTTTTCTTGCTTACTGCAACATGCTGATCTTGCACTTTAGTCAACTGCCCTCTAAACGACTCCCACATGTCATCTTTGGACACCCCATTACTGTTACCAAACTACCTTCATTAGCTGTTGCCTAATGGCATTTGTTATACGAGAATTTTGCCCGAACAGTCTGTGACCAATAGCGCTGTGGCCATAGGCTATATTTAAAGTCCAAAACACTGCGGCCGGTAGCTCTATATTTAGAACCTATAACGCTGCAGCTGACAGCTCTTTGTTTAAATTCCCACACACTAAGTTGACAGCACTCTGTTTAAACCTTTGCACGCCAAACCGGAAGCGCTGTTTATTGCCCTTACGCGCCAAGTCTGTAGCGCTGTGTATTGCTTTACGCGCCAGTCTGCGGCTGATAGCGCTTTATTTCTGGGGGGGAGGGGCTCGCTCGGATGCAGTCCCCTGCCATTGGTCATAGTTTGAATTTGGGAGCAGCACTATCGGCCAGGACTTGCAGGCGGTTATTTTAACAGCTGATTTCTTATCTGTAGTTTTTTGTATGAGAGGGATTGACCGACGGGCTGAGTCATGATCAGCGCCGCGGACAAAGGAAGAGAGAGAGAGAGAGAGGTGTGCTGCTGTAAAATGGACCCCATTCATACCAAGACCAGTATTCTCTTTGTTGTCTCTCTTGCCAATACATCTGATGTGTTCATGTACGAGAGGGGTTCACTGACGGGCTGAGTCGTGATCAGCACCACGGGCAGAGAGAGAGGTGTGTTGCTGTAAGCCCACGCCATACCAAGCCAAGTATTGTTCTTGTTCTCTCTTGCCAATAAAACTGATTTGTATAAACAGATGAGTGAGTCTTTTTCTGTTCTACTTGTCAGATCCTTGAACCTGTTCCCCTGTTTTAGCATTGTAATCTGCCTTGCCCCAATTAAGAACCTTCCCCCAACATCTAGACCTGCCCCTATTCAAAAATGTGATTATCTCCCAATTCTTCTTCCACTGCAAGGCCAGTCACTTGGCCAGGCTAGTTTCCCCAATATAAGTTGCATAGTTCCCAATGCAAGGTCCATATTGTCCCTCCTTGAATCAGGCTATCAACCTACTGTTTAACAAAAACTTCTTAGAATTATAGAGTGATACAGTGTGGAAACAGGCCCTTCGGCCCAACTTGCCCACACCGCTCAACTACACGAGTCCAAGCTATACTAGTCCAACTTGCCTGCACTTGGTCCATATCCCACAAAACCTGTCCTATCCATTGGATACACCTTACAAATGTTGCCGTCTAATCCTCTTGCCCTGCGTCAGTCACTATTGGGGACGTTAAAAGTCACCCACTACAATAACCCCGTGGTTCTTGCATCCTTCTGTAATATGTCCACATATCTGATCCTTGAGCAGATGTTAAATTACAATTAAAACACAAAGTACTTGTGCTGTAATTCCAGGATAGCGCTCAACTAAGAAAACCAATCCCAAAACCAAAGTATTATCTAACTAAATACACCAACTTACAATAAATGACTTCATATGCGAAAAAAACCCAGCTACCTACATATTAATTCTCTTTAAAAAAAACCTAATCCTGTAGATGCAAGTATATCATTAGGGTTATCGTGTGGGCACTTCCCTTCATTGATGTTTTATTGAGTTAGGCCCACGACACCTCAGTAAGGCTTGACAGTTGGTTCTGGCACATACTGCAAGTCATACTTTTCCTTTCTGCCTCCAACTGACACTATTTCTTCTCCACCAAACCCACCTACACCCTTGCTCTGCTGCCTCTGACATTTGCTTTACAACCTGACGCAAACTCTGTCTGTGAATTCCCAGTTCTCCAAATAGCGACATGGTTGAACTTGCTATGAAACCTCTACAACCCACCTCCACAGGACATACTGTTGCTCTTCATCCTCGCTGTTCAACATCTGCTTCCAACTCTACATATTTAAACGTTTTTCTTTTATAAGCCTCATCCACTAAGTTCTTCAAAGGCACCATCATTTCTATAAAAGACACTATCCGCTGACTAACTGACCATAATACTATATCAAGCCTCAATCTAGTAGTAATTATTTCCTGCGCAACAAACTTTCCTCCTAAATCTACCTGTATCTCCCAATCATTGGCTCCCCGTAACTGGCCTGACTCATATCTAGCTGCAAACATTCTTCCTCTATCTTTCTCTTCCTCACAGACAAAATGAATCACTGCACTCCCAGTCCTGATGCCTACTAAATTCACCTGTACTCTCCTCCTCTCAATTGCTGTGGCAATGCACTTCAATACCTGGTTAATCCGGCAAGTATACCGACCCTGAGAAAGACTAGTCCTATACCGTGACAAAATATGCCTCAACATTGCCACCTCTGAGCACAAGGGACACAGCGGGTCCCCACCCACCCATTGTTTGAGGTTCTGCGATGATGGCAGCACATCATAAATACAGGGCTCGAAATTAACGGTTGCCAATGGCAACCTAAAGTCCCGTCAGGCAACATTTTGCCCGGATTGGCAAGCGAAGGAAAGCTTGGCTGATGTGGACAGTGGACGGCCTGATGCAAACTGTGCCAGCGTTTCTCAGAGAGCTCCTGCCTTATCCTTGTTCCCTGCCTTGCCCTGTGGAGTTGCTGCTTGTTTGCGAACCAGCGGCTCAGGTAGCGGATTGGCGCTCGACACCGCTGCAAATTGTTCTGTTGCTGTTGTTCCCTTAAAGGCCCTGTCCCACTTTGCGATTTTATCGGCGACTGCGGAGCAACAGTGACGGTTTTAAAGGGCGTCAGTCACTGACGCTACGCAGTCGTTGAAAAAATCGTAATGTGGGACAGGCCCTTTAAGGGAACAACAGCAACTATCGCACACTATCCCACACAGGCATGGGACAATTTATACAAACCTGTGCGCCTTTGGAGTGCGGGGGGTAACCCTAACCCTAACTCTAGGTTGATAGGCTTGGTATTTAAGTATAAATTGTCCCTAGCATGTGTGGGAGAGTGTGCGGGGGATCGTTGGTGGGCACGGACTCGGTGGGCCGAAGGGCACTGTATTTCTGAACTAAACGTGACACAGGGGCCCCAGGGGTTGGACTCGAACCCTCAATGTTCTGCCTGCTCCTCATGGGAAGTAAACTGTTGGTCACGAGTTGTCCCAGAGGCAGATCTCTCTTCCAATGGTCTCTCGAAACCCCCAGAGGCAGCGGGCTTTTCAACTGGGTACAGGCAATGTTGTCAATGTACCAGTGCCACCCACCTGCTCCGGCCACTGAGTCTAAATACCCACCACCCATTTTGAAACAAGGCGAGGGGGAGGGGGGGGGGGGGGTGTTGTTCCCAAAGTCTGCATTTATCCCATAGTCATTGTTACTAAAACAGATTATGTGGAGTAGACTTTGTGCAGTACTGCTAGTGGGATCAGGCTGTCACAGGCTGGGTCCACAAATGGGGAGCGTCGGGGAAAATGGGAGTGGGGGCGGGGTTGGAAAATGGTAGAAGGGGGGAGAGGAGGAGAAGGGGGTGTGAGGGGAGGGGGGGAGTGGAGAAGGGGGAGAAGAGTGGGGCAGGGAGGAGGAAGAGGGGGAAGGGAAGAATGGGGGAGAGGGGAAGGGAGAAGGGTAGGGGGGGAGTGGAGAAGGAGGGATGGGGTGGGAGGGGGGAGGAGGGGGGGGAGGGGAGGGGGGAGTTCAGTCTAACTCGCTGAATCCATCCCTGTGAAAAGTTAGAGATGGGAATTTGGATCTGGAAGCGGACCAATAGAAAATGAAACTGAACGATTCAGACATATTTTCATTTGCACAATTGATTTTATTGTATTAATTTTAATATATTAAAGTTAAAATCCATGCATTGAAGGAAGAATATTTTACAGCCCATCTGTGGTCCCTAACCCCATCCCTAACCCTAACACTAACCGGACGTCACCCGCAGGACAGTATACGTCAGTGTGTGACAGGGCGCACAACATGATGAGACACCCAAATGTCGCCCCTGGATTTGAACATTCCAAAATCCTGGGGCGACAGGGAGAAATTGCGCATCACCCGCGCATCACTACATGCGTCACGACCCGACCACGATGCTCCAACCTCTTTTCAGGCTGTCGCCGAAAATGACGCCCAAGTGGGATAGGCCCTTAAATCCCTCACCCGGAGAGAAACTGCAAAGCCACCTTCCCACGTTTGGTACATATCCCTCCAAACCTGTCCTATCCATGTACCTGTCTCTGTCCCTGTCTTTCTATCTGTCTCTGTCTCTCTCTGTCTCTGTCTCCATCTCTGTCTATCTCTGTCTCTGCCTCTGCCCCTTATGTCTCTGATTCTGTGTCTCTGTCTCTCATTTACCAGTCCCCCCCCCACTTTTTCATCAGAAACCCACCCTGAAATTTGGGCATTGAAGCTCCCCCTAATGCTCCAGTGTGGTGCCAAGTACCAGCCATGTTGCTGAAAGGGCTGTTGTGATACAGCATGGTGTTCCTGAAGTCCCACACCAGAAGAGCTACCCAACATCTGCACTCTCCTTGACCTCGTCCTTTCCATACCGGCAAGTTCAGCTGAGGCTGAGCGAGGCATCAGCCGACTGAAGCAGCTGAAGACCACTATCAGAAGTTCCCTCCAGGACGACCAGGTGATGCACCAGCTCCTCATCATGCTGCATGCCAGTAACATCAAGGACTCTGATCCCTGGACAGCCATCAGCTTGAGGCATGCAGGAGGGATGAAGGCAAGGAGGCCTGACACGGGAGAAGACCCAGTTGCAGCATCTGCCTCGGGACCTCACCCTGCAGTGACAAGTCTGATGAGGAGGATGCTCTGCTCGAGAGCGACTCAGATGACAATTAAAGTGACTTTTAGATGTATTTGAACAGCTCTGTCTTACCCTCAGCTATGGATACCAATGGCTTCACACTCATGCTGAGAAATGAATCTCAAAAAGAAACTGCTCTTCCTGCGGGTACAGTGCTAGCCCAAGTGTACCTGTTTGACTCTGTCATTGAGCCAAAGAAGTCTCCGAAAACAATGTCAATTGATCCTGAGCTCTTCAATTTTGGGGATTCACCCATTCCCGAAGCATGGAGAGCTAGGTTAGCCAACAAGTTGTCAGAGAGAGCTGATGTATTCTCATTGGAGGAATGGGATGTGGGTCTAGCGAGAGGTGTGACAAACCACATAAGACTCAGAGACTCTAGACCATTCAGAGAGAGATCCCGCAGAATCGCACCTGCAGACATTGAGGATGTTCGGCGCCATCTCCAAGAACTGCTGGCAGCCGGAATAATCAAAGAATCCCGAAGTCCGTATGCCTCTCCCATTGTCATAGTGAGGAAGAGGAATGGCAAAGTGAGAATGTGCATTGACTATCGTCTGCTGAACTCCAGAACCATCCCAGACCAGTACACCATGCCGCGCATAGATGATGCACTTGATTGTCTGACTGGCAGTAAATGGTTCTCTGTGCTGGATTTGAGAAGCGGATATTACCAAGTGGAAATGTCTGAGGCAGACAAAGAAAAGACAGCCTTTATTTGCCCTCTTGGTTTTTTCCAGTTTGAGCAGATGCCCCAAGGCATCACAGGTGCTCTTGCAACCTTTCAAAGATTGATGGAGAAGGCTGTAGGAGACATGAACCTGATCCAAGTTCTTGTGTATCTTGATGATATCATAGTGTTTGGAAAAACACTAGAGGAACACGAAGAACGTCTCCTCAAAGTTTTGGATCGGCTGGAGGAATGTGGACTCAAGATCTCCATTGACAAATGCCAATTCTGTCTACCAAAAGTGAAATTCCTGGGGCACATTGTCTCCGCCGCCGGCGTCGCAACCGACCGGGAGAAAGTTAGTGCCGTCACCAATTGGGAGAAACCCATTGACCTAAAGTCCCTGAGGTCGTTTCTAGGATTTTGTGGGTACTATCGGCGGTTCATTGAGAACTACTCTGCCACTGTCCGCCCTCTCACAGACCTAACTAAAGGGTACCCTCCAGCTCAACGCAAAAACAAAGCCACCTTCAAGGACAAGAAATAATAATAATAATAATAATAACTTTATTTATAAAGCACTTTAAACAACTACAGTTGCCACAAAGTGCTGTACATGAGAAATCATGAACAAAAAGCTATTACAAACAATTAAAAACCATTAAAAACCGTAAAACGAAGGACTATAAAAAACACACTAAAAATTAAAAGACATTAAAAGCACTAAAAACAGGAGCAATGCCTCAGCCAGTGTCGAAAGCCAAAGAATAAAAATATGTTTTTAGGGAGGATTTGAAGATGGACAGTGAGGGGGCCTGTCTGATGTGCAGCGGCAAGGTGTTCCAGAGTGCCGGAGCAGCAACAGAAAAGGCTCTATCCCCTCTGAGCTTCCGCTTAGACCTTGGTACCTCAAGGAGCAGCTGATCAGCTGACCTGAGGCACCGGGCAGGAGCATATAGGTGGAGCAGCTCAGAGAGGTAAGGCGGGGCGAGCCCATTCAACGATTTAAAAACAAATAGAAGAATTTTGAAATGAACTCGAAAGTGCACTGGGAGCCAGTGTAGGGAGGCCAAAATTGGCGTAATGTGCTCCCTCTTTCGAGTTCCAGTCAAAAGGCGACTACTTTAAAGTCTCAGAGCCGTTCAGCGACCGTTGGACCTCAGCTTGTGATGACGCCTTTTACACCATCATCCACAAGCTCACGCATGCTCCTGTGTTGGCTTTCGCGGACCCGACAAGGCCCTACATATTGCATGTAGACGCAAGCCTGAATGGCCTGGGAGCTGTATTGAATCAAGAGCATCCTGAAGGACTCCGTCCAGTTGCTTTCGCCAGTCGCAAGCTCAGCCAGTCAGAGCGGAACTATCCCATCCACCAGCTAGAATTTCTAGCTTTGAAGTGGGCGGTAGTCGATAAGTTCCATGATTATTTGTATGGCACCAAATTCACTGTGAGAACGGATAATAGTCCGCTCACGTATGTCTTAACCACTGCCAGGCTTAACGCCACAGGCCACAGGTGGCTAGCTGCCCTCTCCACCTATGACTTCAACGTTCAGTATAAGCCTGGTCGTGAAAACATTGATGCGGACTTGCTTTCCAGAAATCATCAGGAGACAGAGGATGGATGGGTGGATGTTCCTACTTCTGGGATGAAAGCTCTCTGCCGAAGAATCGCTGCATGTGGTCCCGGCGAAAGCACCACTAGATGTGTCGACCAACTAGGTGCTTCCCCCGATGCTATTCCTGCTGTTTATTCCTACCTCACTCAAGTGGAGGGAAATGAGCTTGAGCAGTTGAGCCGTAAAGAACTGATAGAGGCCCAGAGATTAGACCCTGTCATCAGTGTGGTAATGTCTCAGCGGTGCCTCCATTTTGTGTAGCGCTTCTTTGCCCTCTACATGCGCTGCGCCCCAGGTTCGTAAACTTTAATTCCCTTATAGGTGTTTTACTGGTGTTTCTCACACAGATATTCAAAAAAAAACAACACTCAATAAATCAATCTTTTATAGTACCTTTAAGTATTAATTACTATGTGGGCCCACACACTCACTCACACAAGCCGGCAACATTAAAAACAAAACAAGAATAACCCCACGTTGCAGGCCTGGTCGAAGCTGGAGAGCTTCGCGGCCAAATACAGTGGAAGCCGACAAGTGCATAGTGCAGAAGCTCACAAGATGGCGGGGAGTTGGCTGACCAGAGAGGACCCCATGTGGCAGAAATGTTCCTTCTCCCTCGTTGTCTCCAGGGCTCAGCTAACCGCTGCTCTCACTCTCCTCGTAGTCACAAAGTCCACACAGCGACAGTCTTTAATCCACACCTCCGAGCTGAAGGGGTAGCAGTTAGCCTAGGCTTCTTCTGTCTTCTTCTGGACTTCTTCTCTCTCTCTCCTGGACTTCGATTACCCACAATTCCCAGCTCCCGCCCCCAAACCAATCACCACACAGGAAAAATGATCTAACTCATTAACAACAAATCAAAATGCAGAACACATATTCACAGCAAAACTTATATACATTTCTTAATAAGAAAAACTAATATGAAGTTACACAGGGCTACAATTGCTTTTCAGGAGATGGTTTAAATATCAAGCAGAAAAGTTACACGTTCTCACAAATATAATGTTTCTGTCCATTTAAAGTTGATATCCCCCCAAAATAAATAAATAACCAAATTGTATTGCCCTTCTGGGCAATCCCATTTGCCAAGTTCTATGATTGATTCAATATAGTCAGATTCTTAGTGGTCACAGAGTAAAAGAGGTACTATGTACATTCAAATGTATGGTATAGGTCTGGTCAGGTAATGATAATAACACAGTAACAAGTACGTTACA
Organism: Amblyraja radiata; assembly: GCF_010909765.2. NCBI lineage: Eukaryota > Metazoa > Chordata > Chondrichthyes > Rajiformes > Rajidae > Amblyraja > Amblyraja radiata. The sequence goes on from NC_045964.1 coordinate 18,256,664, forward strand.
AGGAAAACAAAATCAAAGTACACTTCCATTTTCTTTATTTCTTTTAAATTACAAAATCCTAGAGCAGAAGGGATAATTATGTATCTATTTTCCCCCTCGTGATGTTCTTACTGTGTCTACCTTCAAAGGTGTCAAACAGATCGATTCAATTCATTATCAACTTACATTGCTGTGACTGGGCACAACAGAGATTGATGATTGAAGATTTAAGAGGAAAAGCCCCATGCTAGGGCCAGGTCATGATAATTTTCAGTCCTTCACAGAAAACATGCTTGCATCAATCTGTAGTATGCATGGTTAAGCATATATGTTACCATGGTCCAGGATTTAATGACGCAGGTTGATCATACGCTGAATCCAACCACATTTTTATTTGGAAGTGGAAAGAAATAATAGAAATTGCATTCATTGCAACGTGTAAAAAGAGTTGAGATACTGATATAATTTTGCTCCATGTCATTGTGGTATATAACATGTCTTGATCGGTGAATATGTTTAGTTTAGTCATGCAACCCGTCTTAAATGACCACCTAAAAAGCTGCCTAGGTTGCCCGGCTGGCAACAGCGAAAAAAAGTTAAGTGAGAGCCCTGAAATAGCCATTATAAAGAGAATTACATGACCTGCCTCCATACAACACAGGTCCCTCCAGCTAAACTTCCTCTTGTCTACACTTTCTCAGTTCATCCACTGTCCCTGCTTAACTTGAGCTACTGCCCTCACACATCTCACTGATTCCTGACGACATACCTGCTCTACAACCAATTTCCTTCTCTCAGTTGGACCTGCCTTACTCCACACTGGTTTCCCTTGCTGCACCCCACCAACAATGTCTGCATGCCTCGGTGGTGCTTGTGCTTCTACCTCGTGCTTTGACTTGGGGTGTAAACTACCCAAGCAAAATATGAGGTGCTGCTCCCCCAATTTGCGGTGAGGCTCATTCTGGCCCAGATGGAGATCACCTTTCCCATATAAAGCCACATTACTGAGACACTGTGGACAAACTGGAATAGACAATAGGTGTAGGAGATGCTGGCCCGCTGCAGACTGCAGGAGTACGTGCTGAGGGACGCACTGAAGCTCGGTGCAGCCAACGCAAAGGCTCGGTCGGGGAGGACCACAGTCTAGGGTCCTTCCGCTGCTGGACATGGGGGGCAGGGTGTGGTGGAGACGCCCCTCAAAATAGGGGCGTGAATGGCAAGGGTGAGGGGATAAATTTGAGTTTTGGGGAAATTATTGTATGTATGAATAGCCTCCGAGAATGTCGGATGGAGTTTTGTAAGGATCATGTACTGTATATATTTATTTCTCAAATAAAGTCTATTTTGAAATTTTTTAAAAGTAAGTAATTCGGCCCTTCAAGCCAGCACCGCCAGTTAATGTGATTATGGCTGGTCATCCACAATCAGTACACTGTTCCTGCCTTCTCCCCATATCCCCTAACTGCTATCTTCAAGAGCCCTACCTAGGCAGATAATTCCACAGACTGTGTGAAAAAGTTTCCTCATCTCTGTTCTAAATGGCTTACACCATCTTCTTAAACTGTGGCCCCTGGCTCTGGACCCCCAACATCGGGAATATGTCTGAAGAAGGGTTTTGGCCCGAAATGTAGCCTTTTTCCTTCGCTCCATAGATGCTGCTGCACCCGCTGAGTTTCTCCAGCTTTTTTGTGTACCATCGAGAATATGTTTCCTGCCGCTAGCATGTCCAAACCCTTAATAATCTTATATGTTTCAATAAGATCTCCTCTCATCCTTCTAAATTCCAGAGTATACAAGCCCAGCCGCTCCATTCTCTCAGCAAACGACAGTCCCGCCATTCTGGGAATTAACCTAGTGAACCTACGGCTGCACTGCCTCAATAGCAAGAATGTCCTTCCTCAAATTTGTAAACCAAAACGGCACACATTACTCACTACGGCTTTGTACAACTGCAAAAGGACATCTTTGCTCCTATACTCAACTCTTGTTATGAAGGCCAACATGCCATTTGCTTTCTTCACTGCCTGCTGTACACCTGCACGCTTACTTTCATTGACTGATAAACAAGGACCTCCAGATCCCGTTGTACTTCCCCTTTTTCCAACTTGACACCATTTAGATAATAATCTGCCTTCCTGTTTTTGCTACCAAAGTGGATAACCTCACATTTATCCACGTTAAACTGCATCTGCCATGCATCTGCCCACTCACCCAACCTGTCCAAGTCACCCTGCATTCTCATAGCATCCTCCTCACAGTTCACACTACCACCCAGGTTTGTGTCATCTGCAAATTTGCTGTTACTTTGAATCCCTTTGTCTAAATCATTGATGTATATTGTAAATAGCTGCGGTCCCAGCATCGAGCCTTGCGGTACCCACTAGTCACTGCCTGCCATTCTGAAAGGGATCCGTTAATCCCTGTCTGCCAACCAATTTTCTATCCATGTCAGCACTCTACCCCCAATACCATGTGCCCTAATTTTGCCCACTAATCGCCTATGTGGGACCTTATCAAGTGCTTTCTGAAAGTCCAGGTACACTACTACATCCACTGGCTCTCCCCTTGTCCATCTTCCTAGTTACATCCTCAAAAATTCCAGATGATTAGTCAACCATGATTTCCCCTTTGTAAATCCATGCTGACTCGGACCGATCCTGTTACTGCTATTCAAATGTATGGGACTTTATCAGATGCTTTCTGAAAGTCCAGGTACACCACACCCACTGGCTCCCCCTTGTCCATTTTCCAAGTTACATCCTCAAAGAATTCCAGAAGACTAGTCACGCATGATTTCTCCTTCGTAAATCCATGCGGACTCGTACATATCCTGTTACTGCTATACAAATGTGCCTCTATTTCATCTTTTATGATTGACTCCAGCATCTTCCCGACCACCGATGTCAGGCTAACTGCTCTATAATTCCGATTTCTCTCTCCCACCTTTCTTAAAAAGTGGGATAACATGCCCATCCACAGGAACTGATCCTGAATCTAGAACATTGGAAAATGATCACCAATGCATCCACGCCATCACTCCCATCAGTCTACCCAACACCGTTATTTCCTGCCTAATGTGAATTTCCTTCAGTTCCTCTGTCACCACAGATCCTCTGGCTTAGTACATCAGGATCCAAAGTACCTGTTCAACTCATCTGCCATTTCATTGTTCCCCATAATAAATTCACCCTTTTGTCTTTAAGGACCAACTTTGGTCTTAACTACTTTTTTCTAGCTTTTACTATCCTCCTTTATATTCTTGGCTAGCTTACCTTCGTACCTCATCTTTTCTCCCCGTATTGCCTTTTTAGTTATTTTCTGTTGCTCTTTAAACGTTACCCAATCCTCAGTGTATCTTTCCAATCAACTTGGGCCAGCTCCCTCATGGCTCCTTGGGAATGAAAATTCCCCCTTGGGTTTTTATATTCCCGGTAGCGGACTACATTCAGCCCTGAAGATATATTATGTGCCAAATGGGGAATATTGGACTAGTTTTTAGAAGAGGCGTCTGGTTGGTATGGACGAGTTAGGCTGAAGAGCCTTTTACCACTAAAGTTTAGTTTATTTTAAGTTTACTTTAGGTCACAACCACTTTACTCCATTTTCGTTTAAACCCCTTCCATGCACCATTATAGTTGACAAGTTGCTGATAAAAGGCAAACAAATAAACAAATACACAAATACAAAAAAAAGACAAGACATCATTTGCTTTAATCCAATTATATTTTATTTTGCATTATTTTAATTACCCTCACCCTAACATGCTGGTAATGCTGAATCCTGGGGGAGGCAAAAAAACAAAGAAAAAACCTGTTGCCAATTTCAGGAAAATCTTTGGGAAATTCCTCCCCGACTCCCTCTCTCAGGGCAATCAAGCAGAGCTCCAGGATATCACTGAAATCTGTGATGCGCATTACCAGCAAACCTGTTTTTGTACAGTTGCAATGTTTGGAATTTGTGATTCGAATTGACAGATTTGCAAGCTTAGTCTGCGGAAAAAAAGACAAATGTATTAGTAATGAAATAACTACAAATAACCCCAATCTGGATGTCCCCTGTTGTGACCTGTAACTCCCGACAGATTTCCAAGCTTAGTCTGCGGAAAAAAAGACATTCACATATTAATGAAAACACCAATAAGTTCCTACCTTTATAATGACCAGAGCAACAAGCATAGAAATAACAACTACAAATAACCCCGATCTGAATGTCCTGTAACTTACCACCAAAGATACCGGAGTGCTTACCACTGAATGATGTGTGTGATCCAGGTTCAATTCCACGTGACAGCCAGATTAGTCCAAGCAATTCACATTGAGCTTTTATGACAATGTGCATGGGGACTATGTGCCAATTATACAGTGTACAAGCAACTACATAACTACGTTGGCCTTTGTAGCAACTTACATGGAAACCTTTGGACAGTTAATCAGGATCTGTATTAAAAATGTTAGATGATGTATATTACAGTAACATCATGCCACAAAACTAAAGTGAATTAATCTATATTACATTTAAACTGAACTCTATGAAGCTGATTGACAATTGAAACATAAGAAAAAAGTCACAGTACAGGAACGTCCTTTGGCTCAAAATATGTCAAATATGATGCTGTTAAACTAATCTGCTTGCACATGAGCTACATTGTGTCTGCGTCCACTACGTTTCAGACACCCACTACCCACTAGGGTAAAAAGACTGACTCAGCTCAGTTACTCTGGCACTTTGTGTCATTTTGGTTAACATGACAATAATGCCAGAGTTGTATGACGGTTTAACTCGGTTTAACAGTTTGACAATGTTTGACAACAGTGTAATTGAATTGCAGAGCATGTGTAAAGCATTAAAGGTTCACTTACCTTTGCATCTGGACTTCGGCTCATCCGCCACAGACCTTCTTGACTTTGGCTCATCCGCCACAGACCTTCTTGACTTCGGCTCATCCGCCACAGACCTTCTTGACTTCGTATCAGTGTCGCCAATGTCGTATCAGTGCCGAAAAAAAAATATTGTGACACTTGAAAAAACACCGCTCGTCATAACATCATCACGCTGCGTCACCGCCACGTCATGCATCATCACGCCGCATATATTTCGGTGACCTGTTACATCAGTCAATGAAGTGGCAGTCTCCGAAAAAATCGGCAAGTGGCACAGGCCCTTTAAAATTTAAAAAGGAACTGCAGATGCTGGAAAATCGGGTAGATAAAAATGTTGGAGAAACTCAGCTTTAAAGGTTCACTTAGCTTTGCATCTGGACTTCGGCTCATCCGCCACAGACCTTCTTAACTTCGGCTCATCCGCCACAGACCTTCTTAACTTTGGCTCATCCGCCACAGACCTTCTTAACTTCGGCTCATCCGCCACAGACCTTCTTAACTTCGGCTCATCCGCCACAGACCTTCTTAACTTCGGCTCATCCGCCACAGACCTTCTTAACTTCGGCTCATCCGCCACAGACCTTCTTAACTTCGGCTCATCCGCCACAGACCTTCTTAACTTCGGCTCATCCGCCACAGACCTTCTTAACTTCGGCTCATCTGCCACAGACCTTCTTAACTTCGGCTCATCCGCCACAGACCTTCTTAAAAAGGAACTGCAGATGCTGGAAAATCGGGTAGATAAAAATGTTGGAGAAACTCAGCTTTAAAGGTTCACTTAGCTTTGCATCTGGACTTCGGCTCATCCGCCACAGACCTTCTTAACTTCGGCTCATCCGCCACAGACCTTCTTAACTTCGGCTCATCCGCCACAGACCTTCTTAACTTCGGCTCATCCGCCACAGACCTTCTTAACTTCGGTGCCTAAAGATTTTGAACATTTCAAAATCCAGCGGCGACAAAAAAATATTGTGACACTTGAAAAAACACCGCGCATCATAACATCATCATGCCGCGTATATTTCGGTAACCTGTTACCGTCCATGTTGTGGCAGTCTCCGAAAAAATCAGCAAGTGGCACAGGCCCTTTAAAGTTTAAAAAGGAATTGCAGATGCTGGAAAGTCGAAGTTAGACAATAATGCTGGAGAAACTCAGCGGGTGAGTTTCCTCATCCGCTGAGTTTCTCCAGCATTTTTGTCTACCAAACCAAGCCAAGCCCTTTAAAGGTTCACTTAGCTTTGCAACTGGACTTCGGCTCATCCACCACGGACCTTCTTAACTTCAGCTCATCCGCTACAGACCTTTTTAACTTCGGCTCATCCGCTACAGACCTTTTTAACTTTGGCTCATCCGCCACAGACCTTCTTAACTTCGGCTCATCCGCCACAGACCTTCTTAACTTCGGCTCATCCGCCACAGACCTTCTTAATTTCGGCTCATCTGCCACAAACCTGCTAACCTGCTAGGTTTGGAGGGCATCGAGTACCTGACAGGTGAAAATGAAGTGCCATAATATTGCTCAAAGTTCATAACGAAAAGACATTTAACAATTAAATCCAATTAGTTTTGTTACAATAAAACTGGTTATATTACAAGCCAAGCTCACTAACAAATGAATATCAAGTTACGTTACAATTCTGCTATTCAATAATATTAACAATGAACACTGCTTGGCAATAATACAGACCTATCCAATAACATACATTATTCAGTTAACTAAACAATGAATAAATCCAATTAATTTTGGATCAAGTTACATTACAATTCTGCTATTCAATAATATTAACAATGAACTGCTTGGCAATGTTACAATAAAACTGGTTATATTACAAGCCAATGAATAAATCCAATTAATTTTGGATCAAGTTACGTTACAATTCTGCTATTCAATAATATTAACAATGAACTGCTTGGCAATGTTACAATAAAACTGGTTATATTACAAGCCAAGCTCACTAACAAATGAATATCAAGTTACGTTACAATTCTGCTATTCAATAATATTAACAATGAACACTGCTTGGCAATAATACAGACCTATCCAATAACATACATTATTCAGTTAACTAAACAATGAATAAATCCAATTAGTTTTGTTACATTTAAACTAGTTATATTACAATTAAGCGAAGCTCAATAACAATGAATATCAAATTACGTTACAATCTCGACCTCCATTGTTGTCTTTCTGGAGTTTGCAAGTTGTTGTCACACTGTGGCTCTGGGTGGCTTCCGGTTTCCTCCTAATATCCTAATAACATGCTTATTTGATAGAATTGTACAATGTCAACTATGTTCGGAGTAGATGGGTGAGAGGAAAGCGGGTGAATAATAGGGAAACAGGTGGGGGAATGGTCCATGCATAAAATATACCAGGGTGTATAAACTAGACTATATATGATAAAATTTACATTCTTCTAACATACTTTGTTAATTCTATGATTGCTCCTTGGGCGTGTAATTGTTACATAGGGTTTTTACAAATAGTTTAACAAATATTTTGGACAATGTTGTGTGATTGCTTTGTAGTATTTGTCACAATTTGTCACAACCATCACATAGCACTATTTTACATCGTGTGTTATGTGGAATGTGTGTATGTGTAACAAGATAACAATTAAAGGAATACCTAGATTTGTCTGAAAAGGGGGTTCCGACCCAGTGTCACCTATCCATGTTCCCCAGAGATCCTTCCTGATGCACTTCCGGAGCTTCACCTCATCGCCATGTAAAGAGCATGCGAGTTTCCTCTGATAACTACAAAAAACAAATGTCAATGAAACAACAAATATCAATTGTAACAATATTCATCTGGCAGTTTACAATCAGGTCATTAGATTACAATTAGGTTGTTTAATAACTATAGTCAGATGGTGGAGAGAGCAATGCCGGGTGTGCAGGCTGGGACATACCTTCCATGTAGCTTGGAGGCGGCTCTGGGTGGGTTGCAGCAGGTGGGCGTCCTGGAGTTCGAGGGCTGTGATGGTCTTCGGAGCTCGAGTGGATCAGGCGTTGCACCAAGTGGCCAAGAGCAGCGGAGCAGCGGTGGAGGACATCAACACATCACCAGTTTCACTGCACACCTAGGTATATAACAAAGTACCATTAAGCCATCGAGCAATTACAATTACACCAATTACATAATTAAAACGAGTTCGAACAAAATGTTCCGTTTTATAATTAAAGCTTGTCAATACCAACGTGAATCTAGTTATTACAATTATGTATGCCAAGCTTAAAAACAATATTAAGCTATTGTTTACGATTATTCTGTTCAATGATATTGACACTTAATACTGCTTGGTAATAATATACCATAATATACAATAATGGACTCAGCAGGTAGTCCTGCTGTGCCAACATTTTAGCAACCCCTCCCCAGCTCAATTCTGACCTCTGGAATTTGAAGAAGTTTCCCAACGAACTTGACCCAAACCGGAACCATTGTTGTCTAGCATGGAGTTTGCACGGTCACTGTTGTCTTCTGGCTTCCACCGCCGGCTCATCCTAAAAACATGCTTGTTTGACAGGTTAATTGCCCACTGCAAACTATGTTTGGTGTCTGTGGATGATGTGGAAAGTAGGTTAATAGTAGGGAAACATGTGAGAGTGGTCTCTGGTATGGGTATGACAGCAATGTGACTGACAAAATACTTACCACCACGCTTCCATGACAATGTGTGGAGGACAATGTATAAAAAAGTTTTTTATACATCGTATATTTGAGTAAGTGTACTAGAAGAGTTAGAGATAAAGCTTAAGCTTAATACTGGCATTAAGTGGGCAACTTAGCTTTGGACCTGTCGCTTCACCTCATCCAAGGAAACAGCGTTTAATTTCTAAACACAAATAAGATCAATGAAACAACAAACGGTTTGAAATATATGAATCTGTTACAACTGCCAAATGTCAAAGTGTTAAACTAAACTCATCTGCTTGCACATGATCTTTTAACTTACTGAGATCAATGAAACAGCAAACGGTTTGAAACTAAACTCATCAAGCTTAATACTAGCATTAAAGTGATAACTTACTGAGATCAATGAAACAGCAAACGGTTTGAAATATATTAATCTATGTTACAACTGCCAAATATCAAAGTGTTAAACTAAACTCATCTCTGCTTGCACATGATCTTCATTGTGTCTGACTCCACTAGCACAAAGGCAGCACGTTTCAGACACCATATAGTGTCCTAGGTAAAAAGACTTTGCTCTATGCAATTAAGAAAACAGTTGTAAAATTCTATAACCATTAATTTTATTTTATTTTATCTGCAGTTACTTGCCTATAAATATTACAATTATGCCATGCTCAGCAAGAATATCAAGCTATGTTACAATAATGCTATTCAATAATGTAGACCTAACCAATAACGTACTTGGTATAATAATGTAAACTACTTATAGTTTAAGTTTTGTTAGTTTAACTAACATTTACAGAGAATTTTGACAATGAACACAAAGCTAAGTTAAAATATACAGACCCATGTGAATGTATATGTACACGATGTTTTATGACAATGCACAGAGCTATGTGATTGTATATAACAGAGTTGTATGAGGGGTACTCCCTCAGTATAACAGTTTGACAATGTGTAATTGCTTTACAGGGCATGTGGCAATGTAAGTAGTTTGATAGTTCGTGTTTTATACATGCGCCACTGACCTTCTAAAACGTTGGATGAACTTTGGCTCATCCGCCACAGGACCTTCTAACTTCGGCTCATCCGCCACGGACTGTCGAGGAGGTATCGGTGTCGGATCAGGAGCGTGGTTTGGAGGGCATCACCTGACAAGGACAAGTAGTGACAATAAAGTAGCATTATAAACCAGAGCAATATTACAATTGCACCATTCATAACAACGAACAAACAGACCTATCCAGTAACATACATTACAGAGTTGCATTGTATTATATACATAGACCCCAGAGCAAACGTAATGTTTTTTCATTGACAATGTCCCCAAAACGTTAGTAAACCCTTCCCACCTCCAGCTCAATTCCTACACCTTTGGAGTTTGAAGGTCTGGTCCAACCCGACCAAACCCAAAACATTGTCTGACCATTTCCTCCGCAGTTGAGATCTCGACCTCCATTGTTGTCTTTGTGGAGTATGCAAGTTGGTGTCAACGCTGTGGGCTCTGGGTTGCTTCCGGTTTCCTCCGAATATCCTAACATGCTTATTGGATAGACCAGGGTGTTTAAACTATACTAAATATATGCTAAAATGTACATTCTGCTAACACATACTTTCTTTGTTAATTCTATGATTGCTCATTAGGTTATAAACATATAGTTTAACTCAATACTTTGGACAATGTTGTGTGGTTGCTTTATAGTGTTGTCACGATGTAAAATAGTGCAATGTTTTGGTTGACGCATGTTATGTGGAATGTGCATGTGTAACAATTAAAGGAATACTTAAATTTGTCTGAAGAGGTGTCACCTATCCATGTTACCCAGAGATCCTTCCTGACCCACTTAGATATGTTTCCGTAGCTTCACTTCATCATCCATGTAGAGCATCATGCGAGTTCTTCTGATACCTAAAACAAAAACAGTCAATGAAACAACAAATATCTGGCAGTTTACAATTAGATCATTAGATTGATTACAATTAGGTTCTTCAATAACTGTGGTCAATGGAATATGCTTCAAGATGGCGGCTGGGGATAGAAGGAGGGATCAATGCCGAGTGTGCAGGCTGGGCTTACCTGAGTTGCTGAGGGCTGAGTGATGTCCTTCGGAACCACACAGATTCATGGAGTGCCAGAAATTCTGCCGAAAACAGGTGAGAGAGAGAGAGAAAGGGGAGAGGGTGGACAATCAGACATTTTCATCTTTTTTACATTTGCAAAAGGCACAGTTGTGCAAAAGGCACCTATAATTGCGCAAAAGGCACACAGTTGCGCAAAAGGCAGTTTTGCAAAAGGCACAGTTGCAAAAGGTAGTTTTGCAAAAGGCACAGTTGCAAAAGGCACAGTTGCAAAAGGCACGCAGTTGCAAAAGGCACGCAGTTGCAAAAGGCACGCAGTTGCAAAAGGCATGCAGTTGCAAAAGGCACAGTTGCAAAAGGCATACAGTTGCAAATGGCATACAGTTGCAAAAGGCAGTTGCAAAAGGCACACAGTTGTAAAAGGCACACACAGTTGGCAATACGCACACATTCAATAGCCATACAGTTACAAAAACCCCTCCCCAGCTCAATTCTGACCTCTGGAATCTGAAGGTTCCTGACCGAACGACCCAAACCGTGTCGTGTCCATTTCCTCTGCACAGCGCCGTGGCCTCCATTGTTGTCTAACTCCAGTTTGCACGTTGTCACTGTTGTCCTCCGGCTTCCTAAAAACCTGCTTGCATTTGATAGGTTAATTGTCCACTGTAAACTATGCTTGGTGTCACTGGATGATGTGGAAAGCGGGTGAATAGTAGGGAAGGTTAATTGTCCACTGTAAACTATGCTTGGTGTCACTGGATGATGTGGAAAGCGGGTGAATAGTAGGGAAACATGCGAGAGTGATAAACCAAGTTGCCTCCTTTATATATATGTATACATGCTATGACAGCAATGTAACTGACAAAATAATTACCACCGCACTTCCATGACCATGTATAAAATGCATGTGTACTAGAGAATTAGAGTTAAAACAATACTAGAGTAGATTGGTGCTATGTGGTTAAAGCAGAGCATTAAAGTGATAACTTAGCTTGGGACCCGTCGCTTCCTCACCCTCCAGGGAGACAGCTTTTGAGTTCTAAACACAAATAAGGTCAATGAAACAACAAACATGGTTTGAAATATATGGAGCTGTGTAACAGCTGCCAAATATCAAAATAAATGGAACTATATTATGAAACAACACATGGTTGAAATATATGGAGCTATATATTACAGCTGCATAGTGAATGAAACTATATTAAAAATAAGGCCAGATTTTATGGCAATAGATTATTACTAATATGCCCAGTTCTGTGGTTATATTAGTTATGCCAAGCAATAACAATGTGAATGGAGCTGTATTACAATTACACAAAACTCCATAACAATGAACAAACAGTATTACAATCATAAAGATCATCTAGCTTTGTTATAAACTTGTCTATAAAGCAAATCTAGTTATACTAAAATGATGCCAAGATCAATTACAATGAATATCAAGCTATGTTACAAATATTCTATTCAATAACAATGACATTTAACACTGCTTGGCAAAAATATACACAGACGTATCCCAAAGACAGTGCGACAATGAACACATCCACTTTGAATTTCATACACAGAGACCAGTGGGCCGCATGACAATGTTCAAGTGACATTGTGGCAATGACCTATGCAATTATACATAGAACTATGTGATAATATACAGTACTGGGTGGCAATGAGACTGTGCATTAAATTTTGAAACAATGTACACCTAGGTATGTTCAGAGCTGTATGACACTGATAACAAGAGCTGCAGCAGGTAGTCCAAACTATCCCAAATTTTTACAAACCCTCCCTTCCTTATCTTATCCCCCAGCAGTGTCCGAAGAAGGACCCTTACCTGACTTGACCGAACCCGAAACGTCTTGTCAAGTTTCCTCCGCAGATGTTGACTGACTCGCTGAGTTCCTCCAGCACGTTGTGTTGTACATGGTCCTGATGTCCAGCGTTGTCTTGTGTAGAGATCGCGCGTCCAGCAGCAGCAGCAGCAGCAGCAGCAGCAGCATCTCCAGCAGCGAACAGCAGCAGCACCAGCACCAACTACTGCTCGCCCAGTGGCACCAGTTGCATTTATACTGTAGGAATACATCACAATCCACAATGGCAAGTGTGTAACAATGGCCATCAGGGTTGGGCTCAGTCATTGCCAAATAAGGATATTTTGATCCCTGGTTTTAGCCAATGTTTGCATTCGTGATAAACCTTTGTTGTTGTGACTGTTGACACGGGGATGGTAACCATAGCAACACATCATCGCCATAACATCGTGAGGCAACAAATTTTTCAAAATATTAAAAAATAATTAAAATATCCAATACAGGGCATCGCTTAATTTAAATCTTCATTCAATGTGCTTGTATGGGTCTGACGGGCCAAATAGCTTATTTTCATTGTGTTTAAATCCCTAATCGGTCATCTTTCGGGATCAGCAAGCAAAGAAAAATAAAGGCCTTTTCACAATCACAAATATTAACTTATATAGAAATATAAATTGAAATGTTGTCAATGCTTTTCATCCAATGGTTACATTAAACCCTCATAACAGAGTAATACAACGGCGTTGTGAGATGAAATAGCCATTAAGAAATTAAACCATTGGATAAATCATTTGAAATCCCTCAATAATTTTGGAGTGGAAAATCTTGAGTAGTAGGTCCATAACAAGCTAAATATACAAAGTAATGTAGGAGGGAGCTGGTACTCCAATACCATTGGATTTGTTTCCATAATAATCACCCTGATCGTCCCACCCATTTCAATATTTAGCAGTTACACGTCTTGTTATCTGACAACTCTGGTTTGGTCCCTGGAGGCGATGGAACTATTACATTTTGGTTACAGGTCCAGGGTCCCACGTAGCAACAACAACAAATAGCAACTGATAAGAATCATAGCACAATTTCCCAATTATTGGGTTCAAGTAATTAAATATATTTTCTAGTGACCAATAGAACATTGAACATAGCACAAACCCAAAACAACTAAGCTAAACAAAATGCCAAGACAAACTATTATCTGTCGCATTAGTCGAAACAGGGTGGACCACGTGAAGGTTGCAATCTCCCACCCTGATATTAAACTTAAATTAATGATTCCTTCATAGGGTTTTTGAAACTAAAATAACTAAGCTGAACATAATGCCAAGACCAACTCTTAACTGGCTGCACATAGTCCATATCCCTCCATTCCCTGTATATTCATTTGCCTATCTAAAAATGTCTCTTAAATGGCACTATTATATTTGCATCCTCCACTAACTCTGGCAGTGTGTTCCAGGTACTCTCCAATCTCTGTTTTTAAAAACCTGCACTGCACATCTCCTTTAAACTTTGCCCCTCTGACCCTTATATCTATGTTTTCTACTATTTGATATTCCCATCCTGGGAGGTTTTGATCGTCTTCCCAACAACCACCAGGCTATTGAACACAACGACTCCAACTAAACTCCAAACTATGAACTGCTTGGGTTGCTCTCAAGACTTCAAGCCTTGTTTTTCTATTACACTGTATTGTTATTTTTTTATTGAACTTCTTTTTTTCTTTGTTTGTTACTGTATTTCCTGGCAATGAAGACGCTATTTTTAACCCTAAAATAGGGTCTGAAAATGTACCTGCGTCTTGGAGGCCAAAGGCCAGATTGTTAGCCAAGAAAGATAGACTTGGGCTAAATCTCTTTTAAAACATGGGGGAAGGGGACACAATGAGGCCTAACACAGGGGCCGGCAACCTACTGCCCGGATCCGGTCCGTAACCCGAACTCATCCTGCCCGCAGGCGTATTTTTTTTCAATTTGTTCTCACGACCTGGGAACTGCAGCCAGTCCCAAGGCATACAGGTGGCCTGAGCGCTACAGCCAGACCTGCCAGCCGACCTGTACGCTACCGGTAGTCCTGGGGCAGGCGAGCTGACATGGGAACTGCAGCCATTCGCGGGGCACGCAGCCGACCTGGGTGTAACAGCCGAACTTGGAGCAAGCGAGCCGACCTGGGCGCTACAGCCAGTTCTGTGGCACGCAGCAGATCTGGGTACTAGCGACCGACCTGGGCTCTCTCTCTCTGTCCCCATTATGTGATCTCCCTGAGCCAGGAAGTCCCCATCCCTCAGACCTGAACTGCACAGCACATTGTGGGACAGGCGAAGATGGAGGCTCCCCGTCCCAGATTGCCTCCTTGAAGGAGTTTCACATCTTCCTTTCTACTGACTAAACCAAACCCTTGATCTTGTCCCGCCAGCCTTTTAAAAAAAATTTGCAACTCAAAATGGGGATGCGTCTTCATTGCCGGGAAATGCGCTATATTATTTATTGTGCACTGTGTTTACAAACCTGTTACACTTCTGCTGCTGCAAGTAAAAATGTCATTGCTCCTTTTCAGGACATATGACAGTAAAACACTCTTGACTTGCTATGCATGGCCTAGAGTACAATGCCATTAGAGTGTTTGCACCTTTGTTATTTTTAAGCTCTACCCATATTGCCTCAGTGGATGAACCCTCCTGTATGTCCTTTATGAGTGCCATCATAAGGTCATGTGATCGGAGCAGAATTAGGCCATTCAGCCCATCAAGTCTACTCCGCCATTCAATCATGGCTGATCCATCCCTTCCCTCCTAATCCACTTCTCCAGCCGTCGCCCCATAACCCCTGACACCCGTACTAATCAAGAATCGTTGTGATAGTCTATCTGATTAGTAGCGCAGCTCATCCACCCCTTTTGCCTCCATCTCTAACACTCCCTCTCTAAAAAAATGTCATTAAAACAAATGTTATTTTTCTATATCCCTCTTTCATAATGTATATAATGAACCCAAATGTATAGAATTGCAACACAAAAAAATATTTTATTTATTCAAAACAAATTTCTTGAAATTGTTCTATGATTGTTATTGACTAATTGACTATTGAAACTTTGATTTGATAGTTATTGGCTAATTCATCATTGTGATGAAATTTGTTGCTATGCCAAGTCAACTAAGCAACCAGTGATGGATAAATTCTGAACTGTTCATTGTCCTTATTTACAAATTACTGTTCTTGGATGAAAATTGGTACACTAAGGTTCACATCTAGCGATACAGAAATAAAGAGATAAATTGATATTAAACTTCTTCTTCTTGTGTATGGCGTGCACAGCCTAAAGTTGTAGGTCAACTTGTTCTATTTGATCTATTTGTTTGTGCACGTCGGGTTGATTGCATTAATCGAAATAGGGTGGACCACATGAAGGTTGCAATCTCCCACCCGATATTAAACTTAAATTAGTGGTTCCTTCATAGGATTTTTGTAACTATAATAACTAAGCTGAACATAATGCCAAGACCAATTCTTCTGTCTGCACATAATCCATATCCCTGCAAAAGTTTAAATAGTCAATTAGTCAATAACATCATAGAAAAATTTAAAGAGGATTTGTTTGAATAAATTAAAAAGAAATTTGTGTTGTAATTCTATATGTTTGGGTTCATTATATACATAATGAAAGAGGGATATAGAAAAATGAAATTAGTTTTTGATGAAACTTTTTTTATAGAGGGAGGCAAAAGGGGTGGAGGAGCTGCGCTACTAATCCGATAGACTATCACAACGATTCTTGATTAGTACGGGTGTCATGGGTTATGGGGAGAAGGCTGGAGAATGGGATTAGGAGGAAGGGGATGGATCAGCCATGATTGAATAGCGGAGTAGACTTGATGGGGCGAATGGCCTAATTGTGCTTTGATCACATGACCTTCTGACCTTATGACAGCACTCAGAAAGGACATACAGGAGGGTCCATCCGCTGAGGCAATATGGGTAGAGCTTAAAAATAACAAAGGTGCAAGCATTCTAATGGCATTCTATAGGCCATGCATAGCAAGTCAATAGTGTTTTACTGTCATATGTCCTGAAAAGGAGCAATGACATTTTTATTTGCAGCAGAAGTGTAACAGGTTTGTAAACACAGTACACAATAAAAAAATATACCATATTTCCCGGCAATGAAGAAACATCACAATTTTGAGTTGCTAAATTTTGGAAAAAAAAGGCTGGCGGGACAGGGTTTGGTTTACTCAGCAAAAAAGAAGATGTGAAACTCCTTCAAAGAAGCAATCTGGACCAGGGAGCCTCCATTTTCACCTCTCCCACAATGCGCTGTGCGGTTCTGGTCTGAGGGACATGGACTTCCTGGCTCAGGTATATCACATAACGGAGACAGAGAGAGAGAGAGAGAGAGAGCCCAGGTCTGGCTGTTGCGCCCAGGTCGGCTCGCTTGCCCCAGGTCTGCCTGCAGTTCCCAGGTCGGCTGCATGCCCTGCAACTGGCTGCAGTTCCCAGGTCGCCTTCGTGCCACGGGACTGGCTGTAGCGCCCAGATCGACTCGCTTGCCCAAGGTCTGGCCGTGACACCCAGGTCGGCTGCATGCCCCGGGAATGGCTGCAGTTCCCAGGTCGGCTCGACTGCCCTAGGACTAGCTGTAGCGCGCAGGATGGCTGGCAGGTCTGGCTTTCGCGCCCAGATCGACTCGCTTGCCCCAGGTTCGGCTGGGGCAAGTCGATATTTCTTGGCTAACAATCTAGCCTTCGGCCTCCAAGACGCACGTAAATTTTCAGGCCTTATTTTAGGGTAAAAATAGCGTCTTCATTTCCAGGAAATACGGTAATAAACAAACAAAAAAAGAAGTTCAATAAAAAAAAACAATACAGTGCCCAGGTCGGCTGCGTGCTCTGGGACTGGCTGCAGTTTAAAGGAGATGTGCAGTGCAAGCTTTTAAAAACAGAGCTCAGAGAGTACCTGGAACACACTGCCAGAGTTAGTGGAGGATGCAAATATAATAGTGCCATTTAAGAGACATTTTTAGATGGGCAAATGCATATACAGGGAATGGAAGGATATGGATTATGTGCATACAGAAGAATTGGTCTTGGCATTATTTTCGACATTATGTCCAGCTTAGTTATTTTAGTTACAAAATTCCTATGAAGGAATCATTAATTTAAGTTTAATATCAATTTCTCTCTTTCTGTATCTCTAGATGTGAACCTTAATGTATCAAGTTTTATCCAAGGACAGTAATTGGTAAATAAGGACAATGAACAGTTCAGATTTTATCCATCACTGGTTGCTTGGTGACTCTTGGTAACCACGTGTGCATAGCAACAAATTTCATCACAATGGTGAATTAGTCAATAACCATCAAAGAAAGGTTTCAATAGTCAATTAGTCAATAACCATTGCAATTCTATAAATTTGGGTTCATTATATACATTATGAAAGGGATATGGAATATTAAAATTTGGTTTTGATGATCTGGACTTTATTCATAGGATTTTTGTAACTAAAATAACTAAGTTGATCATAATGCCAACACCAATTCTTCTGTCTGCACATAATCCATATCCCTCCATTCCCTGTATATGCATTTGCCCATCTAAAAATGTCTCTTAAATGGCCACTATTATATTTGCATCCTCCACTAACTCTGGCAGTGTGTTCCAGGTACTCTCCAACCTGTTTTTAAAAACCTGCACTGCACATCTCCTTTAAACTTTGCCTCTCTGACCCTTATAACAATGTTTTCTACTATTTGATATTTTCATCCTGGGGAGCTTTGATTTTCTTCCCAACAACCATCAGGCTATTGAACACAATGACTCCAACTAAACACCAAACTATGAACTGCTTGGGTTGCTCTCAGGACTTCGAGCCTTGTTTATTTATTGCACTGGATTGTGTTTTTTTATTGAACTTTTTTTGTTTGTTTATTACCATATTTCCTGGGAATGAAGACGCTATTTTTTACCCTAAAATAAGGCCTGAAAATTGACCTGCGTCTTGGAGGCCAAAGGCTAAATTGTTAACCAAGAAAGATAGACTTGGGTCAAATCGCTTTTTTAACATGGGGGGGGGGGGGGGGGGGGGACACAATGAGGCCTAACACAGGGGTCGGCAACCTACTGTCCGGGTCCGGCCCGTAAACCGAACTGAACCGGCCCTCGGACGTATTTTTTTTCAATTAGTTTTTGCCTCCTGGGAACTACAGCCAGTCCCGGAGCACGCAGCCGACCTGGGAACTGCAACCGGACCTGGGGCAAGCGAGCCGACCTGAGCGCTACAGCCAGACCAGGGCTCTCTCTCTCTCTCTCTCTCTCCCTCTCTCTCTCTATCTCTCTCTCTCCCCGTTATATGATCTCCCTGAGCCAGGAAGTCTCTATCCCTCAGACCTGAACCGAACAGCGCATTGTGGGACAGGCTTAGGTGGAGGCTCTCCAGTCCAGATTGCCTCCTTGAAGGAGTTTCACATCTTCTTTTCTACTGACTAAACCAAACCCTTGATCCTGTCCCTCCCGCCTTTTTTTCAAAATTTAGCAACTCAAAATGGGGGAGCTTTTTAGACGCAGGTGCGTCTTCATTGCCATATAAGAATAAGGGGTAAGCCATTTAGAACGGAGATGAGGAAACACTTTTTCACACAGTTGTGAGTCGGCCTCAGGGGGAGGTGGAGGCCGGTTCTCTAGATACTTTCAAGAGAGAGCTGGATAGGGCTCTTAAAGGTAGCGGAGTCAGGGGATATGGGGAGAAGGCAGGAACAGGGTACTGATTGTGGATGATCAGCCATGATCACATTAAATGGCGGTGCTAGCTCGAAGGGCCGAATGGGCTACTCCTGCACCTATTGTCTATTGTCTATTGACTCCAACTAAACTCCAAACTATGAACTGCTTGGGTTGCACGTAGGACTTCGAGCTGTGTTTTTTTTATTGCACGGTATTGTTTTTTTATATGCAATTCCTTTTTTTGTTTGTTTATTATATTATTTATTGTGTACTGTGTTTACAAACCTGGAACGCTTCTGCTGCTGCAAGTAAAAATGTCATTGCTCCTTTTCAGGACATATGACAGTAAAACACTCTTGATTTGCTATGCATGGCCTATAGTACAATGCCATTAGAGTGCTTGCACCTTTGTTATTTTTAAGCTCTACCCATTTTGCCTCAGCGGATGAACCCTCCTGTATGTCCTTTCTGGGTGCTGTCATCAGGTAATAAGGTCATGTGATCAGAGCAGAATTAGGCCATTACATACAGAAATAAAGAGAAATTGATATTAAACTTCTTCTTCTTGTGTATGGCGTGCACAGCCTAAAGTTGTAGGTCAACTTGTTCTATTTGATCTATTTGTTTGTGCACGTCCGGTTGATTGCATTAGTCGAAACGGTGGACCACATGAAGGTTGCAATCTCCCACCCTGATATTAAACTTAAATTAATGGTTCCTTCATAGGATTTTTGTACCTAAAATAACTAAGCTGAACATAATGCCAAGACCAATTCTTCTGTCTGCACATAATCCATATCCCTCCATTCCCTGTATATTAATTTGCCTATTTAAAAATGTCTCTTAAATGGCACTATTATATTTGCATCCTCCACTAACTCTGGCAGTGTGTTCCAGGTACTCTCTGATCTCTGTTTTTAAAAGCCTGCACTGCACATCTCCTTTAAACTTTGCCCCTCTGACCCTTATATCTATGTTTTCTACTATTTGATATTTCCATCCTGGGAAGCTTTGATGTTCTTCCCAACAACCATCAGGTTATTGAACACAACGACTCCAACTAAACACCAAACTATGAACTGCTTGGGCTGCTCTCAGGACTTCGAGCCTTATTTTTTCATTGCACTATATTGGGTTTTTTTATTCAACTTTTTTTGTTTGTTTATTACCATATTTCCTGGGAATGAAGACGCTATTTTTTACCCTAAAATAAGGCCTGAAAATTTACCTGCGTCTTGGAGGCCGAAGGCTAGATTATTAGCCAAGAAATGCCAACTTGGGCCAAATTACTTTAAAACATGGGGGGGGGGGGACAATGAGGCCTAACACAGGGGTCGGCAACCTACTGCCCAGATCTGGCCCGTAACCCGAACTCGACCTGCCCGCGGGCGTTTCTTTTTCTCAATTAGTTTTCGTGACCTGTGAACTGCAGCCAGTCCCAGGGCACCCAGGCAACCTGGCCGCTACAGCCAGACCTGCCAGCCGACCTGCACCACTACAGCTAGTCCTGGGGCAAGCGAGCTGACATGGGAACTGCAGCCATCCCTGGGGCCCGCAGCCGACCTGGGTGTCACAGCCAGACCTCGGGCAAGCGAGTCGATCTGGGCGCTACAGCCAGTCCCGTGGCACGAAGGCGACCTGGGAACTGCAGCCAGTCGCGGGGCATGCAGCCGACCTGGGAACTGCAGCCAGACCTGGGGCAAGCGAGCGGACCTGGGCGCAACAGCCAGACCTGGGCTCTCTCTCTCTGTCTCCGTTATGTGATCTCCCTGAGCCAGGAAGTCCACGTCCCTCAAACCAGAACCGCACAGCGCATTGTGGGACAGGTGAAGATGGAGGCTCCCCGGTCCAGATTGCTTCCTTGAAGGAGTTTCACGTCATTTTTACTGAGTAAACCAAACCCATGATCCTGTCCCGCCAGCCTTTTTTTCCCAAAATTTAGCAACTCAAAATTGTGATGTGTCTTCATTGCCGGGAAATACAGTATATTTTTTATTGTGTACTGTGTTTACAAACCTGTTACACTTCTGCTGCTGCAAGTAAAAATGTCATTGCTCCTTTTCAGGATATATGACAGTAAAACACTCTTGACTTGCTATGCATGGCCTATAGTACAATGCCATTAGAGTGCTTGCACCTTTCTTATTTTTAAGCTCTACCCATATTGCCTCAGCGGATGAACCCTCCTGTATGTCCTTTTTGAGTGCCATCATAAGGTCATGTGATCAGAGCAGAATTAGGCCATTCGGCCCATCAAGTCTACTCCGCTATTCAATCATGGCTGATCCATCCCTTCCTTCCTAATCCACTTCTCCAGCCTTCTCCCCATAACCCCTGACACCCGTACTAATCAAGAATCGTCGTGATAGTCTATCGGATTAGTAGCGCAACCCCTCCACCCCTTTTGCGTCCCTCACTAAAAAAAATTTCATCAAAAATTAATTAAATTTTTCTACATCCCTCTTTCATAATATATATAATGAACCCAAACATATAGAATTACAACACAAATTTTTTTTAATTTATTCAAACAAATCTTCTTGAAATGTTTCTATGATGTTATTGACTAATTGACTATTGAAACTTATCTTTGATGGTTATTGACTAATCCACCATTGTGATGAAATTTGTTGCTATGCACATGTGTTTACCAAGAGCAAAACAAGCAACCAATGATGGATAAAATCTGAACTGTTTATTGTCCTTGTTTACCAATTACTGTCCTTGGATAAACATTGATACACTAATGTTCACATCTAGAGATACAGAAGTAAAGAGAGAAATTGATATTAAACTCTTCTTCTTCTTCCTCTTCTTCTTGCATATGGCCTGCACAGCCTAAAGTTGTAGGTCAACGTGTTCTATTTGATCTATTTGTTTGTGCACGTCGGGTTGATTGCATTAGTCGAAACAGGGTGGACCACATAAAGGTTGCAATCTCCCACCCCGATATTAAACTTAAATTAATGGTTCCTTCATAGGATTTTTGTAACTAAAATAACTAAGCTGAACATAATGACAAGACCAATTCTTGTCTGCACATAATCCATATCCCTCCATTCCCTGTACAATAATTTGCCTATCTAAAAATGTCTCTTAAATTCCACTATTATATTTGCATCCTCCACTAACTCTGGCAGTGTGTTCCAGGAACCCTCCGATCTCTGTTTTAAAAAACCTGCACTGCACATCTCCTTTAAACTTTGCCCCTCTGACCCTTATATCTATGTTTTCTACTATTTGATATTTCCCTCCTGGGAGGTTTTGATCGTCATCCCAACAAACATCAGGCTATTGAACACAACGACTCCAACCAAACACCAAACTATGAACTGCTTGGGTTGTTCTCAGGACTTCGAGCCTTGTTTTTTTATTGCACTGTATTGTGTTTTTTTATTGAACTTTTTTTGTTTGTTTATTACCATATTTCCTGGGAATGAAGACGCTATTTTTTACCCTAAAATAAGGCCTGAAAATTTACCTGCGTCTTGGAGGCTGAAGGCTAGATTATTAGCCAAGAAAGATAGACTTGGGTCAAATCGCTTTTTTAAACATGGGGGGGGGGGACACAATGAGGCCTAACACAGGGGTCGGCAACCTACTGCCCGGGTCCGGCCCGTAATCCGAACTGAACCGGCCCTCGGACGTATTTTTTTTCAATTAGTTTTCGCCTCCTGGGAACTGCAGCCAGTCCCGGGGCACGCAGCTGACCTGGGAACTGCAACCGGACCGGAGGCAAGCGAGCCGACCTGGGCCCTACAGCCAGACCTGGGCTCTCTCTCCCCGTTATATGATCTCCATTAGCCAGGAAGTCCCTATCCCTCAGACCTGAACCAAACAGCGCATTGTGGGACAGGCAAAGGTGGAGGCTCCCCAGTCCAGATTGCCTCTTTGAAGGAGTTTCACATTTTCCTTTCTACTGACTAAACCAAACCCTTGATCCTGTCCCGCACGCCTTTTATCAAAATGGGGAAGCTTCTTCGACGCAGGTGCGTCTTCATTGCCATATAAGAATAAGGGGTAAGCCATTTAGAACGGAGATGAGGAAACACTTTTTCACACAGAGTTGTGAGTCTGTGGAATTCTTTGCCTCAGGGGGAGGTGGAGGCCGGTTCTCTAGATACTTTCAAGAGAGAGCTGGATAGGGCTCTTAAAGGTAGCGGAGTCAGGGGATATGGGGAGAAGGCAGGAACAGGGTACTGATTGTGGATGATCAGCCATGATCACATTAAATGGCGGTGCTAGCGCGAAGGGCCGAATGGGCTACTCCTGCACCTATTGTCTATTGTCTATTGACTCCAACTAAACTCAAAACTATGACCTGCTTGGGTTGCACGCAGGACTTCGAGCTGTGTTTTTTTATTGCACGGTATTGCTTTTTTATATGGAATTCCTTTTTTTGTTTGTTTGTTATATTATTTATTGTGTACTGTGTTTACAAACCTAGAATGCTTCTGCTGCTGCAAGTAAAAATGTAATTGCTCCTTTTCAGGACATATGACAGTAAAACACTCTTGACTTGCTATGCATGGCCTATAGTACAATGCCATTAGAGTGCTTGCACCTTTCTTATTTTTAAGCTCTACCCATATTGCCTCAGCGGATGAACCCTCCTGTATGTCCTTTCTGAATGCCATCATAAGGTCATGTGATCAGAGCAGAATTAGGCCATTCGGCCCATCAAGTCTACTCCGCCATTCAATCATGGCTGATCCATCCCTTCCTTCCTAATCCACTTCTCCAGCCTTCTCCCCATAACCCCTGACACCCGTACTAATCAAGAATCGTCGTGATAGTCTATCTGATTAGTAGCGCAGCTCCTCCACCCCTTTTGCCTCCATCTCTAACACTCCCTCTCTAAAAAAAATGTCATCAAAAACAAATTTTATTTTTCTATATCCCTCTTTCATAATGTATATAATGAACCCAAATGTATAGAATTGTAACACAAAAAAATATTCTTCTTGAAAATTTTCTATGATGGTTATTGACTAATTGACTATTGAAACTTTTCTTTGATGGTTATTGACTAATTCACCATTGTGATGAAATTTGTTGCTATGCACATGTAGTTACCAAGAGTCAACAAGCAACCAGTGATGGATAAAATCCGAACTGTTCATTGTCCTTGTTTACCAATTACTGTCCTTGGATAAAAATTGATACACTAATGTTCACATCTAGAGATACAGAAGTAAAGAGAGAAATTGATATTAAACTCTTCTTTTTCTTCTTCTTGCATATGGCGTGCACAGCCTAAAGTTGTAGGTCAACGTGTTCTATTTGATCTATTTGTTTGTGCACGTCGGGTTGATTACATTAGTCGAAACAGGGTGGACCACATAAAGGTTGCAATCTCCCACCCCGATATTAAACTTAAATTAATGGTTCCTTCATAGGATTTTTGTAACTAAAATAACTAAGCTGAACATAATGCCAAGACCAATTCTTGTCTGCACATAATCCATATCCCTCCATTCCCTGTATAATAATTTGCCTATCTAAAAATGTCTCTTAAATTCCACTATTATATTTGCATCCTCCACTAACTCTGGCAGTGTGTTCCAGGAACCCTCCGATCTCTGTTTTTAAAAGCTTGCACTGCACATCTCCTTTAAACTTTGCCCCTCTGACCCTTATATCTATGTTTTCTACTATTTGATATTTCCCTCCTGGGAGGTTTTGATCGTCATCCCATCACTAAGGTTCACATGTAGAGGGACAGAAGTAAAGAGAGAAATTGATATTAAACTTAAATTAATGGTTCCTTCATGGGATTTTTGTAACTAAAATAACTAAGTTGAACATAATGCAAAGACCAATTCTTCTGTCTGCACATAATCCATATCCCTCCATTCCCTCGATATTAATTTGCCTATGTAAAAATGTCTCTTAAATGCCACTTTTATATTTGCATCCACCACTAACTCTGGCAGAGTGTTCCAGGTACTCTCCAATCTCAGTTTAAAAAAACCTGCACTGCACATCTCCTTTAAACTTTGCCCATCTGAACTTATATCTATGTTGTCTAGTATTTGCTATTTCTATCCTGGGAAAAAAAAGTTTTGACTCTCTTCCCAACAACCATCAGGATATTGAACACAACGCCTCCAACTAAACTCTAAACTATGAACTGCTTGGATTGCTCTCAGGACTTCGAACTTTTTTTAAAATTGCACTGTAATGTTTTTATTATTTAACTTCTTTTTTGTTTGATCATTATACTATCTATTGTGTACTGTGTTTACAAACCTGTTATGATTCTGCTGCTGCAAGTAAAAATGTCATTGCTCCTTTCATGACAAATGTCAGCAAAACACTCTTGACTTGCCATTGCATGGCCTATAGTACAATGTTATGAGACTTCTGAGGTCTGAGGTTCCCACCTGCTTTAAAAGGGCATCAATGACTATCGACCAGTGGCATTAACATCTGTGGTGATGAAGTGCTTTGAGAGGTTGATTATGGTGCATATCAACTCCTACCTCGACAAGAACCTCGACCCACTGCAGTTCCCTTACCACCATAACAGATCAACAGTGGATGCGATCTCACTGGCTCTCCACTCCGCTCTGGACCACTTGGACAACAAAAACTCATGTCAGGCTGTTATTCATTGATTACAGCTCGGCATTTAATACAATCATTCCCTCCAAGCTGGTTACCAAGCTCTCAGATCGGGGTCTCTGCGCATCCCTCTGCAATTGGATCCTTGACTTCCTCATCCACAGACCACAGTCTGTCCGTATAGGTGGAAATGTGTCATCCTCGATAACAGTCAGCACGGGAGCACCTCAAGGCTGCTTGCTCAGATCTCTGCTTTACTCACTCTATACTCATGACTGCATAGCTGGACATAGTGCGAACTCCATCAAGTTTGCTGACAACACCACTGTTGTGGGACGTATCACTGATGGGGACGAGTCAGAGTATAGAAGTGAGATTGACCGATTGACCAAATGGTGCCAGCACAATAACCTGGCTCTTAACACCAGCAAAACAAAGGAACTGATTGTGGACTTTGGAAGGGGTAAGATAGGGACCCACAATCCCATTTATATCAACGGGACAATGGTGGAAAGGGTCAAGAACTTCAAATTCATGGGCGTGCACATTTCCGAAGATCTTTCCTGGTACCAGCACACTGATGCAATTATAAAGAAAGTACATCAGCGCCTCTACTTCCTGAGAAGATTACGGAGAGTCAGTATGTCAAAGAGAACTCTCGCGAACTTCTACAGGTGCACAATAGAGAGCATGCTGACTGGTTGCATCGTGGCTTGGTTTGGCAACTTGAGCGTCCAGGAGCGGAAAAGGATGCAGAAAGTTGTAACCACTGCCCAGTCCATCATCGGCTCTGACCTCCCCACCATCGAAGGGATCTATCGCAGTTGCTGCCTCAAAAAGGCAGCCAACATCATCAAGGACCCACACCATCCTGGTCACGCACTCATCTCTCCGCTACCATCGGGCAGAAAGTACAGGAGCCTGAAATCTGTTACATCCAGGTTCAGGAACAGCTCCTTCCCCCCCAGCCATCAGGCTGTTAAACTCGCCAACACACAGACTCTGAACTGTAACAGCCTATTGCACTTTATCTGCTTATTTATATGTATATTGAACTGAACTGTTCTGTATTTTTGTTTACAATACTCTGTTGTGCTGCAGCAAGCAAGGATTTCATTGTCCTATCTGGGACACATGACAATAAACTCTCTTGTCTTGACTTGAGTGCTTGCGCCTTTCTTATTTTTAAGGTCTACCCATATTGCCTCAGCGGATGAACCCTCCTGTATGTCCTTTCTGAGTGCCGTCATAACGACATAAGTGATCGGAGCAGAATTAGGCCATTCGGCCCATCAAGTGTACTCCGCCATTCAATCATGGCTGATCTATCCTTTCCTCCTAATCCCATTCTCCAGCCTTCTCCCCATAACCCCTGACACCCGTACTAATCAAGAATCGTCATGATAGTCCTTCAGATTAGTAGCACTACTCCACCCCTATTGCCTCCCTAGCACTCGCTCGCTAAAACAATTTTCATCAAAAACAAAATTATATTTTTCACTATCCCTCTTTCATAATAAGGCTATCATGAACTCAAACGTATGGATTACGACACGAAAAATGATTTTGTTTATTCAAACCAAATCCTCTTGAAATTTTTCTGTAATGATTATTGATTAATTTTTCTTTGATGGTTATTAACTAATTGACTATTGTGATGAAATTTGCTGCTATGCACGTGGTTACCAAGAGCCAACAAGCAACTAGTGATAGATAAAATCTGAACTGTTTCATTGACCTCATTTACTGTCCTTGGATGAAAATGGATACACTAAGGTTCACATCTCAAGACACAGGAGTAAAGAAAGAGACTAAATGATATTAAACTTTAATTAGTGATTCCTCCATAGGATTTGTTGTGCATGATTCTTTTATCCATATGATAAAACAGATTTAGCTGCATTGGAGAATGCACAAAAAATTAAAAGGACGATATGAAAACAATTTATTATAACTGATGTGAGAAATTCTGAAAAACTTGAGTAGTTAACTGCTTACCTCTTTCAGAATTTCCAACATCAATAACTATGAGAAAAATTGAACAGTCTGGGACTGTTTGACAGATTGGATGTAGAAAAGAATGACTAGAAATTAAATCTCTTTGTGCACAATGTTTTGTGTGAAATTTGCACACAGCTGAGAATGTAAGTGTCGTATATCACTCGTGACCATTTCTGGTAAATTAGCTGATGTGGGGAAGTTGATACGATTCACATTAGCTCGGCTGAACTGAAGGAGAATATGAACTTGGCTTGTGTTTAGTTAAGTATGGCAGACTGATGACTGCTCAATAGGTTTAAAATGTTAATAGGATTCACAAGGACAGACATGAAGCACGTATTTAATACTGCTGCAGAATCAAAATTAAAATGAGGGGAATTAATCTTGAAATTGAAGCTAGGTTATCCAGGAACAAAGGCAGAAAACATTTTCACATCTGTGGGTGGTATAAACCAAGAGGTCTCAGCTTCAACATTCAGTGATGCTGGGGGATAATTGGGGCCTTGCAGATTGCGATATAATTCAGTCAGGTTTCTAAATAATATAAAGCGAAAGCATGGAGGTACAGATCAGACCTGGTCAATGGAGAGAGGTGTTTAGTTTAGGTTAAAGATACCACAAGGAAACAGGCCATTTGGCTCACCGAGTCCACACCGATCATCAATTACTCGTGCACACTGGTTCTATCTTTCGCATCCACTCCATACACACGAGGGACAAGTTCACAGAGGCCAATTAACTCACATACCCGCACGTCTTTGGGTTGTGGGAGGAAACTAAATAGTCTAATCAAATTCTGGAAAACGCTCCCGATGTCTTTAATAGGTCGAATAAATGCTACGTGAAGAACCCCGCCAGGACGCATGCGTGTCATATCGCTACACGAATTGCGAAACGTCAGACGCGGTGGAAGGACGTTCCCCCGCGGCGGCAGTTTAAAAGCCGCTAATTGCAGGTAAGCGTTTACTCTGTGGTCTTTTTTGTTTCCATTTCCAACTACAGGTAGGAAAATGGAGAAAACAAAAAAGACAAGGGCTGCGACAAAGCTGGTGAGGGAGGACCGCGGAGTAGCGGGCAGCCAGCAACAGCAGCTGACGGCACCTGGATCACCCGTAGTGGGATCAGCTGTGCTCGATGTCGCCTCCGCACCGGCCAAATCCACGCGGCAGGGCGGCAAGGCTAGACACAAAACTAACAAGGTCGTGGACTCAGAGGAGTCCGATTTTGAACCACCGCGGGCGGCCAGCGACCGAGAGCGCTGGACCCGAATGGAGCGGTGTATGGAGCATTTGCTCCAACGTGACAGACTCCGGGAGATGGAGTCGGGTCACTGTGGGCCCTATGACAAACCCACAGCAGTACCTTTTCAAGGGCTGCACAGTGCTTCTACCTCATCGGAGGGGAGCACTGCGGGTCAGTGCTGGGCTAACCTGGAAGAGGGGTCCACAGAAGAAAAGACAAGTGTGCATGGGGTGCGGGAAAAAGAGAACTTACTGGACATGGTGGCCAATTTTATACAGCCGGAACAGACTGGACAAAATCTGGAGCCAAAGCTTGCTGCTAGTATAGACTACATGTCTCTAAACCAGTTACAAGAGCAGGCTGTACTGGACACCACAGGAAGACACCTGGCACCGGGCAATTGCATATCTCTGAACGTTCCAATAGTTAACAACTGTATATGGAAACACATTGGAACAGGAGTCAGGAGCATGGATGTAAAGTTGCAAAAAGTACTGAAAGTACTGACCGCAGGGATAACAGCATTTGCCCGTACAGTGGACGACAGGGACATGTCCCAGGACCAACAAGATGCACTGGCATTATTCTGCAACACCCAGCATGAAATAAATAACATCAGGAAAAGTGCCATTCAACCCACACTGAACCCAAAATTCGCGGGACTGTGCAAACCTGGGACCACAAAACCACCCATACTCTTGTTCGGAGGCAACCTATCGAAGCAGGTAAAAGAGCTCGATGAGGAAGCCAAAACCTTGGGATTAATAAAAGGAACACCAACAAAAACCCACTACAGCCAAAGACAGCATCCCTACGCACCCACCAGCAGAACTGGAGAAAGCTCGAAGGCACGATATTTCAAACATGAGTCTTTTTTAGCCCATGGCCCAGGCCGGCCTTCTTGGAAGATGCGGGGAACCCCAACGCCAACCAAACCGAAAAAACAGACACCAACGCAACAACAACAGCGGAAAACTACAAAAAGAAGTAAACCTGCCACTGGTAACAATGAGGTAGGTGGGTCTGGTTCACTAAAAAATATGGAGAGCATGGAGGTTGGGGGGAGACTACACTGGTTTTTGAATGCATGGAGCATATTAACAACCGATACTTACATCTTAAGCAGTATCCAAGGATATACAATAGAGTTTATACACAAGTACAGCCCTCCAGTTCAACATATACCGAACTGAGTGTTCATGCTCTCTGATAAAGAATAATCAGAGGCACAAGCTGAACTGGAGCGGCTTTACATAAAAGGTGTAATTGAGATAACTCAACACGAACCATTAGAATTCGTGTCCAATATTTTTACCAAAATCAAAAAAGATGGTGGTTGTCGAACCATCATCGATCTAACAAAATTGAATACATTTGTACAATATATTCACTTTAAAATGGAAACCTTTGTTACTGCTAAACAATTAATTTCCAAAGGTTACTTCATGGCCAGCATCGATTTAAAAGATTCTTACTATTCAGTACCCATACGAGGTGACCACAGATGTTACTTAAAATTCAACTGGATGGGACAACACTGGCAGTATAAAGCACTGCCAAATAATAATAATAATAATAAATTTTATATTTAATGGGCGCCTTTCATACAAAATCTCAAGGACACCTTACATAGTAATCGGAATAAAAACATATAATCGGAGTAAAACAAGTAATTAAAGACATCACAATGACACAAATTAAAAACAGAATTCAATCCAAAAACAGAAAATCAAAAACACAAATGGTCTATCATTAGCCCCCAGGCTGTTCACAAAAATTTTAAAACCAACCCTAGCATTTCTACGGAAACGTAAACACATGGTTATGGCATACTTAGATGACATACTCATTGTGGGCAAAACTTTGGAATTGGCCATACAAACTGTAACAGCCACAAAACAGTTATTTGAAAAACTGGGATTTATCATCCATCCAGTTAAATCTAAACTAACGCCGTCCACCACTATGGACTATTTGGGGTTCACCATTGACTCAGTTCACATGTCGGTGACACTACCTAAGGGAAAGGCTAGAGATTTAATAGAGGCTTGCAATAACCTCATTGACATCAGCAAACCATCCATCAGATTGGTAGCAAAAGTAATTGGTAAATTAGTGGCTGCTTTCCCAGCCACACAATTTGGACCTCTACATTACCAAAACTTACAGAGAGCAAAAATACAAGCGCTCAAAATTAATGCAGGTCACTTTGACAGACCTATGAGACTACCAATCCAAGCCAAAACGGAACTAATATGGTGGATAGACAACATCTGGCTTTATTCAAACCCAATCATTGTCAGTAACCCTTCCATGGTACTACAAACTGATGCCAGTGCACTTGGGTGGGGAGCCACCAATACCATCACCAGCTGTGGAGGGAGATGGACTGCACAGGAGGCATCATTTCTCACTCACACTGGGCATAAACTACTTGGAAATGTTGGGTGCATTCCATGGCCTAAAGTCATATTGTACTGGGTCATATCACGAGCATGTTCGACTACAAATAGACAATACCACCGTGGTAGCATACATTAACTACATGGGTGGAAACAAATCGATATCATGTGACAATCTGGCTAATTCAATTTGGCAATGGTGCATCCAAAGAGATATTTGGATATCAGCCACTTACCTACCAGGGAGACTAAATTTAGTGGCAGACACCAGGTCACGCAAATTTAATGAAAACACCGAATGGATGTTGAACAAAATAGTATTTTCTGATATTACAGCAAAATATGGAACACCAGATATCGATCTATTCGCATCCAGACTAAACAACCAGATACCAAACTATGTTTCATGGGAACCAGACCCTGGGGCAGCAGCGACAGATGCATTTTCGCTGCATTGGTGGTAATTGTTTATTTACGCATTCCCTCCTTTCTGCCTCATCAGTCGGGTATTAAGGAAAATACAACAAGACTCTGCGTCTGGTATTTTGGTAGTACCCGATTGGCCTACACAACCATGGTTCCCAGTGGTACAAAACATGGTGTTAGAACCATGTATTACCATCCCACATAGACCAGACTTATTGCTACATCCCGTAACAGGGGATAGCCACCCATGCCATAAATATTTGAACCTATTAATTTGTGGAGTTTAAAAACACCACTTCTACAACTGGGACTAACGGAACGAACAGCGAACATGATCTCGGCGGCCCAAAGACAATCGACTAAAAAACAGTATCTGCTCTACATCAGGAAGTGGGAAATGTACTGCCATAAAAACAACATCATCAACAGAAACATGAACATCCCGTCTGTTCTGGAATATCTGGCAGGCCTCCACTATGATGAGGGGCTCAGTTACAGTGCCATCAACAGCGCCAGAAGTGTCCTGTCGACTTACCTATGGCAAGGGACAGAGCGTTACTCTGTAGGGACTCACCCACTGGTAACTAAGCTCATGAGGGGAATTTTTAATACTAATCCCCCAAAAACCAGGTACTCCCAAATTTGGGATGTAAGCATTGTCCTGAAAACGCTCAGAAACTGGTCTCCAGCATCAGCTCTGTCCCTACACAGACTGACTTTAAAAACAGTCATGTTAATGGCATTGGTCACGGCACAGAGGGTACAGTCACTGCATAAACTTAGACTGGACAACATGACTTCCTCACCTGACAATATTACGTTCCACATCTATGAGCTAGTAAAGCAGAACAGACAGGGATCAGCATGCCTCAATATACTATTTAGGTCATACCCTACAGATGACCGTCTCTGTATAGTTAGACACCTGTCATTATACATAGAGAAAACAAAAATCCTAAGAGGCAATGAGAAGGGACTTCTGATCAGCCACAAGCAACCTCACAAAAGAGTGACGGTCCAGACCATCTCGAGATGGCTGAAACAGGTGCTGACACAGACTGGGGTGGATACTAACATTTTAAAATCTCATTCCACCAGGGCTGCAGCTACATCGGCAGCAATACAATTGGATGTGCCCATGGACCAAGTCCTCGAAGCAGCAGGATGGTCAGGGGAAAGAACATTCCAATTATTTTACAATAAACCAGTAATGAAATCTGGAACATTTGCAGAAAAAATTTTAAGTTCTGTAAATTAATTCAAACGCATAAAAGGGTTATAATTTGTGTTAATAAATTTTATGATTTCAATGTCGAATTCATGTCCAAATTATGTTAACACTATTCCTCCTACAGTCAAGGCAGACGTGATGCATGGACTCGTTTCCACGGCATGAAATCACAGAGCTTTAAAATCTTCACGTAGTCACTCACGTGACTCCGAAGTAAAATAGTAAGATTAAACGAGAACTTACCAGTTTGAAGTTTGATCTGTATTTTATGAGGAGTTACGATGAGGGATTACGTGCCCTCCGCTCCCACCCTTGATCATATACTTAACTGGTATCTCTTCTCTAATCTTACTATGTTTAGTCATTACAGTTGTCTGTGATTTCACACCGCTGCTTTGAAGAATGATACGCATGCGTCCTGGTGGGGTTCTTCACGTAATCCTTCATCGTAACTCCTCATAAAATACAGATCAAACTTCAAACTGGTAAGTTCTCGTTTAATCTTACTATTTTATATGGGACTATAAATCCCACAGAATACAAAGAACACACCTTAGTAAACCCAAAGAGCTGGGTGGTCTAGCGCTCCCTAACTTTATGTACTATAATTGGGCAGTAAATATTAAAAATATGATTCACCTGCTGGACAATTCTGCCCAGCAGGTGGACTGGATTGTAATGGAGAGAGAGGACTGCTCTCCGTGTAATATAGGAGCGACTCTCCTTTCACCAATGAATCTGAATAACAAAAATTACAATAGAAATCCAATTATACATAGCGCAATTAGAACTTGGAAACAAATAAAACAGAATCTAAAATTAAGAAATCTATCTCTTTTAATGCCAATAGTCAATAATCCGTCGTTTAAACCTTCTACTATAGATAAATCATTTACACAATGGGAAAGAATAGGAATCAAAACGCTCGGAGACTTGTATGAATTCGGAAAATTATTATCATTTCAACAATTACAACTGAAATATAATTTGAGAAATAATCAATATTTTAAATATCTTCAATTGTGTGACTATCTGAAAAAATACACAAAAGACTATCATAACATGCCTCCAGACTTACTGGACGAAGTAATGAAGACAAAGGCCGAATCAGCAAACCTAATATCATACTTATACAACACTATTTTAAATATAGAAATACCTACAACTGATGGTATTAGAAGAGACTGAGAACAAGAACTAGCTATAAAAATTTCAAAAGAGAGCTGGGATAAACACTTACTATATGTGCATAAATGCTCGATCAACGTACGACATACTCTAATTCAATTCAAAACATAGACTATACTATTCAAAAACAAAAATAAATAAACTTTTACCTAACGTCTCACCCATTTGTGATAAATGTAAGTCTCATGAAGCTACCATAGCGCACTCTTTTGTTTTTTGTATAAAAATCCAAAAATTCTGGAACGAAATATTTGAAATCTTCACAAAACTATTTAAAATAAAACTCATACCAAAAGCAGAATGGATTATTTTTGGAATAACGGAAGGTAGCCCTGAACTAAACGTGTTTCAAAAGAATTTACTTAATTACGGGCTAATAATGGGAAAAAAGCTTATACTCAAATTCTGGAAAAATGCTCCTATACCAACAATAAAAATGTGGATTTCAAACATGTTCGAAACATTACATCTGGAAGAGATGAGACTCCTCCTAGCAGGCAAAGCAGACCACTTCCAAAAGACGTGGCCTGCATTTATGGACTTATTACAAGCATAAGGTGCAATAGTAATTTAAAAAATAAATGGTGCCAGGATCTGGTAAAGGGGGGTAAAAAATACGGTTGGTATATCACCTTTTTGCGTTTTTTAAAAAAAAATAATAAAGCAATTGTTACTCTTTCTTTCTTTTCTAGGGTCTATTTCTTAACCTTCTTCTCTAACTCTTTTTCTAATGGGCTTTCTTTTCCCAACACTTTCCTGCACCTTCACGACTCTTTCTCACTTTCCTTACTTCTTTTATTTCTATCTTTTTTTAAAGTTCAAAAAATGAAGGGGTACAACAAATGTAATGAGATATATGTGGTGTGTATTACTGCAACTTATTGTACTTCTAATAAAAATAAAATAAAAAAAAAAAAAAAAAGATACCGCAAGTAAACAGGCCATTTGGCTCACCGAGTCAATTACTCGTGCACACTGGTTCTATCTTTCACATCCACTCCATACACACGAGGGACAAGTTCACAGAGGCCAATTAACCCACATACCCGCTCGTCTTTGGGTTGTGGGAGGAAACTAGAGCACACGGAGGAAACCCACATAGTCACGGGAAGAACATACAAACTCCACGCAGACACCACCCAAAGTCAGGATCGAACCAAGGTCACTATGAGGCAATAGCTCCACCAGCTGTGTCACTGTGCCACTCTGTTTAATCGAATGTCGTCTACCTGTTGTGAACACGAGATGCTTTAAAGGATTAGATTTACTTTATATGTCCTTTTTCAGTTGCCCTCTCTAACTTGCGGCAGCTTCTCAAATGCTTCACCAACTAACCATATGAGAATCAATTACGGTAACTGATTTCAATCCACTTGAATCATACTCTCAAGATGCACGAGTCAGAAAACTAATGCTACATTAATGTCGGGGATTGAAATCTACAAACTTGAGCAAAGACATGTACCTTTCATGATCCGAAGACACCCCAGTTTCACACCTTGGACTATTGCCTGTGGAAGCTGTGTCACCCCCTCTACTCCAATAAAGACCCTCATAATTTTGAACATTTTCAATATATCTTCCATAAACATCCCGGTTCTAAGGAGAAAAGTACAGGTCCACCACTGATTTTCCAACAACTGATGGTCTGGCGCCTCCATTAATCCTGACAAAATTACGAGAGCGCACTTAAAATCGCCCCTAGAGGTCCCCAAGAAATGTGGCGCCTCGGACGAGGTGGCCGATCTTGACCTCATTGGGACTTCCACAGCCGAGCAGCGGGTCAGATTTTCCCCCTGCGACTCGGGCTCTGGAACTCCAGCCCAGCCGGAGCTGGTGAATCCATTCCCATAGCAGACTTCCAAGGCCAACGTTGAGGGCCAGTATCTCGCCCGCTTGGTGGCCTAGGTGGACCATTATGGTACCATTCGACACCCCTCGGCGGTCCGTGTCGGAGACTGCAGGGCGGTGGGTGCGCCCACACTTATGCATTTTTGGCAGATTCGGCAAATCTCAGGTCGGCGGTGGACGGCAGGTAGTTCTGCTGGGAAAGTGGTGCCTCGGCTCCACAGATGGCCGCCGATCAGAACCCTCATCGGGACGTCCGAGGGCAACATATTTACTGTTGCCCGAGCTACCTTTTTATTTATTTATTTATTTATTTTTATTTCAAAATATATTTTTTTCAATTGGTAAATATATACAATTTCTGAACCATTCAAACAAAATTCATCCGACATTTTCGGAGACTATACAAACTTTTTCCAGTACAATTTTTTACATTTGTCAAATTTCACCAAACAGTCCCCCACCAGTGCCACTCTGTGGCCCCTGTTCAAGTAATAAATATATACAATGTGTACCCAGTGCGAAAATTTCCATCTGACATTTCAAGTTCCACAAAAAATGTCCCCCACCCGTGCCACTCATGTGGCCCTCTGGTGTGGGATACCTTCCCTTAATTTAATTTGAGGGGCGTCTCCACCATACTGTGCCCCCCATGTCCAGCAGCGGAAGGACCCTAGACTGTGGCCCTCCCCCACCGAGCCTTGGCGTTGGCTGCACCAAGCTTCAGCGAGTCCCTTAGCACGTACTCCTGCAGTCTGCAGTGGGCCAGTCGGCAACATTCCCTGACGGACATCTCGCTCTGCTGGGTGGTGAGCAACGCTCGGGCAGACCAAAGAGCGTCTTTCACCGAGTTGATGACCCTCCAGCAGCACTCGATGTCAGTCTCTGAATGTGTCCCTGGGAACAGTCCGTAAATCACAGAGTCCTCTGTGACGGAGCTGTTCGGGATAAATCGTTCCAGGGACCCTTTCATACTTCTCCAGACTCGTTTTGCAAACCCACACTCTGCAAAGAGGTGGGCAACCATCTCCTCTCCATAGCAACCGTCCCGGGGGCAGCGTGCGCTGGTAGTGAGGTTCCGACGGTGCAGGAAGGATCTAACTGAGAGGGCTCCCCTCACCGCCAGCCAAGCCAGGTCTTGGTGCTTGTTGGTCAGTTCTGGCGATGAGGCATTTTGCCAGACAAGCTGGGCAGTCTGCTCTGGGAACCACACCACCGGATCCATCGAGTCCTTTCCCTGCAGTGCCTGCAGGACATTCCGTGCTGACCACTGCCCGATGGACTTGTGGTCAAAGGTGTTGGTCCGGAAGAACCTTTCGACAGACGTCAGATGGGGCGGCAATGTCCAGCTGACTGGTACATTGCGTGGCATCTGCGCCAGGCCCATCCTTCGCAACACCGGGGACAGGTAGAACCTCAGCAGGTAGTGGCACTTAGTGCCCACGTGCCTTGGCTCTACACTCCGCCTGATGCAGCCACACACAAAGGTGGCCATCAGGATGAGGGCGACGTTGGGCACGCTTTTACCCCCGTTGTCTGCCGACTTGTACATGGTGACCCGTCGCACCCGGTCCATCCTCGACCCCCAGATGAACTGGAAGACGGCCCGGGTGATCCCCGTGGCGTAGGAGGGAGGGACAGGCCACACTTGTGCCAAGTACAGCAGACCCGAGAGCACCTCACACCTGATGACCAAATTTTTCCCGGTTATGGAGAGGGAGCGTTGCCTCCACAGCTCCAGCTTCCTCCCCACCTTGGCTATCCGCTCCAGCCAATTCTTGTTACTCGACTCAGCCCCCCCAAACCAGATCCCCAGCACCTTCAAGAAGTCAGGCTTGATGGTGAAGGGGATGGAAGATCGGTCGGGCCAGTTGCCAAAGAGCATGGCCTCGCTCTTCCTGCGGTTCACCCTGGCTCCCGTGGCCGGCTCAAACTGGTCGCAGATGCTGATCAATCTGCGGACCGACCTTGGATCCGAGCAGAAGACGGCGACATCGTCCATGTACAGGGAGGTCTTGACCTGAATGCCCCCACTGCCTGGCAATGTCACTCCTCTTATGCTCGCATCCTTCCTGATGGACTCGGCAAAAGGTTCAATACAGCAGACAAACAAGACAGGAGAGAGAGGGCAACCCTGCCTGACTCCAGACCTTACAGGGAAACTGTCTGATTCCCACCCATTGATTTGGACTGCATTACGGATGTTGGTGTAGAGCAGTTTGATCCAATTTCGGATTCCCTCCCCAAAACCCATTTTGGAGAGCACGTCCCTCATGTACGTGTGCGATATCCTGTCGAAGGCCTTCTCCTGGTCCAAGCTGACTAGGCAGGCATCCACCCGTCTGTCCTGCACGTAGGCGATGGTATCTCTCAGCAGCGCTAGGCTGTCTGAGATTTTCCTGCCAGGTACAGCACAGGTTTGGTCCGGGTGGATCACCCGTCCCAGAGCAGACTTGACCCGGTTGGCGATGGCCTTAGACAGGATCTTGTAATCTACATTCAACAATGTTATGGGTCTCCAATTCTTTATATCCTTCCTCTCCCCCTTCTGCTTGTAGATTAGGGTGATGCTGCGCTTCCTCATGGAGTCTGACATGCTGCCGGCTAGAAGCATGTCGTTGTACACTTCCAGCAGGTCCGGGCCCACCCAGTCCCACAGAGCCGAATACAACTCGGCCGGTAAGCCATCGCTTCCGGGAGTTTTACTCGAGTCAAAGGAGCGGATGGAGCCAGTCAGCTCCTCTAGGGTCAGTGGTTGGTCCAGACTCTCCCGCTTGTTGTCCTCCAAGACCTCCGTGATAGAGGACAGGAAGTTCTGGGAGGCGGTGCTGTCTGTGGCCTTTTGGTCATACAATTCCGAGTAAAAGGATTTGCAGACCCTCAGCATGTCTGTCTGCGAGGATGCTACCGAGCCGTCCTCCTCCCTAAGGCTGTTGATCACAGAGCTCCCCCTGTGAACCTTATGGAAGAAGAAACGTGAGCACGTCTCATCCTGCTCCACATGGCGGACCCTGGATCGGAAGATGATCTTGGAGGATTCAGAGGTAAAGAGCCGAGCTTGCTGGTCCTTCACCTCTCTAAGTTCCTCCCTCACATCCACCCCCCTCGACTG
The DNA here is from genome assembly GCF_010909765.2 of Amblyraja radiata. NCBI lineage: Eukaryota > Metazoa > Chordata > Chondrichthyes > Rajiformes > Rajidae > Amblyraja > Amblyraja radiata. The sequence continues at coordinate 18,295,780 of NC_045964.1, forward strand.
CAGAAGGAGCAGTTGCAATTCTGTCTGGAGTTGGCACAATTCCCTCTGACTCTGTCTTGCTCTCTGAACCTCTTTGGCTATGAAGAACCTCTTAATGTTCTCCTTGGTTGCTTCCCACCAGAGTGTCGGGGAGTCAAAGAGGGGCTTCGCCGTTCTCCAACGTGCGTAGTCCCTCTTTAGCTCCTCAACGTTCTCTGGGGTCAACAGCTTCACATTTAACTTCCACGTCCCTCTGCCTGCCTTCCGGTCCTCCTGTAGGTGACAGGAAGCCTGAAGGAGGCAGTGGTCAGAGAAGAACACCGGCGTGAGGTCAGTGTGTCTCCCCGTGACGGCCTTCGTGGTGAAGACGAAGTCTATCCGGGATCGGGCTGAACCGTCTGATCTCGACCAGGTGAACCGCGGCTGGGACCCGCCTGCAGGGTCGCTGAAGGCGTCGTGCAGCTTTGCGTCTTTTACCGTTTCCATCAGGAACTTGGACGTGCTGTCCAGTCTGTTGTCGGCACTGCCGGATCGTCCAGCCGCATCAATGATGCAGTTGAAGTCACCGGCCAGAACGAGCTGCCGGGACGTGGCCAACAGCACTGGGAGCTGCTGGAGAACGGCCAGCCGCTCGCTCCGCACGGGTGGGGCATACACATTAATCAGCCGGAGCGGAGAACCACGGTACATTACATCCACCACGAGGAGACGCCCCGCAACCACCTCTCTGACCTCAGTGATGGCGAAGTTCCCTCCCCGCAGCAAGATCCCCAGGCCGGAAGCACGACAATCATTGCCCCCCGACCACACAGACAGTCCGTGGGGCCACCATCGCGACCACCTCCGATAGCAGCGGAGGTGTGGCAACCCGCACTCCTGTAGAAAAGTCACATCTGCCTTGACCTTGGCCAGGTACTGTAAGGCATTAACACATCGCGCAGTGCTCTTCACACTGCGCACGTTTAAGGATGCCAGTTTGAGCTCCATTGTCCTTTAGAGTCACTGGCCATTTTCCTGTTCCCTCATGCCCACCGCTTCGGTGAATTGCCTCACCTTTCCTGGGCTCAGATACCCGGCCTCCTCCACGGGTTGGGTTTCCCGTGTCGTAACCCGAGGTGTCGTTGGGGGGGGGCTGCTCGTTTTACCCCCTTCTGGGTGCGCCGCTTCCCCCGTCTCTCGTGGCTGGGGCTCGGTGACAGGCTTACTGCTCCCGGAAACTCGGAGCTGAGGCCCATTGGCCGCTGCACTGCTCCCGGTTGCCCGGAGCTGGGGCCCATCGGCCGCTACGATGCTCCCGGTTGCCCGGAGCTGGGGCCCATCGGCCGCTACAATGCTCCCGGTTGCCCGGAGCTGGGGCCCAACGGCCACTGCACTGCTCCCGATGCCCTGGGGCTGGAGCTCCTCGACCACTGCACTGCTCCCGATGCTCTGGGGCTGGAGCCCCTCGACTGCTGCACTGCTCCCGATGTCCTGGGGCCGGAGCCCCTCGACCGCTGCACTGCTCCTGCTCCCGATGTCCTGGGGCTGGAGCCCCTCGACCGCTGCACTGCTCTCGGTCTCCTGGTGCAGGTGTACAATCGGCCTGCACCTTCTCCTTTCCTCCCCGGTTTTCTTCTTGTGGGGTTTCCCGTTCGCCTCATCCTCCGACGAGGAGGAGAGGTTGCTCCCTTCTGTCAGGGAGAGAGACCGTTTTTTGGGGGGTTTTTTGGGCTTGCCATCCCCTTCTGGCCTCTGCTCCGTGTGCTGACCCTTCTGGTGTTTTTTGTACTTTACTGTAGTCCAAATTTGCTCTCCCCCTCCTCCATCGACTCTCCCTCCTGGGCTTGGTGCTGGAGTTCTCCTGGCACTTGGGGGCTCGAGGTGGTTGAGGTGGCTGGGCTGTCCTCATCCCTGTTTCCCCTTTCTGCTGGGGACTTGGCAGTGGTAGTGGGTGTCTCACCTACCCTGGGGGTGCTGGAAGCCGCCCCTCTTGTTGCCTGTGCATATGTACAGGCTCTTTTTGGGCAGGCCCTGTAAAGGTGGCCTCCCTCCCCACACAGGTTGCAGTTCTTGCTGGCTTGACAGTCTTTTGTCTCGTGGCCCTCCGTTTTGCAGTTTTTGCAGACCACTGCATTGCATTGGGCCACCACATGTCCAGGCTTGTTACATTTTCTGCATACTCTGGGCTGCCCCACGTAATTTAAATATCCTCGGTTTCCTCCAATTGCGAACACCGATGGAGGGTGGAGGAGAGTTCCTTCCTTGTCCACCATCAGCTTTACCTTGACCTGCCGCTTGCTCGTCCAAATCCCATGCAGATCCTTCACGTCCACGCTGTTCCCTGCTCCGTCGACGTAGCGAGCAAGGAAGGTGAGGACATCCACTACGGGCACATGTGGGTTGAACATATGCACCGTGATCGTCCTTTCTTTTTGGTTTGCGAGGGTGAAGAGTGGCTGCACCTTCAGCAACGACAGCGGAGCTTCATTCCCCTTCTCCTGGAAATCCTTTAACAGTTTTTGCCATCCTGTCGGAAGCACAAATGTAACGTTGAAATAACCGTTACCCGGGAAGTCCTGGAGGCAGTAGATATCCCTGGGCTCGAACTTGCAGGTTTCCAGCAAGACCTTCTTTACAAAGGTATCTCGACTGAAGGGCATCCCCTCACTGAGATCCTTGACACTAATCCTGAGGGTATTGCGGATACCCTGTCCTCTAGCTCCCATTGCAGCTGCCATTGCTACGATTTTTAAATCGCAATCTGCAGCTCCTGTCCTTAATGGACCGCCAGGACTGTTCTAACAAGAACAGATCCCTTTCCCTGTTCTAACAAGAACAGACGCTCTTTTTTAGCACTCTTTTACTGACTGATAAGAACAGATACTACACTTGATCTTAGCCAAAAGGCCGAGAAGCGAGCTACCTGCACAAGAAATTTAAATGTTGCTGTAAAATTAATTTACATTTAATATTTGCTTTATTTAAGTTTCTAGCATTCAATGGCGCTTTTGAGGCATGGGAGGGGTATAATTAATGGGTCAAAGGTGTATTGTATCATTATTGTGTGACATCTGTTGATCCGACAAAATGGTCAACACGGCAAGGCTCTGGAACCAAGAGTGCCGGAAAATCCGTGGTCGACCTGTACCAGTTTCTCTATTCTCCCTATATAAGAAAGACTATTCAGCTTACCTTGCCTGTGCCAGCCTTTAGAAAATTCATCCTGTTAGATTCATATTGTTTCCAAATCCTGCAAGTATTTATTTTTCAACTATTTATCTAATTTCCTATTTGGAAATTCCATTCGAATTTGTTCACAAGATTTTCAGGCAGGACAGTCCAGAGCATCACAGCGGATATTACTTTAAATCTGTCCTGTTATTATACCAGGATAGTAGTGGTGGGCATTTCACCCCCTCCACTCTAATCAACAGCCTCATAATGTTGAATCTCCATTATACAGTATCTTCCTGTCCTAAAGAGAAAGAAAATGGCAGTGTCTCTAGTCTCCCCACATAAGTTCCTCATTCCTGGTCTAATTCAAGTATAATTCTGATGTACAGAGGAATCTTGGGGTTCAAGTCTATAGTTCTCTGAGAGTGGCAACACAAGCGCAAAGAGTGGTAAAGAAGGTATATGGAATCAGAGTCATGTAGTGATTCAGTGTGGAAACAGGCCCTTCGTCCCAACTTGCCCACACCAGCCAACATGTCCCAGCTACACTAGTCCCATCTGCCCGCGTTTGGTCTATATCCCCCCAAACCTGTCCTATCCATGTCTGAAGATCAGTCTGAAGAAGGGGTTCGGCCCGAAACGTTACCTATTTCCTTCGCTCCATAGATGCTGCTGCACCCGCTGAGTTTTTCCAGCATTTTTGTGTACTTTCGATTTTCCAGCATCTGCAGTTCCTTCTTGAACACTATCCATGTACCTGTCTAACTGTTTCTTAAATGTTGGGGTAGTCTCTGCCTCAACTACTCCTCTGGCAGCTTGTTCCACACATCCACCAGCCGTTGTATGAAAAAGTTACCCCTCAGATTCCTATTAAACCTTTTTCCCTTCACCTTAAACCCGTATGTGGCATCTCTCGGTGCATTGTGTATAAAAGTCAGAAGGTCATGATGCAGCTCTTTAAAACTTTGGTTAAGCTGCATTTGGAATATTACATATGTTCTGGTCACTGCATTGCAGGATGTATGTCGAGCGTTTGGATAGGGTGCAGAAGAGATTTACCAGAATGCTAGACACAACTCAGCGGGACAGGCAGCATCTCTGGAGAGGAGGAATGGGTGACGTTTTGGGTTGAGACCCTTCTTCTTCTTCAAGGTGGGGTAGGACAGTCTTGGAGGTTGAGGGGGGGGACCCTATAGAAGTAAATAAAGTTATGTTAAAAACAGATAGGTTAGACTGTCAGGACCTTTTCGCAGGATGGAAATGTCATAGACTAAAGGGGAAAGAGGCTTTATGGTGAGAGAGGCTAAGTTTAAAGGAGATGTGTTGGAGTATTGTTACATAGAGGGTGATAGGTGCCTGGAATGCCTTGCCATGGTGGTTGTGGAAGCAGATACGATAGTGGCATTTTAGAGGCCTTGAGAAAGGGAGAAAATTGAGGAATATGGAACATGTGCCGGCAGATGAGATTAGTTTATCATGGCATCATGTTTGACACAGCCAATATGGACTGAAGGTGCTGTACTTTAGTTTTGTTTAATTTAGAGATACAGCGTGGAAACAGGCTCTTTGACCCACTGAGTCCACACCAACCAATGATCCATTCCACTAGCACAATCTAACATTAGAGACAATTTACAATCTTTACCGAAGCCAATTAACCTACGGTAGACAAAATTGCTGGAGAAACTCAGCGGGTGCGGCAGCATCTATGGAGCGAAGGAAATAGCAACGTTTCGGGCCGAAACTTTGCTATTTCCTTCGCTCCATAGATGTTGCCGCACCCGCTGAGTTTCTCCAGCAATTTTGTCCACCTTCGATTTTCCAGCATCTACAGTTCATTCTTGAACCAATTAACCTACAAACCTGTACGTCTTTCGAGTGTGGGAGGAAACCAAAGCACCAATGAAAAACCCACGTGGTCACGGGGAGAACATACAAAACACACAGCACCCATAGACATGATCAAACCTGGGTCTCTGGCGCTGCAAGGCAGCAGCTCTACCGCTGTGCCACTGTGCTGCCCTGTACAGTTCTATATTCCATGTTCTGGTCTATATCTCCTCTTCAAAGCCTTCTAAAATGTCTTGTCCACAGCTGAATGCATTATTTAGACCAGTTGAGACCGAACTGGTATTGCAATGTAAACTAAGCAGCTATGAATATAGAAGTGTGCAGCTGCAATAGAAATCAATTTTGCTAGTTTATTCAAAGCTATGTAATTCCAATTAGTCATTGCCGTGGTAAAATGATAGTCTCATTAATATTATAAGGTGCAAATAGCAGTGGAAATTGCTTTAGAATTGCTCGGTCCAAGGGCAATGTCATAACAGGACCAGCAGGCTGGAACGCAACTTCTATTTTTAAATTCCAGCATGTAACCTGCATAAATATTAAATGTCAACTGTGAGAGGAAGTTGATGAGGTCAGAGGGAGTACTACATCGCCAACAGAAAAAAAATACATTTCCATCGCAAATTTAGTGTAATCAAATATCTGAATCAGTTGGATTTTTTGCACAACATGTGGCATTGAGGCAGAGAGGAGTAGGTGACCAGCAATGCATGGTTGAAATTAAAGGGTGAAAGCAATGCCTGCCATAAGAGGAAAGGTAAAAACAGGAACCCATTAAAACTCTTATTGGACCAGGCTGCACCTGAAGGGAGAAACAGGTTGAAGACCTTTCATCCGAAGTGTCCAAGATAAAACAAGTTTTCAAGTTACAAAGTTGAGCACTGAGGGGGTGGAGTGAAGTGTGGGTTCATTGGGGAGGTGGTGGGAACCAGAACAATGAAAGGGAAGATCGGTGATAGGATGGCCCGGAGAGATGGAATGATGCAAGTGCCGATGTTATTGAAGGAATGTCTGGAGGAGAGGAGTGGAGGAATTATACTCAGAGAGGACAAGCAGCAGCATGGTTATTGACGTACCATTAAACAGATGAGTGAGGGGGCACGAGCCTTTAGACTTTAGAGATACAGCACGGAAACAGGCCCTTTGCCCCACCGAGTCGGCACCAACAATCACCCCGTGCACGAGCACTATCTTATATGCTAGGGATAATTATTACAACTTACCAAAGCCAATTAACTTAAAAACCTGTATGTCTTTGGAGTGTGGGTGGAAACTGGAGCACCCGGAGAAAACCCACGTGGTCACATGGAGAACTTTCAAAATCCAAATAGACAGCACCCATGGTCAGGATCGGACCTGGGTCTCTAGGGCTGTAAGTCAGCAACTCTACCGCTGCACCATTGTGCTGCCCTAAAGTCAGGGAGAAGTGAGGATTGTTTTACATTGGCCATGAAGAGAGAGATGGGCAGTGTTTTGATACATGAGGACTCCCATAGCATGATTCACTGTGATTTGAAGCAAGTGACTGGAATTAAAGTAGAAATTGGTCGTTGTGAGGGTGACTTAAGCAAGACGAAGGGGTCTAGTTGTGCAAAGAAGAAGGGCAGGGCACACCCCCTGTCCTGGTAAGATCAGAGGTCGTCGAGTTACAGAGAGTTGCAGCATACTTTGGCCCACTGAGTCCATGACAATTATCACCCACCTATTTGTGAACTTCACTAATCCTACATTAATCCTCCCTCCCATGTTCCTCTCAATTCCCATTACACTACACCTTCCATATGCACGCTAATGGCAGTTTGCAGTTCCCAATTATCCTACCAAGCCACACATCCTTGGGATATGGGAGGAAACCAAAGAATGCTGACATAAACCCACACGGTCAAAGAGAGAACATGCAAACTCCACATAGACAGCACCCGATGCCAGGAACACCCCCTAGTCTGACAGCAGCTCTGTGCTGTAGATATAAAGGGTTAGATTAGAGAAATAAGTACAGTGGAAAAATTGAGATACTCAATGTAACGGTGCCAGTTTGAAATTATTAGCTCATGAAAGATTAAAGCTAGGCAAAAAGGATTACAAAGTCAAACATTGCCGTGTGGTCATATTTATTCATCCCTGCTGCTAGCCAAAGTGAAAGTGACATTGTAATAAACTTGTTCTCAAATCCACATCAACTCCCCAGGCATTGATACCATATAAATCAATTGTTATTTGATCCAATGATTCAATTGTCCTGCTTCTTACAAAATAGGAGGAGGCCATTCGGCTTCCTACAGAATAATCCCATCAGTCCCGTTCCCCCTTTCCTTATTTCCAAGCACCCTGTAACCTTCTCCCTCTCACGTGCCCCTCCACTCCCTTTAATGCTTTAGCTACTCATCCACACCAAATGGGTAATTTACAACAGGTAATTAGAGCAGCCTGCCACCATGCCTTTGGTAGATGGATCGCTAGAGTAGAGAGGGAGCATCACTAATCCACCACCACCTTATCAACAAAGTCGTGAACTTCAGTAAAAGGTAACATTAACATACGTAGACAATCCCACATAACATGGATACAATCTCAAAGTAACTCTCTCGCCACATGTAAAGCTCCTACGGTATTGCTTTGAGGGCACTCCCCAGTGTGAAGATACATTTATTTTCTAGCCTAAACCATTCAAGCAAATGATGATACCCTCATAATCATTATTATTTTCTTCAACAATTGAAGGGGCTCTTCTCACCAGGGTTAGCTGCTCATCCTGCCAACAAAAAGAGGTTTATTTATGACAAAAATAATATTTAATCGCATACACATTTTATACAGGAAATATAAATGAGTGTAGGCCTGATGGAAGGGCTTAACCCAAAACATTGAGGTGAAAATCTTTCTCTCAGAGAGTTGCGAACCTTTAGAACTTCCTTTCTCAAAAGTTGAAAGACGCAGAATATTTTTTAAGCCAAAGGTAAATAGATATGTGATAAAAGTGGGAGAAAGGTTATAGTGCGGGTCTCGACCCAAAACGTCACCCATTCCTTCTCTCCAGAGATGCTGCCTGTCCCACTGAGTTACTCCAGCATTTCGTGTTTATCTTCGGTTACAGTGAGTAGATGGGAATGGGAGTTGAGTTTACAATTAGATCAACCGTGATAGTATTAAATGACGGCTGGGGCAGGCTTGAGTAGTCAAATGGCCTACACCTGCTCTTAATTCCTGAATGTAACAATATGCTAGGTGCTACCCAGTAGTAAGCGTTATGTTCACCAATAGATGGTGCTCTTTCCACCAGTAGGAGGAGCTGCACCCAACAAATAAACAATGCTCCCTTTAAAAAAAAATCAAAATAAATTTTATTCATAAATAAAATATATATACAATACAAGAACTGTGCAAAAATTTGGCTATACATACATTAATTAGTGCGAAGAATGGTCTCGACCAGAAACATCACCCATTCCTTCTCTCCAGAGATGCTGCTTGTCCCGCTGAGTTCCTCCAGCATTTTGTGTCTATCTCTCATACATTCATTAGTGCTGTATGTAGTTGTGTTCACAGAATTATCATTATACCTGGCATCCTTGCCACTCATGTGGCCTATAGAGGTGTACCAAATCTTACAGAGGCGTATAAAATCATGAGAGGAATAGATCAGGTAGATGCACAGTCTCTTGCCCAGAGTAGGGGAATCAAGGACCAGAGGACATAGGTTTAAAGTGAAGGGGAAAAGATTTAATAGGGGTAACACATTCACACACAGGGTGGTGGGTGTCTGGAACAAGCTGCCAGAGGAGGTAGTTGAGGCTGGGATTATCCCAATGCTTAAGAAACAGTTAGACAGGTAAATGGATAGGATAGGTTTGGAGGGATATGGACCAAACGCGGGCAGGTGGGACGAGAGTAGCTGGGACATTGTTGGCCGGTGTGGGCAAGTTGGGCCGAAGAGCCTGTTTCTACTATCACTCTATGACTCGAAGGGCATTAATTCTCCACACCACCAGGAAGCATATCCCCAACAACCATTTCAACTCCCCTTACCATGACCACACCAACCAGCCAGTTCTCATCCAACTCCCCTTACCATGACCACACCAACCAGCCAGGGTGATGCCAAATGCAAACCAGAAGAACATCACCTCATACACCACCTGCGTAGACAATTGACAATAGGTGCAGGAGTAAGCCATTCGGCCCTTCGAGCCAGCACCGCCATTCAATGTGATCATGGCTGATCATCCCCAATCAGTACCCCATTCCTGCCTTTTGATCTTTTGCCGGGGATCGCCAGTGTTGGAACTCTGCCCAGCTCGGCTTGTGGACTTCAGAAGCCGCGGTCTCCGGTAAGAAGCGGCCGATTCGGAAACTCCAAGCCACAAGTTTGTTCCTCCAACCGATGCCGGAGTTCCGATCATCCCGGCGAGAGGGCCTGTACATCGGGCCGTCCGTAGCAGCGACTGCGGAGGGTTCAAAGGCCCCGACCACGGGTGAACAAAGAAGAAGATGACTGAACTTTATTGACTTCCATCACAGTGGGAAACGTTGATTCCGCTGTGATGGATGTTATATATGTTATATAACATATCGTATATTATGTTCCTTTTATTTGTATGGCTGTATGGTAACTCAAATTTCAATGAACCAATTGGTGCATGTGACAATAAATGTGAACTTGAAAATGGTACAAACTTCAGATGACTCAGCTCAAAACAAATAAAATTGATGTTTAAGGTCGATGACCTTAATTGGAATTCTCTTCACAATTAGGGGCAGCGTTATCAACAGGATGGGTTCCACTCAATAACAGGAGGAGCTTCTTGTCAATGGTGTTTGATCTCATTCTTTGCTCCAAGCAGCCGACTAATTTTGGTTCAGGATCAGTCATTTCAATTATTATTATTCTGATGTATTTCTATCTTTAAGGGTTTAGTTTAGTTTAGAGATACAGCGTGGAAACAGGCCATTCGACCCTCCGAGTCTGCGCCGACCAACAATCACCTATACACTAGTTGCACCCTACACACTGGGGACAATTTACAGAAGCCAATTGATTTACAAACCTGTGCGTCTTTGGGATGTGGGAGAAAACCGGAACACCTGGAGAAAACCCACATGATCACAGGGAGAACGTAAAGGCTCCATACAGACAGCACCCATAGTCAGGATCGAACCGGGGTCTCTGGAGCTGTAAGGCAGCAACTCTACCCCAAGCGCCACCGCGCCTCCCCAGGTATTTATCGTAAATGAAGAAAAATGAGAACTTGGTGGAGTTAAATGTTGACAGTTGTGGAACCAAATATAACTTATGGTAGCAGTAACAATAACGCACATTTATATATGTTTTTCTTTTGATACTGCAAATTGCTTCAGGGCTGGAATAAGATAACAATGTTCAATTCTATCCCATATTGGGACAGGCATGCAAAATGTACAAACTAGGCTCTCAGGGACATTAAGAACGAGGCACAGAGAGGGAAACGTTTGTAGATGTAATTCCTCAAAACCTTGAGAAATAAAGTCTGTCATTCAAGCTACTAAAGATAAGCCACAAAATGCTGGAGTAACTCAACGGTACAGGCAGCATCTCTGGAGAGAAGGAATGTGAAGCTGCTGATCTGCCAACTGCTTTATTAGCCCTGGGTGAATGAGTTTCACACGTAGCCATCATCCGCTGGATTATTATAATCTCCATATTTTTATTATCACGATAATCATTAAACCAAGCAGCGGCCTGTCTCTGTTTTCCATGGGGTATTGTGTGTCCAGACTGTCACACACAGACCCTGCTTGTGTGCTGGTGTCTCTCTTCTGCCGGCGAGAAGAGAAGGGGGAGGGGATAAGGAGTGACGGCTCTCTCTCTGTCTCTCTCTCCTCTCCATTTCACACAGGCAGGCTCGCAGGGCTTGCTGCTTGCTGCTCACTGTGCCAAGTGTTTTATTGCCACAACCCAGCCAAGACAGGTCACTCTGACGATGGCAGAGCCCAGCACGCAGCCCCGGGTCTACTTCCAGTCGCCGGGCAAGGAAGGGGAGCCACAGACTCAGAGGAAGCTGGGCAAGTTCACGGTGCGATACGACAGGAAAGATCTACAGAGGAGACTGGACATTGAGGAGTGGCTGGATTTCCAGCTCCACCAGCTATATGGATGCGAGGTGAGTGAGTGTTCACCAGTCTCTCGCCTTGGCTCAGGCCCGGCCGGCCTGTCACTCTACTAAAGGCTGTTCATCATTAACTGCTGCTTCGGTTAATCCTGTCCGTCCAAGACGGTGGAGAACGCAACTCGACATTGATTCTCGTTTGCATTAGCTGAGGACGCGGTCTAAAACGTGAGACGCTCACCTTACTTGTGGCGTTCTAACGAAAGAGTGAACGATTGATGCAAGAAATGGGATCAATGAGTAAAACATACAATCTGCAAAACAAGGCTGTGAATTTGGAATGGGTTGGATTTTATTGAGGATACTGAATGTTTCATTCAAACGACATGGGTCACCGTGGAACTGTGACCTTACAGACAGTGGGGATACAAGAGAATGCAGGCGCAGGGGGTGACCTTAAGCACAAAGCATTGCTGGAGTAACTCAGAGGGTCAGGCAGCAACTGTGGAGGGGAAATGGCCTTAAAACGTTTCGGGTCGGGACCCTTCTTCAGAGTGATGGAGTGGAGGGCAGGTAGCTGGTGGAATCAATGAGGCGAGGAGAAGACGGGCGGAAAGAGCTGCAAATAGCCAGGTGGATCCTGGCGAGGAGGGGTTGCTCAGCAGATGGGTGAGGTGGGCTGGAAGGAGAAGGGGTGGAGGTGGTAACCAAGGATGGAGGTGATGAGTGAAGAGGACAAAGGGGTGAAAATGGTGGAATTTGATAAGAAAGGAAGTTGTGGAATGAAATGTGGAGCCAGAGGGAGGGATGGTCAGTAGAAGTAAACTAGGGTGGAGAGGGGGGTGTAGGTGGCCTGGGAAATAAAAATGAAGGACCTGGAGTAGGGAGGGGTGGGTGATGAGCGAGTAGAGGAGGAGAAATGAACTATGTGACAGAATAGGGGAAGCTGCAGAGGGGGGGGGGGGGGGGGGGGGTCCATGGCAGCGTGCATTTCTGCAGGAGCGAGTGATCTGTGAGATTGTTGGTCTTTAAGGATGAATGAGCCTGTTGGAGTTTTTTTTTCTTTGAGGCAATAGGACGTGTAAGAGCATAACCCACTGTAAATCCCTGAATCAGAAAACAGAATATTAATTTTGATTCTTTTTCGAAAACTATCTCTCCAGACTGAAGATGACTTGCTTTTGCACAGGTTTCATTGGTCCTGGTGTGGGACCCATAGGCTTAGCCTTGGGTTGGGCAAGCTCTCTCTTCTCCCCTCTCCCAACAGGCAAGAGGTACAGATGTGTGAAAATGCACATCTCCAGATTCACAGACAGTTTCTTCCCAGCTGTTATCAGGCAACTGAACCATCCTCTCACCAACCAGAGGTCCTGACCTACCATCTACCTCATTGGAGACCTTTGAACTATCTTTAATCGGACTTTACTAGGCTTTATCTTGCACTAAACGTCATTTCTTTTATCCTATATCTGTACACTGTGGATGACTTGATTGTAATCAGGTATAGTCTTTTCGGTGACTGGATAGCATGCAACAAAAAGCTTTTCACTGTACCCCGATACATGTGACAATAATAAACTAAACTAAACAGTGCTTAGAGTAATGGATGGGTGCTTTAGGAGGTAGACGTTCCTTCTACCATCTACTCTGGTCCTTGGTGTGCTCCAGGTTTGTGGACTCAACGTCGCCATTTTCATTCAGAACGCTGCAGATTCACTTTGATCAGTTGTGGTTTACTGATTGTGCAGGAAGGAACTGCAGATGCTGGGTTGCACTGAAGATAGACATAAAATCATTATCATCTCCTCCAGCCGACAATGGACCATTGCGGGCTCCACTTTTCCTTTGGTCATCCGTACCGGCTCTGATTTGTTTTGAACCTTCTCATAACTCTAGTTTCCCTCCCCCCCCACCGACTCTCAGTCTGAAGAAGGGTCTCAATCCGAAACTTCACCTATTCTTTTTCTCCGGAGATGCTGCCTGACCCGCTGTGTTACTCCAGCATTTTGCGTCTATCTTGTAGTTCACTCATTCACATGTGTGTTTGAGGGTTGCTGTGTTTTGCCTTTGAAGATAATCGTAAATTTTTTCCTCTGTCTACATGTTAACCTCTTTCCACAACGGAACTCAGAATGAAGTGCCTCTCTGAGGAGTATTTGTATTTCAGTACAGTGAAGGTTGGCCTGGGAGAGAATGTTTACTCAGGTTTCATTATCATCTCGGTGGATTCTGGAGAGTGGATCTGTGGGAGTGTGTGAGGTTGAGTGCACTGATTCTAGCATGGCATTCTGCCTGCGACTCATTCTCTGATCTCTGTTTTTCATTATTAACTAGCTTGAGTATGGTTAGAAATTTGGTTTCAGTGCTCACAGAACAATACCACCAAAAACAGAGAGATTTGTAGTTTGGGGAAAGGAAGAGATGTCAAATCACGTTTAGTTAATGTTATAACACACAAGACAGAAATAGATGTGAATAGGTTCATTGACAACAGTCAGACAGTAACAAGCCATTTCAAATCAGTTAGTCACCAATCGAAAATGGAATTTGAAATAATTTTGTTGCATTTGTGATTGAAAACAGATATGTTTTGTTTGCACTTCAGAGATACAGGCCTTTCGCCCCATATAATCACCCCATACACCAGTTCTATACTACGCACAAGGGACAATTGACCAAAGCCAAATAACCTACAAACTTACACATCTTTGGAATGTGCGAGGAAACTGGAGCACCCGGAGAAAACCTACGTAGTCACAGGGAGAACATGCAAACTCCGTACAGGCAGATCCGTAGTCAGGGTCGAACCTGGGTCTCTGGCACTGTAAGGCAGTAACTCTACCGCTGCGCCACTCACACTACCGCCCTTTGCACCACTGTGCCACCTTGAAATGGACAGTAAATGGACACAGGTTGGTAACGGCATCGGATTACAGGAATAGGTATACTTTATAGTCACATGTGACTAGGCACTGAGATTATTTGCTTATATGCACAATGTATACAAATAGCAGCCACCTACGACACTGATAAAGTTACAAAGCACGTTGGCTCCCCCTTTTGTCCCCCACCCCAACAGATCCCCCATGCCAGGTCCCCATTATCCTTTGTCATCCCCCCCCCCCCTATTGTTCATTGTTCTCCCTCACGGCGGTCCCCCCACGCCGGGTCCTCCATTGATCTTCCCCCTCCCTCATGGTGGTCTTCCACGCTCTCATCGACCATCGACCATCGCCACCGCGAGGCTTCATCACTGCCAAGGCCCCATTGTCACGAGGCTTCACCACCGTTGAGGGCTCACCACTGTCGACGCTCCACTTCACGCCTCCGTGGTGCCGATCCGGGCCCCAGCAGCGGGCTCCGCCGGTCGCTTCGCCCGACCCAGGCTTCTACCCGCGAGGCCCCGACCCGGGCTTGTAAGCGGAGATCGTGAAGTAATCAAGACTGCGGCGCCTCGATAAAGGCCTCCGGCCTCTGGCCACGTTCCCAGTCCACAGACACTGATTGTGACTGAATATAGGTAGATCTTGGATTGGGTGCAAAAAGATGTAAGCTGGGAATGGATCGAATCATTCAATGTTTGGTAATGCTTTCTGGCAGGTGTGCTTAGTGGTTGGATCCAGTTCAGACATTGATTGGAAATTGATTGAATCAAACATTATTCAAGACCTAATCGGTCATGGGTGTGAAATGGGTTCAGTCAGGTTTGAATTATAAATAGCTCCTATTAGAGTGTCTAATCAATATCTAGCATGGAACATGTCCAATCAGCTGCTGAAGATAGACACAAAGTGCTGGAGTAACTCAGCGGGTCAAGCAGCATCTCTGGAAATAAAGGATGGGTGACGTATTGGGTCGGGACCCTTCTTCAGACTGACTGGAGGAGGTGGGGATGGGAAGAACAGGAGGTGAGGAAAAACCTGGATAAATCTGGGCCGGTAACAAATGATCTCGGGCAGGATCAAAGATCATCTGCTATAAGATCTTTGGGAGAAAGGGGAGTGTAAGATGAAGTTACTTAAAATTAGTGAATTCAACATTTGTACTGCTGGGTTGTAAGCTGCCCAAGCGAAATATGAGGTGCTGTGCCCCCAATTTGTGGGTGGCCTCACACAGGCAATGGAGGAGGCCCAGAACTGAAAGGTCAGTGTGGGAATGGGAAGTAGAGTTGAAATGGTCGGAAACCGGGAGATTCCGTAGGCCTCGGCAGACCAAGCATTAAGTGTTCAGCAAAAACAGTCCCCGAGACAACGTTTGGCTCGCTGATGTACAGCTGCTGACTGGGAATTGATCTAACCTTTCTCGCAGGAGTAAATTAAATTAGTTGACGGTCTAAAATAAATTGTATGGAGATAGCGAATAGAAAGGATATGAATAAATGCAGATTGCGAGCTGGAATGAAATACTTTTAGCAGTATTTATTTGTATTTCTGTGGCATCCTTGACACGTGATAAGCATCAAGGGATTATGGGAAATGATGGCTAGGAGAAAAGTGAGTGTGTGGGATCAAAGAGAGAGGCTTTTAGAAAAAACCTCTTAAGGTGGAAGAGGTGACAAAGAGATTTGAATAAAAGATCCAGCGTAGGCAGGAAGGAAAGGAATAAAATAGTTGCATATATGCAGTGTTTTTGCAAGTTTCAAAGATCAGTATGTACAGGAGAGAGAAAGGAACAGAAAGATGTACTAGAGATAGACACAAAAAGCTGAAGTAACTCAGCGGGTCAGACCAAAGATCTTCTTTGGGTCAGACAGCATCTCTGGATAAAAGGAATAGGTGACATTTTGGCTCGAGACCCTTCTTCAGTGTCTCCAGGGATGCTGTCTGACCCACTGAGTTACTCCAGCTTTTGTGTCTATCTCGGTTTAAACCAGCATCTGCAGTTCCTTCCTACACAGAAAGATGTGCTAGTGGAATGAGAGGCTTCTCTGCACGAAGCTCAGTGTAGTAGCAGGGATGTGGGGCAGGTACAGGCAAGTAGCCTGGCCCAGCAAATTCAGAAACTATCCAAATGAGGGCAAAATTAATGGAGCAAAGGACAAATGGGGCTGAAAGTGAGTCTTAGCAGTTTGGTGAAATTGGAGAAGGATGCTGAGGACTTTGAATGTCAAGGAGAGGGGGCGTCAAAGGGACGACAAGAACAAGGTAATGGTGGAATGAGGGTGAAGAATGAATAGCAAAATTGGTTTTGAGGTGGTATGACCATTTTTGATCGTCTTTCACATGACAAAAATGGCCATCCAAGCTCAATTCGTCCAATCTGAAAAATACACGATGGAAGTGAAAACATTATGAAGATAAGTTCATAAGTGATAGGAACAGAATTAGGCCATTCGGCCCATTAAGTCTACTATGCCATTCAATCATGGCTGATCTATCTCTCTCTACTAACCCCATTCTCCTGCCTTCTCCCCATAACCCCTGACACCCGTAGTAATAAGAATCTATCTATCTCTGCCTTAAAAGTATCAATTGACTTGGCCTCCACGTCCTACTGTGGCAACGAATTCCACAGATTCACCACCCTCTGACTAAAGAAATTCATCATCTCCTTCCTAAAGGAAGTCCTTTAATTCTGAGGCTATGTATGGCCTCTGGTTCAAGACTCTCCCACTAGTGGAAACATGCTCTTCACCACTCTATCCAGGCCTTTCACTATTTGGTAAATTTCAATGAGATATCCTCTCATCCTTCTAAACTCCAGCGAGTACAGGCCTAGTGCTGTCAATCACTCGTAAGATATGGCACAGTCTATGAATGCTGTTAAAACAGATCAGTCCAAACAGTGGCTCTGCCTTCAATGGCTTTGGGAAGTTATTCGGGAGCTCAGGACTAATTCTTGCTGCATCAGCACTGGATATGTTGATCTGAGTTGAGGGCCATGCTAATATTGCGCCTGAGTTAGTGAGGTTGTTAGCCAGGGATTTTGCATGAAACCTTTAGATAAAAACTGAATCTGTAGTAACAACTTATGGTCAAGCAATGCTTTAGTTCACTCACTGACGTTTCCAACTGTAGGAACCAAGCAAGTGTCAGAATGTGTCTCTGTGTAATACTCTCGAATGTCTGATAATGGTGTTATGCCTTGGGATGTGTAAATGTAAGTGATTACCATTTTCATGAAAGATGTGTCTCTTGGTAAATAAATGATGGGAAAGCTGCTGTTGGGTGGTGACTGTACCAGGAACAGTTCATAAATGCGCAAGTTGAACATAAATTATGTCGCAATCAGGTACTTAAAATAATTAGATGAGGAAATTTCATTTAATTGAATCTTTAAATAACAATTACGGATTTGATGCTAAACCCATCAAGGCTTCCAGCGGCCGTGTCTTGGGATCTAGGCCTAGTCACTGTCCACAGCCTGTTCTGCCATGTGAGAGAGGTCATTCAGAGATCCATGGGGCAGGACCTCAGAGAGGAATTTTATCAGTGGGTTCAAAGTTTCTATCGGGCCCCCTTCCCTTCGCCATTAGTCATCCTGTTTTTATCCACTTCGGTTTTATGCCATGAGCTGTAGCCTGTAAGGCAAAAAGGGGTATGGAAGATGCGAGAAGGGTGGAAAATCTGTTGATTTTCTGCATTTGAGGCCTTATGCTCCTATACTCCCTCCATGATAAATATAAATAAATATAAATAAAATAAAAGGATCAGAAAGAAGAAAGCACATTTGTTTTGAACATTTTGTTTATGCTACAAAACAGAGAAGGAGAAATAATTCACACTGAAACATCCTTTTATATTTCAATGCAGATCAGAGATTAGTATTTACTCTAAATAAAGAGCTTTCTTGCCCTTTTTTTGTGAACATTTTTGAATCACAGCATGAAAATTTATAGTTCTGCCAATGTTTGATTCAATACTTAGCCTGGCCAAATCCACAAGACGTTCCTGAGACATTGTAGACCTTAAATAATTCTTAATCAGCTTAAGTTTGCTAAATTACCTCTCTGCAGAAGCTACTGTTGCTGGAATTGTTAATAGTATTCTTAAGCGAACACAAACATTTGGAAACAGGTCACCAAATCTGTACTCTGTTAACAAGTTCAACAGATCTAATGGCTTTCTGTGCATTTACAAAATTCACCCTCCCACTAACACACACACTCAGACACACACACTCACTCATCCACCCACATCCACCCACCCACACACACCCACACACACACACACACCCACACACACACACACACTCACACACACACACACACTCACTTACACACACCCACCCATACCCAAACCCACTCACACCCAAACCAACTCACACCCACCCACACCCAAACCCACTCACACACACCCACTCACACACACACACACACTCACTTACACACACACACCCATACCCAAACCCACTCACACTCAAACCAACTCACACCCACCCATACCCAAACCCACTCACACCCACCCACACCCAAACCCACTCACACACACCCACTCACACATACAAACCCTCACACACCCGCCCACATCGAGATGGCCACCACCAGGAGCAGCAACAGCATCCACCGCCTCTCCAACCCTCACTGCCTACCTGGCCAAATCCAGGCCCGGACCACTGAAACTGGCGCCCGCGGCTGCCGACTCTCACCACCTCCCCGGGTGGGGCCACCGCAGCCACTGTCGTCGACCTTCACTGTCTTCAGAAAGCCACGACACTGCTGCCCGTATCTCTACTCCAGCTCCCCACGGGCTTCCACCAGCGACTCCGCCGACCCTCGCCTCTCTGCCAGCCACCAGCGGGCCAGAGCCGTCACCTCACCAGAGTTCCAGGCGCAGCACCAGGCCCACAACCTCCACCATGCAGACCAAAGATCTTATAGCAGAGCAAGATAGACCACTCCTCCGAAATCCAATGGACTGACGTGTAGTACGTGACGGAACGTCACGGCCGCCATTTCTTAATGCGACACGCGACTTCCGGTATGCCACCCGCTGTGATCCAAAGCAAAGATTATAGAGCTCCTCTATAATCTTTGATCCAAAGCAAAGATCCTCGAGTATCTTGTTGCGGGAACAGCCCCCTCCTTTGCGTAGTTTCCCTTGCATTGTATTGTGCAGTTTCCCTTGCATTGCTTTAACACACACTGCACAAAATTAAATTTAACGTATATATATTTATATGAATGTGTGTCTGTGTGTGAGAGGCAAGTTAGAGATAATAAAGTTTATTCTCATGGATCAGAAGCAACTTTGATTTAAATAATCACTATTAATTCATTTGTCTTGTAAGATGATGTACATAAACCATAAAGGCAATTATATATATAATTATATAGTAATAATAAAGATATGCATATATATATATTTATACACATACATATATATACACATACATATATACACACATACATATATACACATACATACATACACACGTATACACATACATATGCACACATACAAATGCATACATACATATGGATACATTTATATGCATACATACACACATATATAAACATATATATACATACATATATACACACATATACATATACATGCATATATACACATACATATATATTTATACATATGATCATTTTCCAACGATCAATAGATTTACGATCAGTTCCTGTGGATTGGAGGATAGCTAATGCTATCCCACTTTTCAAGAAAGGAGCGTGAGAGAAAACGGGGAATTACAGACCAGTTAGCCCGGCTTTGGTGGTGTGAAAGATGCTGGGGTCAATTATTAAAGATGTAATAATGGGGCAATTGGATAGCAGTAAAAGAATTAGTCCAAGTCAACATGGATTTATGAAAGGGAAATCATGTTTGACTAATCTTCTGGATTTTTTTGCCGCAAGGCTTGGTGTTGGGGCCGCAACTGTTTACCATATATATTAATTATTTCGAAAAGGGAATTAGGAGCAAAACTAATGCATACATACCTACATATTTAAATTCATCTGATAAGTTGGTCAAATAACATGGGCACCTTCTTGCTTTTTTTGAGACATGGATTTTTTAAATGTGAATGTCTCATAGCAACACATTTGTGGGTCAGCAGTATTTTGTACCAACCCCCACAATTTCAAATAATTCTAAATTGAACTTCTTAAACAAGGAAAACAATTTTTATTTACATCATTTTGTGTGGCTGTCAAGGTGGCTGTGTTGACTAATTATGAGACTGTAAATGGCGGTGGCTGTGTGTTTTAATGCAAGTGTGAAAAGGAGAGTAAATTTAAAGAGACAATGTGAGAACCATCAGGGTTTCATCCAAGAACCAATTTAAAGGCAAGGTTCCATCAATTACAGTATTTTAATTGAAAATCTTACTCTTAATATTCTTCCTAATTAGGCTTTTTGTGTTCCCTCTTGAGCCTTGTGTCTCCCAGAGCCTCTGTGGAGGTTCTGGAGATACAATAATCCAATCGAGGCAAATAACCATCTTTAAAACTGGCATTGCCTCTGCCTTTAATTCTACATTCTCCAAGGATGCTGGATGCCGCGACAATCTCTTGCAACAAGTACAGAAAGGCAGTCAACTGCAAAAAGATCAAAGAGAGGAAAGAGTATGGAAGGGAAAGGCTTTTCAGAATCAGAATCAGATTTTATTTGCCAAGTATGTTTTGCAACATACGAGGAATTTCATTGGCCAGGTCAGTCATACAATTAAAAGAAACAGCACTCAAAAACACATTTTAATACGGACATTCACCACAGTGACTCCTACACATTCCTCACTGTGATGGAAGGCGAAATAAAGTTAAAGTCCCTTCCTTTTGTTCTTCCTCGGTCGGGGGCCTCAAGCCCCCCGTTCAAACTCCGTTCAATGGTGAACTCCTTGGTCTCCAGGCCTATAGTGCTGCACAAATCACTGCACCACATGCATCTATTTATTCCCTTTTCACAGTTCATGCAGCTGGATATTAACTTGCCGACATGGAAAGAGATGCAGTGAGCATTCAATAGTTCAGACTTCTGGGTGAATTAAGGGGCTGCTTGATGGGCTGAGGGTAATCGAGATTGGCTGATTGTCATTCTTTTGGAAGAACTGATGGAAGTTCTAATGGAAAAGCTGATGAATTGACTACGGGGTGAGCTGGTGGGCTCGAGGATTGCTGGATGAGTGTTCTCGAAACATAGAAAATAGGTGCAGGAGGAGGCCATTTGGCCCTTCGAGACAGCACCGCCATTCATTGTGATCATGGCTGATCAGCCCCAATCGATAACCCGTGCCTGCCTTCTCCCCATATCCCTTGATTCCACTAGCCCCTAGAGATCTATCTAACTCTCTCTTAAATCCACCCAGTGATTTGGCCTCCACTGCCCTCTGTGGCAGGGAATTCCACAAATTCACAACTCTCTGGGTGAAAAAGTTTTTTCTCACCTCAGTCTTAAATGGCCTCCCCTTTGTTCTAAGACGGTGGCCCCTGGTTCTGGACTCGCCCAACATTGGGAACATTTTTCCTGTATCTAGCTTGTTCACTCCTTTTATTCATTTATATGTTTCTATAACATCCCCTTGCATCTAACAAGAGTGTTTTATTGTCATGTAAAACAATTTCCTGCATCTAGCTTGTCCCAGATAGAACAATTAAATTCTTACTTTCAGCAGCACAACAGAATCTGTAAACATAGTACACTGTAAACAATATGATAAGATCCCCCTCATCCTTCTAAACTCCAGTTAATACAAGCCTAGTCTTTTCAATCTTTCCTCAAATGACAGTTCTGTTAGGTTATTTGATGGTTAGGACAGGTTTAGAGGGGTATGGGCCAAATGCAGGCATGTGGGACCAGTGTAGATGGGACATGTTGGCCAGCGTGGGCAAGTTGAGCTGAAGGGCCTCCTTCTACGCTATGAGACTCTCTGACTAGGTGATCTGTTGAGGCTGGTGGCATGCCATGAGGAACAATGGGCATGGACCTTTGTGAACCACCACCTGGTTGAGTCTCCTTGAGTCACCATCGGCATTGATAATATCAGTCAAGGGTTGATGATCTGCAAAAAACAAGTTGGTCTCATTCTTGTTCTCTCATGCGATACAGGCAGCAGCTCTGAACTGCCTGTGTTTGCCCTCTTGGCTGTCTTGTCAAATTACGCTGGAGATTAGAGTCACTCCTGAAACAAACAGTGCCTTGTGATCCACAGGGGAAAAAATAAAATCTAAATGCAGAACAATGGATGGTTTAAATCAAAGAAAATGATACAAAGAGGCCATTAGAGCAATACCGATCTAGGAAACTGAGAGCAGATTTTACAATGCATTTAAACCTCTCCCATTTTTATGAGATGCATTCCTGGAATATGTAGGAAGTTTATTGTAACCTAGTGCCCTAGTGAATTAAGGGCGGCATGGTGGTGCAGCGGTAAAGTTGCTGCCTTACAGTGGGTGCTGTCTGTACAGAGTTCGTACATTCTCCCCGTGACTGAATGGGTGTTCTCCGAGATCTTCGGTTTCCTCCCACACTCCAAAGACATACAGGTTTGTAGGCTTGGTATAAGTGTAAATTGTCCCTAGTGTGTGTAGGATGGTGTTAGTGTGCGGGGATCGCTGGTCAAAGCGGACGCGGTGGGCCAAAGGGCCTGTTTCTGTGCTGTATCTCTGTAAGAAATAGAAGCAAGGATAAGCCATCTAAGTTCACACCACCATCAGTAAGATTATTGTTGATCCTGCAACTCAACACCTTATTCCCACATTCTCTCCATTATCCTTCATCCTTTTCGTATTTGAAAAAAAATATCTCTCCTTTCAAGGACTCGACTTCTACCATCTCACGCGATAATGAATTCCAAGATTCCCAGCCCTTGAGTGAAGAAACTGCTCCTTGTCTCATTACTAAATATCATGACCCATATTCTGAGACTTTGGCCCTCGTTCTAGATCACCAGACCAGCCGCAATCTCCACCCACGAGTCCAATCTAAACAGAGATAGACACAAAATGCTGGAGTAACTCAGTGGGTCAGGCAGCATCTCTGGAGAAAAGGAATAGGTGACGTTGCAGGTCGGAAGCCTTCTTCAGACTGCGTTCTGACACTTCTTCTTCTTGCGTATGGCGTGCACAGCCTAAAGTTGTAGGACAACTTGTTCTATTTGATCTTATTTGACTGTGCACACCGGGTTGATTGCATTTGTCGAAACAGGGCGGACCACGTGAAGGTTGCAATCTGACACCAAAGAGCAAAATGTCCAACGTAGATACAATAATAAATATATCGCCATTTGCATTAGTTTTGTGCAGTTAACAAATCACAATTTCACACAATGTACATAAGACGGCAGTTATTTGACAAATACTCTGCAGTTCGGTGCAGGAGATCTTGTCGACGAGTATTCTGGACCCACTGTTGACATCTGAAATTACAGGAGATATCATTTAGGATTAACTAATAAGAAAAAAGATGATCATAACTACATGCCTGAACAATGGATGATATATCACTTAAATTCAATTGTTTTCAGTTGTGTGGAGAGACCTGTATGTTGAAGATGCTTTTTGCCTCTAATAAGTCAATTTACCTTAAATGTAGAAGAGCTTATTAAAATCTTCTTACAAAGACCATTAAGTATTTTCTTTCTATCCTCTTTTGGACCCAAGGCATAGCAGAGCTGCCAACTCTCACGAAGAGGTAAGGGAGGGAGAGAGGAAGGGAGGGAGAGGGAAGGGAGGGAGATCGAGAGAAGAGAGGGAGAGAGAGAGAGATCGAGAGAAGAGAGGGAGAGAGAGATCGAGAGAAGAGAGGGGAGAGAGAGATCGAGAGAAGAGAGGGGAGCGAGAGATCGAGAGAAGAGAGGGGAGAGAGAGATCGAAAGAGAGGGGAGAGAGAGATCGAGAGAAGAGAGGGAGAAGGGGGGAGAGGGAGAGGGGGGAGAGGGAGAAGGGGGAGAGGAGGGAGAAGGGGGGACAGGGAAAAGGGGGACAGGGAGAAGGGGGAGAGGGAGTGGAACGATAGCACATTATAACACGCAGCCGTCCCATTCCGACCAAAGATTATAGAGCAGAGCTCCTCTCGTATCTTTGATTGCGACCGCCGCCGCCGAACCCCCCGGCCCACCATTGCACCCAAAGATGATAGAGCAGAGTTGTATAATCTTTGATTGCACCCTTCTTCACGGCGGGCTTGTGATCTTTGCTTGTGATGTCTCGACAAATCGAGGGACATAACGGGTAACAGCCGTCGCGTTCTCTGACTCGAATCTGAGCTCGAAAAATCCCGTGGTCACTGGGCCCAATGTGTCCCGCGGGCCATATTTTGGAGACCAATCCCCTACAAGAACAAAACCAAAAACGTACAGAAGTGTTAAAATTGTCTTTATTATTATGGTAAGTAAAGATCTATTAAAAATAAGTCTAATAACTTTCTAATGTACCGTCAAAACCTAGCTTCCCAATGGCCGTTGATGGGAGAACAGAAAATAACATTTTCACGACAGAATATCGACTGAAAATAATAATAATATTTTCTTACCTTTCTTTTTTATTGGGGAACCTAAAGAATGACAGGTTGGGTCGTTTAGATTTACGATTAGAACAATTGATAGCAGAGCAGTGATGTGAAGATTTAGATAAGGACGCCATGACAGTGTGGGGGGGGGGGAAGCCCAATAAAATGCCTCAAAAAATGGCGTCGATAATCACACACGTCATACTACGCGTTTTTCGAGGAGTGGTCTATATAATCTTTGTGTCTAAGTGTCTTTTAAATGTCATAACTGTACCCACTTCTAATCCTTCCCCAGGCAGCTTGTTCTACACAAGCTCCTAAATTCCCTTTTAAATCTTTTCCCTCTCACCCTAAACCTAATCCCTCCCGTTTTCGACTCCCTTGGGGGGGAAAAGACTGTGACGTATCTATGCCCCTGATTATTTTATATACCTCTATAAGGTCACCCGTCAGGCACCTACACTCCAAGGATAAAAGACCCATCTTATATAGAGCTCTATATAGATAGTTGGATAGAGCTCTTAAAGATAGCGGAGTCAAGAGATATGGGGAGAAGGCAGGAATGGGGTACAGTTTGTGGATGATCAGCCATGATCACAGTGAATGGCGGTGCTGGCTTGAAGGGTTGAATGGCGTACTCCTGCACCTATTGTTTATTGTCTATTAATTAACATCTCCTTACAGCTCAAACCCTCTAAAATCCCAATAAAATCCTTGTCAATTTTTTTGCACTCTTTTCAGCTTAACGTCATCTTTCCTTTAACCAGCCAACCAAAACTGTACTCAATATTCCAAATGTGACCGTACCAAAGGTAGACAAAAGTGCTGGAGAAACTCAGCGGGTGCAGCAGCATCTATGGAGCGAAGGAAATAGGCAACGTTTCGGGCCAAAACCCTTCTTCAAACTGCTGAAACATGGCATCCCAACTCCTGTACTTAACGCCATAACCAATGAAGGCAACTGTGCCAAGCCCCGCCTTCACCATCCTGTCTACCTGGGTCACCACCTTCATGGAGCAATGTACCTGCTCCACAAGGTCTCTCCTTTCCACAGCATTCCCACTTACTGTACAAGTCTTGCACTGGTTTGGGCAAGTTGGGCCGAAGGGCCTGTTTCTACGCTGTATTACTCAAATACTCTACGGTTTGTCCTACCCAAATTCAACACCTTACATTTATCTGAATTAAACTCCATCTGCCATTTCTCAGCCCATTGACCCAGTTGATCAAGATCCCATTATAATTATAAACGACTTCACTGTTCTTTACATCATCATATTGTGTGCCATCTGCTAACTGTGCTACGTATATTCACATCCAAGTTGTTCATATAAACAATTAACAACTGTGGATCCTGTACGGTGGGTTAATTTTCCACTGCAACTATTAGGCTGGTGAGTGGTAGAATCTGGGAGGGGTTTTTGGGAATGTGGTATCCATGTACCTGTCTAACTGTTTCTTAAATGTTGGGATAGTTCCAGCCACCTCCTCTGGCAGTTTGTTCCATACACCCACCACCCTGTGTGAAAAAGTTATACCTCCGATTCCTATTAAATCTTTTCCCCTTCACCTTAAACCTATGTCCTCTGATCCGCGATTCACATACTCTGGGCAAGAGACTGTGCATCTACCTGATCTATTCGTCTCTATTTTGTACACCTCTATAAGATCACCCCTCACCTCCTGCACTCCAAGGAATAGAATCCCTACCTACTCAACCTCTTCCTATAGCTCAGACCCTTTAGCCCTGACACCATCCTTGTGAATCTTTTCTGTACCACATTCGTGTAGGATTGGTGAAATGAATGGTTGATAGTTGGCATGCTGTATGATCCTGTTTGACCCTGTATATCTGAGGGCAGCACAGTGGTACAGCCGGTAGAGCTGCTGCCTCAAATAACCAGATCCAGGTTTGTTCCTGACCTCGGGCGCTGTCTGTGTGGAATTTGCACATTCTCCTTGAGATCGCTTGGGTTTCCATCAGGGTCTCCTGTTTCTTTCCAAATCCCAAAGACGTGAGGGTTTGCAGGTTAATTGGCCTCTGTAAATCACACCAAATGTGTTAGAAGCGGATAAGAAAGTGGGAAAACATAGAACTAGCATGAATGGGTGATCGATGATTGGCGCCACCCATTCCTTTTCTCCAGAGATGCTGCCTGTCCTGCTGAATTAAGGGCCTGTCCCACTTAGCCGTCATTTGCGCGTCACGCGCGAAGATTTTGTACATCACAAAATCCTGAGACGCCTCGCGTAACTGCCTATGTCATCACGCACCATGTGCGCGTAATGTGCACCATGCGCACATCAAGTGCGTGTCACAACGAGCGCGTCATGCGTCGTGGCGCGTAAATGATGTTGCGTAAATTAAGCGCAAATGACAGCCCTTTACTCCAGGATTTTGTGTCTATCTTCGATGATCGTGGACTTGGTGGGCTTGTTTCCATGTTGTGCCTTCAAATTAAAGTCAACTAAATTCAATTAAATCGTTCAAAGATGGAACAGGAAAAGTATATGAAAGCAAAGTATTTACTGGGATAATGGAAGAGGGCAGTGGGGTGGGATTAACTGGATCTCTATTCCACACTGGGATAGACTGGAAGAGCCATATGTTCTCATTCCCTGTTACAACCATTCTTTCGTTCTGCTTCACTGTTAGAGTGGGTTTGGGAGTGGGATTGCGGGTGAGTGAGTTGGGGGCCCTGGTTAAAAATGCAAGTGGTTTTCCATGAAAATGTTAGCCCACTTCTGCATTTAGTAGGGCCATCAGTCTGTGCATGTGTTCACCGCACTGGAGGGGATGTGGTCATTTCAATGGAGCAATCATCCATGATGAGCTTGGCAGTGAAGTCGAGAGAGTGCAGCGGTATTGGAGGGGGAATGAAGAGTTGGTTTGCAGTCTAGCCCCAAACACCAAAGGGCATGGCGGTAGAGTTGCTGCCTTACAGAGCCAGAGCTAGAGACTAGAGTTCGATTCTGACTACGGATGCTGTCTGTACGGAGTTTGCACGTTCACCCCGTGACTACGTGGGTTTTCCCTGAGATCTTCGGTTTTCTCCCACACTACAAAGACGTACAGGTTTGCAGATTGATTGGCTTGGTTTGAATGTAAATCATCCCTAGCATGTGTAGGATGATGTTAGTGTGCGGGATCACTGGTCGGTGCGGACTTGGTGGGCGGAAGGGCCTGGTTTCCATGCTGTATCTCTAAACTAAACTAAACTAGAGCCTCCTCACTGCTTACTGCAGTGATGTTGTGGGAAGTGCTCCTTGCAGACACATGCAATGTGAGCATAAGAAAGTGTTGATTGGATTTGCTTGAGGTTTGTAATCCCTGCAGTCCAACCCTTGGCAGCTCCACCTCACTCATTGCAAATCACAGCTCCCCGTGGCTGCACCACCATGGGCACTGCTGAAGTTGCAGCACCCAGAGGAGAACCAGTCTCCAAATCAGCAGGAGGATGAGGGGTGATCTTATAGAAGTGTATAAGATCATGAGAGGAATAGATAGGGTAAATGCACACAGTCCTTTATGCAGAGTAGGGGTATCAAGAACCAGAGGACATATGTTTAAGGTGAGGGGGGAAAGATTTAATAGGAACCTGAGGGACACCTTTTTTACACAACGGGGGTAGGTATATGGAATGAGTTGACGGACGAGGTCACAACATTTATAAGATATTTGGCCAGGCACATGGATAGGATAGGCTTAGAAGGACATGGGCCAAATGTAGGCAGCTGGGTCTAGTGTAGATGGGGCATGTAGGTTGGGGTGGGCTAGTTGGGTCGGTGGGCCTGTTTCCAGGCTGTATGACTATGTCTGGATACCAGTATCTCTGAAGGCTTTGTAAGCATGCCAGCTGCTGGTATGCACTTGTAGCCAACTGAATCGTGACCTGCCATCTGAGGGACCTGGTGACCATGCATTGCAGGGGCTGTCAGGTTCACCAGCACCTTTCATCTTGTGATCAAGGCCAGGTTGTGCTGAAGATATTTGTGAGATCCTAGAGTAATTCCAGCGCAGGAGTGCACAAGGCAGGTGACCAACCTTGCTTGCAATAAGCCCCATCAGAATCAGTGGCCCTTCAGTTCTGTGGGTCAGGCAGGCTGCCTAATGATAACAGGCGCCATTGAGCGGGCATGTGGCAGGCAGTGCCCAGAAGTGTTGGTCAACCAGAGCATTTCCACTGCACCATGTGCGGCTGGATTGATAGAGTGGGTGGAATCCGTCACGCCAGATGAATACAAAGTTATCAACTGTGGTCATGATGCCAGCATAGGGCGACATAGTGACACAGTGGGGTAGGGTTGCTGCCTCGCATCACCAGAGACCCTGACTCGATCCTGAACTCGGGTGCTGTCTGTGTGGAGTTTGTATGTTCTCCCTGTCACCCCATGGGTTTTTCCCGGGTGCTCTGGTTTCCTCCCACATCCTAAAGTCATGCAGGTTTACAGGCTAATTGACCATTGTAAAATTGCCCCGGTTGTGTCGGGAGTCAATGTGAAAGTGAGATAACATAGAGTGAGTGTGAACGTGTGATCAATGGTCGCAGTGGGTTTGGTGGGCCAAAGTGACTGTTTCCTGCTCTCTCTCCCTTTCTTTCCCCGGTTTCCTCCAACACTCTAATGGTGTACGGGTTTGTAGGTTAATTGACTTTGGTAAAGACTGCAAATTGTCCCTAGTATGAAGGATAGTGCTAATCGGCGCGGACACGGTGGGCCGAAGGGCCTGTTCCCGCACTGTATCTTTAAACTCTATAAGGGCAGATAAGCGGCAATAAATGAGACACAGAGTCAACATTTTGGATTCCAGACCCTGGGAGAGTGAGGTATCAGAGTATGAAAATGAAGGGAGGATGGGGGAGTGATGAGTCATGGATTGGGCAAAGGGAATATCTCAATTGGGTGAGAACAGACTTGCTCAGGTGATTCCAGTGTGTATGGAAGTGTCCGGTTAATAGATTGATGAAGGCAGTTAGAGAGAGAGGGAGAGAAAACAAACAAAGCGACATTTGTACCAGTGTTCTACAATGATAGTCTTGACCTTGTTCATCAGTCTATGAAAGTAAGCATGCAGGTACAGCAGGCAGTGAAGACTCCAATGTTATTCAGTGACAGACCTGACCCACCATCCTGTACCTGGTATTATACAGAGGCTCCAAATCTCTGGATCTCTGGTTTTGGGTTTGTGCCGACCATGGTCCGAGCCCAGGCCCTGGGGCCCAGTAATGTGTGGATCCCGTGGCTTGGCATCCAACAGGAGGACAATGTCAAGTTCCGGGGCCATGTGAGGAGAATGACTGCCTGCAGAACAGAGGGGCACTGGGAACCACACCCTGGGCAGGCAGAATGTTGTCGGGTACTGAGTCCCTCCATTCACAGCTTCTGCAGTTGGTCGCCACACATTGGGCCTGATGACATTACACACCCATTCCCCTCTTTCCCCTCCCTCTTTAGCTTAGCACTCCTCGCCTTTCCTGACCTGGGGAAGCCATTCCGATCCAGATTAGTGTACTTTAGACATACAGTGTGGAACAGACCCTTCGGTCCACCAAGTCCACGTCTACCAACTATCCCTAGTTCTATGTTACCCCAGTTTCAGAGGCCAATTTATAGAGGCCAATTTACCTACAACCTGCACATAACCAGAGCACCTGGAGAAAAACCCACACGGTCACAGGGAGAATGTACAAACTCCGTAAGGACAGCACCTGTAGTCAGGTTCGAACCCGGGTTTATGGTGCTGTAAGGCAGCAACTCTACCACTGCGCCACCGTGCCGCATTTAGTTTATTGTCATATACACTGGGGTGCGATGAAATTCCTTGTTCACGGGAAGATCACGGAATAAACAGTTTACATACGGTATCTCAAGAATAAATAAATCGTTAAGTACTAAACAGCAAAATGATGCAAAGATTGCAGGGCATTCTGAAGTAGCAAAGAAGATGTTAAGGTACAATGAAGGAATAACCGAATGAGGTATAAACTGCTTATTGCACAGGGTAGGGTCCAGGACCACACTGAGGGCTGCCTGCAGTCGCACGTTGACTTTTCCCTCCCATCAGATGTCACTGTCGCCCTCTCACTGCCACAGAATGGAGTAAGGAGTCAGAAGCTGCCAGCAAACAGCCTGTGTTCTGCCTCCCATGTACTGTGCAGCCCATCCACAAAATGTCAGCGATATCCTATGTCTTTAAATAGTGCAACTAAAATTAAGTAACGGCACCTGCTCACGCTAACTGGTCCGGAAATCCGAGAAGAATACATTTGTATCTCAGCCAGCTGAGCAAGGTAGAGCTGGCTTCAATGTGAGTGCAAGTGGGCTGCAAAACTTCAACCATAATTGGCGAAACACAACAAGCGACAATGAGGAGATAATTTATTTTTTAAGGAATGTCTTTATGGTCTGGATTGAAATTTATGATGAAAGCAGATTTAAGAGTAACTTTTGAAAGGAGCTTAAACACATTTTTAAAGGAAAAAAACATTCCAAAAGATACAGAAGTAGGATCAATCAGTTTGCCTTTTTCAAAGAGCTGGCAAATGTAGTTAAATTGGTGCTGCTGTGATGTTTAAACCTATGCTTTGAAGGAGTATGAAGAAGGGTCTCGACCCAAAATAGTCACCCATTCCTTCTATCCAAAGATGTTGCTTGTCCTGCTGAGTTACTCCAGCATTTTGTGTCTATTATTGGAGAAGGAGGTTATTTAAAGCCAACAAAGTTGCACATGAAAGTTGCATCTGCTGTAATTTCCCAGAGTGAAAATTATCGGATGGTTTATCTCTGGGCTTGATCTCTCTTCATGCAAACTGATTGAGGAACTGTCCCCATGTTGCCACTTTGCTGAGTGCCAGCCCTCTGCTGCTGCTGCTCTGTCACGGGGCAAGCCACTATATTAAGGGGGTCTGTGCCCTTGGGGTCTGTATTAAAGACCCAAAATATTACAGACATAATAACAAATGTGATCTTCCCATGCACTGGATAAAACAGAACCTTTACCCAACGACACAAGCTGATACAGTCCACGGGTTATTTAAGTGTTCCGTTCCTGAGAACTGTGTGTAAGCAGATTTCTCCTTAAGAGGAAACGTCCATTTTCTATAGCTCGCCAAAGCATATCACTGCATATCACTGCTCTTGCTGTAATTCTCTCATTGCATTGAAAAATCAGCCTAACCCCAACTATAATTATAATGGAATCTATACTTCACCCAAACATTGATAATACCATGAAACATTATTATTATTACTTGGTTAAAATATATGGGAGAATTTGCATAACGACAATTTTACGTAAGTCAGATAATTTGTAACTGGAACCCTGGTACCGAGTTCCCTGACAGTGGCAATACAGATAGACAGGTGGCGAAAAAGGCTTATGGTATGTTTGCCTTCATCAGCTTAGTCATTGTGTATAGGAGTTAGCTGGATTTGTTGAATTGTGTGTGGTTTTGGTGGACATACTATAGGAAGAACATCATCAAGCTGGAAAGGCTGCAGGAATATGGCCTGGACTGCACGACATGAGTTATTAACAGAGATTGGACAGGATGGGGCTATTTTCTCAGGAGTGAAAGAAGCTGGGGATAACTTTAAAGAGGTTTATGAAGATTATCTTGTGTACCAAGGTAGAGTTCTTTTTTTGCATACAGATCAGTAAGATTATTGCCATGCATTAGTACAATCACTGATTAAGTACAGGATGCATAGAAACAGCCCACTGAGTCTATATGCAAGAGTTGGGAAATTTTGACGCCATTTTCGCAGTCCCAGCCGCAGCTGGCCATGAAGGCCCATTGCAGCCGTCACCTCCATCCGCGTATCGATGTCCCTCTCCTCGTCCGGTCACCTTCAGTCTTGTGTCCCGCTGCCGACCTTGAGTGCGCGGAATGTAAGACCCCCAGTTCATCTTATCGCCCTTTGCCCAGCGTCTGAAGCTGTCGCCGACTCACTCCACCTCCTCTCCGGTTCCTGGTCTTCAGGGGTGAGCAGGGGACTAGCCTCGGACTGGATTCCCACTCCAGGCAGGTTCCCGGTTCTGCGGCGGGCGATCCAGGCCTCGGCCCGTCACATGTCCTTCTCGTCAGGAGTCAATTGCCGACCAAATCGCATGTCTTTGAGGTGAGAAGAAACAGGAATACCTGAGTGGAACCCGTGCGGTCACAGGGAGAACTTGCAAACTCCACTCAGTCAGCACCAGAAGTGAGGATTGAACCTGGGTATCTAGTGCTGTGAGACAGTGGCTCTAGCATCTATGCCACTGTTTGGATTACAGGTCTATCAGGCACCACTGGGAAAGGTTAACACTAAGCATTGCCACTTAAGTATCAAGGGAAAGATAAAGCAAAGAAAGGAGCCGTGCGTCCCTCTGATCTTTGTCCCCTTCTCCCACTTTAGTTCCTTTCATTCCTTCTCATGTGGCAGAACTCCTGCAGGTTGGATCTTAAGAAGAAGCAATTTATTTCCTTCCTGAACAAATGATAAAATGAATCAACAGGGATGTTATTGAGCTAGGAAGCTCTTAGTTTGTGCTAACCCTAGGATATAGAAGCGAGCGGTGCCCATGAAGACGGGGCCACAATGTAATAATATCAGGGGCTATGTCTCCATCATCCACTTTCCCACCTGATCTCCATATTCCTTCATTTCCATTTATGTCTCAAAAAATATATTGACTAAACAAGTTATGCTCGCAACATGTTTTGTTTTAACTGGGCCAGTTAACACTGGCATGAAATTGAATCCTGCCACGAAACCTGTGGACTTTAACTTCAGAAAATTAGACACTTTTGGAAAACAACATTGTTCCTGTAATGGTGAGCATTAATTAATATATGACCATAAAATCAAATATCTTTCGGAGAAGGAGATTTGCTGGGGTCGCTCAGTGTCGAGTTGCTGTCTTACAGCGTCAGAGGCCCATGTTTGATCCTGACTAGGGGTGCTGTCTATACAGAGTTTGTATGTTCTCCCTGTGACTACGTGGGTTTTCTCTGGGTGCTCCGGTTTCCTCCCACATTCCAAAGATGTACAGGCTTGTTGGTTAATTGGCTTCTGGAAATTGTCCCTAGTGTGCAGGATGCAAAACTGGGATAACATAGAACTAGTGTTGTCTTGTTGTGTGGGGATCAGCACGAACTCGGTGGGCCAAAACGCTTGTTTCCATGCTGTATCTCTAAACTAAATCTTATTGAGCCCATTTGTTACTACAGATTGTGTCTGACTATTAAGTTGTCTCTAGGAGACATTAAGTTGAAGGGCTATTAATGACGGCCCATAAATGCTGGTCTTGTCAATGGCATGTACATCCTCCGATTGATTAAACGTAAAATAAATTTAGTGACTGGAGACCCACAACCCTGATTTACAGATCTCGGTAAAGAAACATTCACTCATTTCAGTCCCAGATGGACAATACGTTACTCCTCTGCCTACTGCCATACTCTTAAGACAAAGGAACTAGGCTCTTACCATTTGTTCTGTCTGGGGAATGGAACCATAGTGATTATTTTATTGAACTAGTATTCCAGAAGCCTATGATGTGGAATTCATACTTCCCTTT
Source organism: Amblyraja radiata (assembly GCF_010909765.2). Lineage (NCBI taxonomy): Eukaryota > Metazoa > Chordata > Chondrichthyes > Rajiformes > Rajidae > Amblyraja > Amblyraja radiata. The sequence continues at coordinate 18,329,802 of NC_045964.1, forward strand.
GCAGACTGTGATGTTAATTAACACCATTAAATAAATCTGAAGTAAGAGCTAAAATGATGATGGTCATAGAAACTTGCCTGTTTCATCAATAATATTTTGGGGAAGGTAATTCGCCCCCGTTACCTGGTGTGGCCTCTGGACATGGGACGCAGTGCATTCCTGATTAGCCCTCTGAAGTAGCCCAGTTAGACACCCTTCCTTGTACCTCTGTGTTATAACAGGTCAGGAAGGCACTCACCACAACCAGGGCAATAAATGGCACCAATGCCATAGGCACCCACAGTCCATAGGTGAAAAGAAACAAAAGTGAGATTATTCTTTTGAACTACAATGAGTGTTCTACCCAATTTCTCCTCACTGGACGACCACTTGCCACGTTAAAATCTAGTAAACCTTCAACTTTTGTATTTTTGTACTTTGTATGCAGTGGCTCTATGCCAAGCATATCCAGTTTATTGAAAGCTGCAAATAGGCTACCAGGTGTGGTCACTCAAGTCCTGTACAATGGGAAATACAGCACGAAAACAGGTCCTTCAGCCCAACACGTTCATGCTGAGCAAGATGCCCATCTAAGTTTATCCATTTAACTGCATCTGGCCCAATGGTGATATTGTACCTGCCTCACCTACTTCCTCTGGCAGCTCGTTCCATTAACTGCCACCTTCTGTGTAAAAAATGTTGCCCCTCAGGTTCCTTTACAATATTTCCACTTTCACCTTAAACCTCTGCCCTCTAGTTCTTGATTCCCCTACCCAGGGAAAAAGACAATGCACATTCATCCCAGCTGTTCAACTCCTGATTTTATCACTGCACAGCCACCTGTATTCCAGTCAACAGAATCCTAGCCTGCCCAACCTTTCGTGAAAATCTTGTATAGCTGTAACATAATGTCTTAATGACTATACTCAAATCCCTGACTGATAAAGGCCAGCATGCTAAAAATTGTCTTCATCACCCTATCTACCAAGATTATCACTTTCAAAGAATGATGTACTTGTACTCTTAAATCTCTCTGCTCTGCAATACTCCCCAGGGTCCTACCATTCACTATGAAGGCTTCCCCATTTCCTGAGATATGACATAACCAATTTCCCATTCATAAAACCATGTAAAGAGTGCCTTATCAGAGTTGTGGTTATCTAATTGGCCTCTTTGCATCTTCTTGCTGATGGATTCCTACAGTCTTGCCACAACTTATACCAGGTTAAATAGTCTTGAGGTTCTTCTTTGGATCTGCTATCATGAATGGTCGTGTTACATTTGTTTCTTTCCAACCCACGGGTCAATCTAGAATTTAGGGAGCTTTGGAAGATTCCACTTAATTCATCATCCACTCCATTTGTAGATCATCACATTCTGAGAATACTCTTGATTTTATTTCTGTATATCTCTTAAATTAAATTTCCGCTCTTCACTTTCATTATACCTGGGACTTTTGGTAATTTATTGTATCTTCACCTTTGGACAGAAAATCCAAATGGCTTAGGGCGGCAAAGGGGTGCAGCGGTAGAGTTGCTGCCTTGCAGCGCCAGAGACCGGGTTCAATTCTGACTGCAGTCTGTATGGAGTTTGTCCGTTTTCCCTGTGACCCTGTTTTCCCCGCGGTTTCCTCCCACACTCCAAAGACGTGCAGGTTTGTAGGTTAATTGGCTTCTGTAAATTGTAAATTGTTCCTGGTGTGTGGGATAGTGCTGGTGTATCGCTGGTCGGCATGGACTCGGTGGGCCGAAGGGCCTGTTTCCATGCTGTATCTCTAAACTCTAAAGTCTCACTCGTTTACTTATTCTGCATATCAATCTTTCTCAATGGAATGGGGTTAGCTTTTGCTGCTCTCTCACTGTTTCCATGCCTACGGAAGCTCAATTTTTCACATTTCCTCCATTCTATTCCCATATTCACTCATCTCCCTCATGATTTTCTTGACAGTCGTAACTGCTTCCGATAACTTCCTAATTCATTTCGCAACATCGAATCTCTAAATTTTAATCAAATTCTGTCCTTGGTTAGCTACAGATGAAGCATTTTTCTAAAAGAGAGCAGCATTATATACATTAAACATTGCAAAATATCTTTGGTTTGCCATTGCTCATTTATCTCAATTTGATCCAATTGCCCTAATTACTTCTGTAAAACTGGCTTCCATCTCCAATAGCTGTATTTAAGACTGTAGTTTCACATTTAATCATGTCATTCTCAAATACAGTAAAATGTATCATCTGTCTTCACAGGAGGATATCCGTCTGAGATTATTAATTAACATTGGCACATTACACAAAGTCTAATAAATGTTCTGTTTTTAAGTCCGTGACATGTGGCTCCAGGAAGCTGCCCTAAGCTCATCCTCTCAGTTACGTTGGACAATTTAATTTGAGTCTAAATAAAAGCGATCTCCAAACCTCCCCTCCCGAGAGTCACGGGTTCATAGGGATAATGCAGCACAGTAACAGACCCTTCAGCCCAATTCGTCTTTGCCAACCAAGAACCTCTCCAAATGTCTTTTAACACAGAAACATAGAAAATAGGTGCAGTAGGCCATTCAGCTCTATGAGCCAGCATCGCCATTCAATTTGATCATGGCTGATCATCCAAAATCAGTACCCCGTTTCTGCTTTCTCCCCATATCCCTTGATTCCATTAGCCCTAAGAGCTTTATCCAACTCTCTCTAGTAAACATCCAGCGAATTGGCCTCCACTGCCTTCTGTGGCAGACAATTCCACAGATTCACAACTCTCTGGGTGAAAAGGTTTTTCCTACTCTCAGTCCTAAATGGCTTACCCCTTATTCTTCACTTGTGACCCGTGGTTCTGGAACATTTAAACTGTGCCCCAACATCGGGAAATGTTTTCCTGCATCTAGCCTGTCCAATGCCTTAAGAATTTTATATGTTTCTATAAGATACATTAAATGTTGTAAATGTAAGCACTTTTAACAGCTTGTTCCATACAATTACCATCCTCTGTGTGAAGAATGGCCCCTTTTAAGTCTTTCTCCTCTTACCTTAATCCTAACTCTTGTTCCTCTTCTTGGAAAACCGATGGATCCTATCAACTGACCTGCTTCCACTCCACAATTTCTCCAGGCAAGGGGAGCAGAAGATCCCGCTTTGGTACCCTGACCTAGATGCCCCCACCCCCACCCCACCCCAGAGGTGGATAGCAGCTGAGACAACAATTCCCCAAAATATAACTGTGGTCACCACTCAGGTGAAAGGCAACATGTTGCACATCATGAAAATCAATAAATATAGTGCCCCTCCATTATGTTTGGGACAAAGACCCATCATTTATTTATTTGCCACAATTTGCGATTTGTAATAGACAAAATCACATGTGGTTAAAGTGCACATTATCAGATTTTAACAAAGGCCATTTTTATACATTTTAGTTTCACCATGTAGAAATTACAGCAGTGTTTATCCATAGTCCCCCATTTCAGGGCACCATAATGTTTGGGACGCAGCAATGTCATGTAAATGAAAGTAGTCATGTTTAGTATTTTGTTGCATATCCTTTGCATGCAATGACTGCTTGAAGTCTGCGATTCATGGACATCACCAGTTGCTGGGTGTCTTCTCAGGTGATGCTCGACCAGGCCTGTATTGCAGCCATCTTTAGCTTATGCATGTTTTGGGGGCTAGTCCTCTTCGGTTTAATCTTCACCATATAAAAAGCAGTATTTTTTAAGATCATTGTTTTGCTGTAGAATGAACCGTCGGCCAATGAGTTTTGAGGCATTTGTTTGAACTTGAGCAGATAGGATGTGTCTATACACTTCAGAATTCATTATGCTACTACCATCAGCAGTTGTATCATCAATGAAGATAAGTGAGCCAATACCTTCAGCAGCCATACCTGCCCAGGCCATAACACCCCCCCCCCCCCCCCCCCCCCACAGTGTTTCACAGATGAGGTGGTATGCTTTGAATCTTGGGCAGTTCCTTCTCTCCTCCATACTTTGCTCTTGCCATCACTCAGATATAAGTTAATCTTCATCTCATCTGTCCACAAGACCTTTTTTTCCAGAACAGTAGTTGCTCTTTTAAGTACTTCTTGGCAAACTGTAACCTGGCCATCATATTTTTGCGGCTAACCAGTGGTTTACATCTTGCAGTGTAGCCTCTGTATTTCTTTTCATTAAGTCTTCTGCGGACAGTGGTCATTGACAAATCCACACCTGATTACTGAAGAGTGTTTCTGATCTGTCGGACAGGTGTTCGGGGATTTTTCTTTATTATAGAGAGAATTCTTCTGTCATCAGCAGTGGAGGTCTTCCTTGGCCGGCCCGTCCCTTTGCAATTAGTAAGCTCACCAGTGCTCTCTTTCTTCTTAATGATGTTCTAAACAGTTGATTTTGATAAGCCTAAGGTTTGTCTGATGTCTCTAACAGTTTTATTCTTGTTTCTCAGTCTCATAATGGCTTGTTTGACTTTCATTGGCACAACTTTGGTCCTCGTGTTGAAAAACAGCAATAAAAGTTTCCAAAGGTGATGGAAAGACTGGAGGAAAGACTAGGTGCTGAGAACTCTCATATACCTGCATTAAGGAGGCAATTAAACAAACCTGAGCAATTACAAATGCCTGTGAAGCCATGTGTCCCAAACATTATGGTGCACTGAAATGGGGGGACTATGTATAAACACATGTAATTTCTACATGGTGAAACCAAAATGTATGAAAATATCCTTTAATAAATTCTGACAATGTGCACTTTAACCACAAATGATTTTTTCTATTACAAATCTCAAACTGTGGAGTACAGAGGCAAATAAATAAATGATGGGTCTTTGTCCCAAACATTATGGAGGGTAGTGCAACTGCAGGAGAGGCCCCAACCACTCAGCGGGCTGGGCAGCTTCTGTGGGGAAAGAGATAATAAGTTAACGTCGGAGACCCCTTAGAACCAACTTTGTTGAGCGTATCCAGCATTGCCGGATTTCATTCAAGATGTTGCTGACTTTGCATCTACCACATCATCAACAGATAGCAGCAGAGCCTTGGGTGCTAAGAGCAAGCCTGCCAAAGGCAGAGAGATTGCCAGCACTGATTTGAGAGGGGACAGAACAGTAAGCATTTATATACGTCCAGGAAGAATCAAAGTCCACTGAAAACAAAAAGTTCATACAGAAAATCCACTTCCTTCTCAGAATATAGTGTAATCAGTCTGACCATATAAACCCTTAGATCCCAGGAACATTACTGCAGACTCCGACCTGTGTTACTGAATCCTGCCACCACACTCCAGGTTACAAAGTCTCCACGCTGCTTCACTTGTTTGGTTTGTTTCTTCTGGTGCTGATAACGTTTTTCTCTCGGGATATTGTTAGTTTAGGAAGGTCTGAGGCCAATTCCATGTAAGATTTACCTTTTCTGATAACCATATTTTAGCTTTCACAGATTATAACCCAGCGGTATCAAAGTTGACTTATCAACAGCCTGGGCTGATGATAACCCATTTGGCAGTGCTTTATACTGCTAGAGTTGTCCCATCCAGTTGAATTTAAGTAACATCTGTGGTCACCTCGTATAGGCACTGAATAGTAAGCATCTTTAAAAATGATGCTGGCCATTGAAATAACCTTTGGGAATTAATTGTTAAGCAGTAACAAAGGTATCTATTTTGTTAGATCTATGATGATGTGATGACCATCATCTTTTTGTTTATATATCGGACACGAATTTTAATGGTTCGTGTTGAGTTTTCTCAATTACACCTTTTATGTAAAGCCGCTTCAGTTCAGCTTGCGCTTTTGATTTCTTTTATCAGAAAGCATGAACATTCGGTTCAGTATATGTTGAACTGGAGGGCTGTACTTGTGTATAAACTCTATTGTATATCCCTGGATACTGCTTAAGATGTAGATATCGGTTGTTATCATGCTCCATGCATTCAGAAGAGAGTGTTATCTCCACCCAATCTCCGTGCCCACTGTTTGTAGGGAACCAGACCCACCTACCTCCATAGTTAGCAGTGGCAGGTTTACCTTTTTGTAGGTTCTTCGCTGTTGTAGCGCTGGGGTCTGGATTTACGGTTGGTTTGCGTTGGAGGTCCCGCATCTTCCGAGAAGGCCGGTCTGGGCCATGGCCTAAAAGACTCATGTTTTTGAGTACCGGTCCTTCGAGCTTTCACCAGTTTTGCTGGTGGGTGCGTGGGGGTGCTAGGTTCCAGTAGGTTCTCTTGTTCCTGCACCCCTTGCACACTTTCTTCTGCGGACCCCTCTTCCAGGTCAGCCCAGAACTGACCCGCAGTGCTTCCTTCTGATGAGGTAGAAGCACTGTGCAGCCCTTAAAGAGGTACTGCTGTGGGTTATCATAGGGCCCACAGTGACCCGACTCCATGTCCCGGAGTCTGTCACGTTGGAGCAAAGCTCCATACACCGCTTCTTCCCGCTCCAGCGCTCTTGGGCGCTGGCCGCCGGCAGTGATTCAAAGTCGGACTCCTCTGAGTCCACGACCTTGTTTGTTTTGTGTCTAGCCTTTCCGCCCGGCCGCGTGGATCTGGCCGGTGCGGAGGCGACATCGGGCACAGCTGATCCCACTATGGGTGATCCGAGTGCTGCTGGCTGCCCGCTGCTCCACGGTCCTCCTTCTCCAGCTTTGCCCTTACTGTCCTTCCGTGGAGTGGATATGGCCGGTGTGGAGGACATCTGGCACAGCTGATTCCATCTAGCCCACCAGCTTTGTCGCAGCCCGTTGTTTCTGCACCTGCAATCAGCATAGAAATGCAAAAAAAGACCGCAGCTCTTACCTGCAGGTCCAAGTTTAAATCGTTGCTACAGGTGAGCATCATTCTACCCCGTCTGGTCAAGTTAACGGCCCCATTTGAATGGTCTCCCGCCCGGCCGTGGTGTTCTGGCCGGCACGGGACCAAAAGTCGGCACTGCTCTCCTTATAACGGGAGATAAACGTGCCTTTGGCTGCTGCTGCCGGCTGCCTGTGACTCTGCTGTCTTCCCCAGCCAGCTTCACTAGCAGCACTGTGGACACTCTGTCCAGCTTCCCCTCCTGTACAGACCTAGCGCGGGGAAAACATTAGTTTTGCTCCCTCTCCCGCCCGGCCCGGTGCGGGAGCGAGTCGGGAGCGAAAGTCGGGTACAGCTATTCCCATTACGGGAGCCGATTCCGGCCGCAGCTGTGGTCCCCTGTTGCGCTTACTCCACCTGGCTTAGCCACGGCAGGAGCGCAATCTCCTTTTGTCCCCTAATATTAAAAAAAGGGGACAGAGCACAAATACAACCCACTGTCTTTGTGGGTTGTTGGCTCCCATTTCCTCCACCCGTTTGGGGTGAAGTTTGGCACTCGCTCCCGTTATGGGAGATAGTGGTGCCGACGTCTGTTGCTGGCTGCCTGTTGCTTTTCAGCGGCAGCTCGGCAGCCTTCCTGCAATGAAGAAAAAGGTAAGGAAATCTCTTATAAATAAATGATGGGTCTTTGTCCCAAACATTATGGAGGGTAGTGCAACTGCAGGAGAGGCCCCAACCACTCAGCGGGCTGGGCAGCTTCTGTGGGGAAAGAGATAATAAGTTAACGTCGGAGACCCCTTAGAACCAACTTTGTTGAGCGTATCCAGCATTGCCGGATTTCATTCAAGATGTTGCTGACTTTGCATCTACCACATCATCAACAGATAGCAGCAGAGCCTTGGGTGCTAAGAGCAAGCCTGCCAAAGGCAGAGAGATTGCCAGCACTGATTTGAGAGGGGACAGAACAGTAAGCATTTATATACGTCCAGGAAGAATCAAAGTCCACTGAAAACAAAAAGTTCATACAGAAAATCCACTTCCTTCTCAGAATATAGTGTAATCAGTCTGACCATATAAACCCTTAGATCCCAGGAACATTACTGCAGACTCCGACCTGTGTTACTGAATCCTGCCACCACACTCCAGGTTACAAAGTCTCCACGCTGCTTCACTTGTTTGGTTTGTTTCTTCTGGTGCTGATAACGTTTTTCTCTCGGGATATTGTTAGTTTAGGAAGGTCTGAGGCCAATTCCATGTAAGATTTACCTTTTCTGATAACCATATTTTAGCTTTCACAGATTATAACCCAGCGGTATCAAAGTTGACTTCTCTAATGGTAGACACAAAATGCTGGAGTAACATTCTCTAATTTCAGGTAGCTCCTGCATTCCCTCTCTCTGCCCCTCCCCCACCATAGCCATCCTGCTGGCTTCACTGTTCGCATCCATATATCCTTTCGTCATCACCTCTTCCACAGCTAACAATATACCATTGTGGGCTCCACCTTTTCCTGGTCATCCGTGCCGGCTCTGATTTGTTCTTTGTCTTTTCGTACCTCTAGGTTCCCTCTCCCCTGACTCTCAGCCTGAAGAAGGGTCGCGACCTGAAACGTTACCTATTCCTTTTCTCCAGTGATGCTGCCTGACTCGCTGAGTTACTCCACCATTACGTGTCTTTGTGCATTTGAGCTTGCTAGGTTCCCAGCCCCCCCCGTTCATTCTTTGCTATCTTCTGAAATTCCCTCTTTTAATCCTTCATTATGCAATGCTTGGCTGCTGTTCTCAATTGCACAGCAGTCATGCTTAACTGGATAGCTATCCGATACTATTTAAAACCATGAACTCACATAATAAGCATCTTGCCGTCACACCCCTCACCACCTTCCTGTGTTACACCCCTTGCTGGGACCGTCAGACTCCATCAACACTTCATATTCTATTCCTGCCCTGATGCTGCCTCAATATAGCTTCACCTCATAAAATCATAGTTATACAATCATACAGCAGAGAAACAGGTCCTTTCGGCCTGCTTCGTCCATGCCGACCCTGACGCCCACCAACACTAATCCCGTTTGCCTGCATGATGCCAGTGTCCCTCTTTTCCAACTAAGTACCTGTTCAAATGCCTTCAAACATTGTCATTGGATTTTCCTGTACTACCTGCTCTGGCGGCTTTTTCCAGGTAAGCACCACCCTTTGTGTGAAAAATCTCTGAGACACAAAAGTCGTTCTTTAATTCATGGGGTTTAAACATATATACAACATTCACTGCCCATCTCTAACTAGATGGATAGAAAATTAGTTGGCAGACAGTCCCTTTCAGAATAGCAGGCAGTGACTAGTGGGGTACCGCAAGGCTCGGTGCTGGGACTGCAGCTTTTACAATATACATCAATGATTTAGATGAAGGGATTCAAAGTAACATTAGCAAATTTGCAGATGACACAAAGCTGGGTGGCAGTGCGAACTGTGAGGAGGATGCTATGAGAATGCAGGGTGACTTGGACAGGTTGGGTGAGTGGGCAGATGCATGGCAGATGCAGTTTAATGTGGATAAATGTGAGGTTATCCACTTTGGTAGCAAAAACAGGAAGGCAGATTATTATCTAAATGATGTCCAGTTGGGAAAAGGGGAAGTGCAACGGGATCTGGGGGTCCTTGTTCATCAGTCAATTAAATTAAGCATGCAGGTACAGCAGGCAGTGAAGAAAGCGAATGGCATGTTGGCCTTCATAACAAGAGGAGTTGAGTATAGGAGCAAAGAGGTCCTTCTGCAGTTGTACAGGGCCCTAGTGAGACTGCACCTGGAGTATTGTGTGCAGTTTTGGTCCCCTACTTTGAGGAAAGATATTCTTGCTATTGAGAGAGTGCAGCGTAGGTTTACAAGGTTAATTCCCGGGATGGCAGGACTGTCATATGCTGAGAGAATGGAGCGGCTGGGCTTGTATACCAAGGAGTTTAGAAGGATGAGAGGGCATCTTATTGAAACATATAAGATTATTAAGGGTTTGGACACGCTAGAGGCAAGAAACATGTTCCCGATGTTGGGGGAGTCCAGAACCAGGGGCCACAGTTTAAGAATAAGGGGTAAGCCATTTAGAACGGAGACGAGGAAACACTTCTTCACACAGAGAGTTGTGAGTCTGTTGAATTCTCTGCCTCAGAGGGCAGTGGAGGCCGGTTCTCTGGATACTATCAAGAGAGAGCTAGATAGGGCTCTTAAAGATAGCGGAGTCAGGGGATATGGGGAGAAGGCAGGAACGGGGTACTGATTAGGGATGATCAGCCATGATCACATTGAATGGTGGTGGTAGCTCGAAGGGCCGAATGGCCTACTCCTGCACCTATTGTCTATTATCTACCCTTGAGAAGGGGCGGCATGATGGCGCAGCGGCAGAGTTGCTGCCTTACGGTGCCAGAGACCTGGTTCGATTCTGACCTCGGATGTTGTCGGGGACAGAGTTTGTGTGTTCTCCCCGTGACCTGCGTGGGTTTTCTTCAGATGCTCCGGTTCCCTCCACACTCTAGGTTTGAGGGTTAATTGGCTTTGGTAAAAACATTTAATTGTCCCTTATGTGTAGGATAGTGTTAGTGTACGGGAATTACTGGTTGGTGTGGACTCAGTGGGCCGAAAGGCCTGTTGCTGCGCTGTAGCTAAACTAAACTAAGCTAAGGAGGTGATGAGTCCCTACCTTGAAGCACTAAAGCACTTTAGATACTGCTACTCACACTGCTATTGGATTCAGATTCAGTATAATGCACAAGCATTCTGTGCCTCTTGCCTGCTTGCTGTGTTATTCAATATCATGGTTGATCTTTTGCTTGCACTATCCCTATATTTCTTTTAACATTGAGAATTCAACCTCCCTCTTGAATATACTCAAGGACGGAGCATCCAAAGCCTTCTTAAATCAAGAATTCTTAAAATTCACCGTCCTCTACATGAAATAATTGTATATATCCAAGTTAGCAATGGTGTGTGACCTATAGAGGAACCCTGCAGCTGATTGTGACCCTATGCACCTTGTAGGGGGTAGTGCTTGTGCATTAAGGAGGTGCAGTGGTGGTAGCCCGGTGTTAATCACTGTTGATTTTGTATATGCTACGCACCGCAACCATTGTTCACCAGGGTTGGACAATATTAATGTTTATCGTCAGTGTGCGTACCTCTCGGGCTGCTTCACCCTGGATGGTGTTGAGCTTGGTTCGTTTAGTTTAAAGATACGTGGAAACAGACCCTTTGGCCCACCGAGTCCACGACGACCAGCGATCTCCCGCACACTAGTTCTATCGTACACACTAGGACAATTTCCAGAAGCCAATGAACCCACAAACCTGCATCTTTGGAATGTGGGGGGAAATCTCAAAATCTAATGGCTGATACTTGTTTTGAAACCATAATCCTTGTTTTGGTTACATCTGCCAAGGGAACCATCATCACTGCAATTATCCTGTCAAGCCCATAAGAGATTTGCCTTAATGACATTACCTTTCATTCTTTTAAAATTTAGAGATGAAAGATATTCTCTGTTTCAATTGTTGTCATAGGACAACCCTCCCTTTTCAGGAATCTATCAGTGAATCTTTCTACGCCCTCTCTGTTACGGATATATCCCTCCATGGATAAGGAGTCCAGATCTGGCCATAACATTCTTGGTCATCTGTTGCCTGAAACATCACCCATTCCTTCTCTCCATTGATGCTGCCTGTCCTGCTGACTTACTCCAGCTTTTTGTGTCTATCTTGGGTTTAAACCAGCATCTGCAGTTCCTTCCTACACAAGAGCAGGCTCTTTGGCCCACAATGGCCATGCCGATCATGATGCCAAGTTGAAACTGCCTGCACATGATCCATATCTCCATTCACTTCATATCCATGTGCATCTCCATCAATGGTGCTATCTTATCTGCTTCCACCACCATACCTGACAGTTTGTTCCAAGCATCCACCACTCTCTCTGTAAAAAAAACTTGTCCAGCATTGTGCAATCGTCAGCATATATCCCCACATCTTACTGTTGATGGAAGGAAGGTCATTGATGAAGCAGAAGGAATAGGCGACATTTCGGGTCGAGATCCTTCTACAGACTGATGTTGGGGGGGGTGGGAAAATATTTTTCCCGCGCCCTCTCCCCAACATCAGTCTGAAGAAGGGTCTCGACCCGAAACGTCACCTATTCCTTTTCTGCATTGATGCTGCCTCACCCGCTGAGTTTCTCCAGCATTTTTCGACTTTTCCAGCATCTGCATTTCTTTCTTAAACATCATTGATGAAGCAGTTGAGAATGGTTGAGCATAGAATATTGCCCTATGGAAACCTTGTTGTCATGTCCTGGATGGGGCGTGGATAATTGTTCTTGAACAACCATCCATCCATCCCAACCATCTTTCTTTTGTATGAGCTATGGCTCCAAGCATTGGAGTGCCTTATCCTTTATGCCCATTGATTTCAGTTTTCCAGCTATGTAAGACATGTTTGTTATTGTTACTTTATAACCTGCCCTTTATGATACATTGCTGTGGAATTCCTGGTGCGTGACTCGCCCTTCATTTTCTCTTAGGTTGCGGCACAGAGGTGGCACAGTTGGGATGACATGGTGGTGCCTTGTAGCTACAGTGACCCAGGATTGTTTAGTTTAGTTTAAAGATACAGCGCGAAAGAGGCCATTGGGCCCAACGAGTCCGCACCGATCAGTGATTCCCGCACATTAACACTATCCTACACAAACTATGGACAATTTACATTTATTCGAAGCCAATTAACCTACAAACCTGTGCGTCTTTGGAGTGTGGGAGGAAACCGAAGATCTCAGAGAAAGCCCACGAGGTCACGGGGGGAATGTGCAAACTGTACAGACAGCACCCATAGTCGGGATCGAACCCGGGTCTCCAGCGCTGCAAGGCAGCAACTCTACCGCTGCGCCATCGTGCCACCCTTCCTCTTCCTCTGACCCTATGGGTTTCCAGGTGTTCAAGTTGCCTCCCACATCCAAAGAACCTGCTGGTAGGGTATCTGCCCCCCTGTAAATTGCCCCTACAGTGTCGGTGAGGGGTAGAATCTGGGCAAAGTTGATGAGAATGACGGGAGAATAAAATAGACAAATATAGAATTAAAGTGAAAATTGGTGCTTGATAGTAAAAGTGGATTTGATGGGCCAAAGGCCCTGCTTCTCTGCTGTATCTCTCTATGTCTCTAACTCTGTAATCCCATCGCTGAAAGGAACAAAGAAACACATTGATATGTCTAATCTTCTCCAACCTCATCCCACAACTTCTTTAAGCCTAATGCTGTAATTTGCAGTTTTGGCATTCAATTGATGTTCTCCAGGAAAAGCACTGCGCCCAGGGACTGAGTAGTTAGTGGATATCCCAGTTCCGCTTCAATAAGGAGCAGAGAAGGTTTCTCTGCGGAGCATGGTGGGCTTTCAGGCGAAAGGAAAATACAGTATGGAAGCAATTGCGATAGTGATTATATGACCCAGTCATTACATTGGGCTGGTTGAGCTTAGTTTAGATAAACAGTGTGGAAACTTCATCCCATCGAGTCTGTGCCGACCAGCGATCTTCATACACTAACACTATCCTCCACACTAGGGACAATTTACAATTTTTACCACAGCCAATTAACCTACAAACCTGTAGAAAGGAACTGCAGATGCCGATTTACACCAAAGATAGTCTGAAGATAGTGCTGGTGTAACTCAGCGGGTCATGCAGCGCTCTGGAGAAAACAAATAAGTGACGTTTTTCCGAAGTAGGGTCTCGACCTCAAACGTCACTTACTCCTCTTCTGCAGAAATGCTGCCTGACCCGCTGAGTTACTCAAGCATTTTGTGCCAACCTACAAACCTGTATGTCTTTGGAGTGTGGGAGGAAAGTGGAGCATCTGGGCTGGTAAATAGATGTAGTCACTTTTGTTGCATTAAAAGTGAACTCCTAAACTCACTGAACCAGTTCAGTTCATCTTGGGATGGTGCCAGGTGAATTTGATCTCCTGTTGTACAAAGCAGAGGCTCAAAATAGAACCTAATTCAAAATTCACTTCAGCTTCCTGGGTGACTCAACCTCGATTATTTACAGATTTTCTAAAATTAGGAGGGATTGTGATAGAATAAATAATTAGCAACTCTTTCGATATTCTGTCGGGTTAGTAACGAGAGCACATGGATTGATTTATCCAAGGGAAGGGTGAACATTTGATACTGCTGTTTGCAAAAGAAGCAGGCAGGACACAACAAAATTTTTCTTTACACTAACTGAAATCCTGGTGAAAGCTGTCCGGAACAGTGGCGCAGTAGTAGAATTGCTGTCTTGCAACGCCTGAGACCCGGGTTCGAACCTGACTATGGGTGCTGTCTGTACGGAGTTTGTATGTTCTCCCTGTGACTGCATGGGTTTTCTCTGGGTGCTCTGGCTTCCTCCCACATTCCAAAACGTGCAGGTTAATTGGCTTCTGTACATTGCCCCTAAAGTGCAAGGATAGAACTAGTGTACGAGTGATCATTGGTCGGCATGGACTCGGTGGGCTGAAGGGCATGTTTCCACACTGTTACTCTAAACTAAACAATGTCAGCAATAAATTCCCCACCGAATCCTTGCCGACTGTCGATTACCCATTCACACTAATACTGTTATTCATGGATATTTAAGGATAAACATTTAGGAAAAATGGTTGGAGGTCCACAGGAAAAGAGCACACTGTTGAGCTAATTAGATAATTATTTCAAAGATTCAGCATGACTCATTGGGGCTTAACGCCACTTTCTATATAAAGTGGAAAAACTTGTGTTAATTTTGTTCTTTTAAACTTTTATTCATGTTTAGTTTAGTATAGAGAAACAGCGTGGAAACAGGTCCTTCAGCCCACCGAGTCTACACCGACCAGCGATCCCTGCACATTAACACTAGCTTACACTAGAGCCAATATTTACATTGACTCTAGTTTCTTCTCCCACATCACCCCCCCCCCCCCCCCCAACTCCCCCCCCCCCCCCCCATCCTATGACCCACCTGGACTCTCATCTATTTTCTCCCTTCCACCTACATTCTCTCTTCTAGCTTCACAATTTGCAACTCTTCAATCCTTTTGTCTCCCATTTCTGTCTTTTCATCAACCTATCAAAAAACCCTCCTCACCTCTATCAACCTATCTTCTGCCAGGCTTTGTCCTGACCCTCTTTTCCAGTTTTTTCTCCAATCAGTTTGAAGAAAGGTCCTGACCAAAAACGTCACCAATTAATAGATTATCTGTTTTGGTGGTGGTCATTGATTATTAAATATCATCCGATATACTAGGATAAACCTTCTAAAGAGTGCCAGGTGATCTTTTACATCTAGCCTTTATCCTCATTTATTATCTCACCCAAGCAATGATTTCTGACATTGCAACAATGTTAGTGTCGGCATGACCTTTGTACCTAATTCACACTGTGAGCACCTGATGTGTTAACCCTGACCCCTGGCCGATCTCTATACTTCCGACTTGGCTCCTTCCTTCAGGCCCAATCCTGCTTCAAGCTTCAGCGGGTTAATTTGTTGAAACAAGGCTTCTTTCTACTAAGCTTCCCGAACACAGTGTTTTCCTCTGAATTGAAAGAAGTCTGTGTGAAATAGATGTTGAATGAGCATTTTTCTTCGGGACAAACACAAGGGACATTCAGTCTCGCCCGTCAGATGACAAGCAATGATGCCACCAGCGGCTGACACAACCTGTAACGCTTTAAAGACTTGTTAACAACAAGCGCAAGGCTTCATAATCAGGCTGCTCGCTTGGGAAGGCAACCGATTATTAGCCACTCCTTCTTGCCCTGAGAAATTTGGTGTTGGTCTTTCTTGAACCATTGATGTGATACAATTGTGTAGCTGTAGCTTGCTGGAGTCACTTCAGATAACATTAATATATCGGGGTCATGTAGGGTAAAGACAGGCAATCTACTTCCTGATTATTAGTTCCAGCTGCCAACTCAAAGCTGCATGATCTTTGCCTCAGACTACCAAAAGTCAAGTGTTTTTATTGCCACATGTCCCAAACAGAACAATGAAATTCTTACTTGCAGCAGCACAACAGGATATGTAAACATAGTACTCTGTAAAGAATATACTAAATGAAAAAAAATGTCAGCATATTTTTATATATATAAATATTGAAATATATATATATATATATATGCTCAATATTTATTGAGGTATACAAATTGAGGTATACAAAATATATATATACACATACATTTTCTACGTGTGTGTGGGTATATGTATATATACTGTACATGCAAACAAACAGACAATAATAGTGCAAAAAGACAAAACCAATGCAATCCAAGTATTTAGTTCGAAGCTTACAGTATTTGGAGGTTGTAGTGTTTAAAAGCATGGTGGCTGTGGCGAAGAAGCTGTCCCTGAACCCAGACGTTCGTTTTCAGGTTCCTGTACCTTTTTCCCAACGGCAGGAGTGAAATGAGTGTGTGGCCAGGGTGGTGTGCGCCTCTGATGATGCTGGCTGCCTTTTTGAGGCAGCAACTTCTGGAAATCTCTTTGATGTTGGGGAGGTCAGAACCCATGATGAACTGGGCAGTTCACCTCTTTTTGCAGTTTCTTCGATCCTGCAGTGCTGGTGTTGCATTACATGCAACCCCCAAGTCTGGCTCTGTGTTTGCTGTTTAAACTGAGGAAGGGCATTAGTGTGTGAAAGTTTCCTTCCTTCCATATCACTGCAATTCACTGAGTTTCCCTTCCAGGTGAGCAATGAAACAGGAGACGGCCACAAAATGATTCAACAAGTCCAATTAAAATGCTGAAGGATGTCTCGTTTAGTGTGATACCGTAAACTAGATAGGTTCTAGGGTAGAGTGGCAGACAGTGGCAGACGGTGGCTGTTCTCTCAACAGGAAATTAAATAGGGTGGTTACAAATGGACTTAATCTCTATCTCACAGGGTGGTCAAAAAGGCTTTTGACACATTGGCCTTCATCAGTCAGAGTATTGAGTATAGAAGTTGGGAGGTCATGTTGCAGTTACATAAGATGTTGGGGAAGCCATGTTTAGAGTATTGCATTCATTTTTGGTCACCATGTTATAGGAAAGATGTTGTCAAGCTGGAAGGGGTGCCGAGAAGATTTGCGAGGATGTTGTCAGGACTGGAGGGCCTGAGCTATAGAGAGAGGTTGATCAGACTTGGACTTTATTCCTGGAGTGTAGGGGGATGTGGGTTGATCATATTGAGGTGTACAAAATCACGAGGGGAACAGATTGGATAAATGTGCAGTCTTTTGCCCAGAGTAGGGGAATCAAGAACCAATGGACATGGCTTTAAGGTGAGGGGGGGGAAAGATTTAATAAGAACCTGAGAGGTAATTTTTTACACAAAGGGTGGTGGGTGCTTGGAATTAACTGTCAGAGTAGATAGTTGAGGCAGGTACTATCACAAACATTTAGACGGGTACATGGATAGGACAGGTTTAGAGGAATTTGGGGAAAATGCAGGCAGGTGGGACTAGTGTAGATGCAGCATGTTGGTCGGTGTGGGCAAGTTGGGCTGAAGGGCCTGTTTCCACGTTGAATGTGGAACGTCCTATGACTCTTAGAATGAAAGGATATACCTTTAGAAAGGAGATGAGGAGGAATTTATTTATTTCGGCAGAGGGTGGTGAATCTGTGGAATTCCTCTTCCACTTCCATGTTGTATGGATTCCCAAAGTTGAATCAGTGGTAAGGAAGGCAAATGCAAAGTTAGCATTCATTTCGAGAGGACTAGAATATAAAAGCAGGAAAATAATGCTGAGGCTTTAATAGCCTCTAAACCACATTTAATAATAATAATAATACATTTTATTTATGGGCGCCTTTCAAGAGTCTCAAGGACACCTTACAAAAATTTAGCAGGTAGAGGAAAAACATGTAAGGGGAATGAAATAAATAGTAGAGACATGACTAGTACGCAAATTAAAGACAGAATTCAATTCAAAACATAATATGAGGCAATTCATGCACAGATGAAAAGGGAGGGGGACGTGGGGCTAAGGATAGGCAGAGGTGAAGAGATGGGTCTTGAGGCGGGACTGGAAGGTGGTGAGGGACACGGAATTGCGGATCAGTTGGGGGAGGGAGTTCCAGAGCCTGGGAGCTGCCCTGGAGAAGGCTCTGTCCCCAAAACTGCGGAGGTTGGACGTGGATGGAGAGGAGACCGGCTGATGTGGATCTGAGGGACTGTGAGGGTTGGTAGGGGGAGAGGAGGTCAGTGAGATATGGGGGGGCCAGATGGTGGAGGGCTTTGTAGGTGAGGACCAGGATTTTGTAAGTGATCCGGTGGGAGATGGGAAGCTAGTGAAGTTGTTTGAGGACTGAAGTGATGTGATGCCAGGATTTGGTGTGGGTGATGAGTTGGGCGGTTGCGTTCTGGACCAGTCGGAGTCGGTTGATGTAGGTGGAGCTGATGCCAAGGAGAAGTGAGTTGCAATAGTCCAGTCGGGAGGAGATGAAGGCATGGATGAGTCTTTCAGCAGCGGGAGGTGTGAGAGAGGGTCTGAGTTTGGCGATGTTGCGGAGATGAAAGAAGGAGGTTTTAATGACATGGCGGATGTGAGGCTCAAGGGAGAGGGTGGAATCAAAGATCACGCCAAGGTTGCGGGCCTGGGGAGATGGGGAGACAGTGGTGCCGTCGATGGTGAGAGTGGGGTTATTGATTTTGCTGAGTGGATTTGGAGCCTATGAGGAGGAATTCTGTCTTATCGCTGTTGAGTTTGAGGAAGTTATGTTGCATCCAGGTTTTTATGGATGACAAACAGGAGTTGATATGGGAGAGGGGGGGGTTGTGGGGGGATTTGGTGCCGAGGTAGATCTGGGTGTCCTCGGCGTAACAGTGGAAGTCCGGGTTGAAGTGGCGGAGTATCTGACCAAGGGGGAGGATGTAGATGATGAAGAGGAGGGGGCCGAGTACGGAGCCTTGGGGAACGCCTTGAGTGACTGTGGCTGTAGCAGAGGTGTGGTTATGGAGAGAGATGAAGTGGGATCTGTTGGAAAGGTAGGAACGGAGCCAGCTGAGTGCAGAACCTTCAATGCCGAGGTCTTTGAGTCTGGTGAGCAAGATGTTATGGTTCACTGTATCGAAGGCTGCGCTCAGGTCGAGGAGGATGAGGATGTTGAGGGAACCAGTGTCAGCAGAGGTGAGGAGGTCGCTGAGGACTTTGAGGAGAGCAGTTTCTGTGCTATGGAGGGGGCGAAAGCCAGATTGGAGAGGTTCAAGTAGGTTATACGCAAGGAGGTGGGAATGAAGTTGTGACGCAACGATACGCTCCAGGGTTTTTGAAAGAAAGGGGAGGTTTGAGATTGGGCGGTAGTTAATGAGAGAGGAGGGATCAAGACCAGGTTTCTTTAAGATTGGTGTGACAGCAGCAGTTTTGAAAGCGGAGGGGACAATTCCTTGGGACAATGAGGAGTTGAAGAGATTATTTGTAGTGTTGTGAGCAGTTGTGGCCCCCATATCCAAGGAACAGGCAGCATCACTGGAGAGAAGGAATAGGTGACGTTTCGGGTCAAGACCCTTCTTCAGAGAGATGTGCTGGCATTGGTGAGGGTCCAGAGGAGGTTTATGAGAATGATCCTGGTGATGATGTGGTTAATGTATATTGAGCGTTCGATGGCTCTAAGTCTGTACTCGTTGTAGTTTAGAAGGATGATGGGGGGAATTCTGCTCCTATGACATGAACACTTATGAGCATCCTTTTAGTCAGCAGGGACCCAGGCTCTGAAATTACCCAAGTGAACCTCTCTCTACAATATTTCTTAAAACCTTCCCTTATCTAATCATAATTTCTGCTCAAGTGGATCTTCAAAGTTTGTTCAGTTACAATCCTGTGCTAGAGGATAATCGAGCATTAAGTCGCTATATCAGTGTATGTTGTTTTATGATCTATGCTTCAGGTCTTAGCCAGCTCAGTCGATAATGATGCTACAAAGAATCCTGGACATTTAAGATCCTGACCACACTCTCTTCTCTCGCTAACCTTGGTGCTTCCAAAGATACTAGAGGATAAAGCTCCTCTAGTATCTTTGGGTGCTTCTTTCCAAGATGGAGCAGTATTGAGAGGTCAGCTGAAGGTGGTTAGCAGATGGTGATCAGCGGGAGGTATCTCTGCCATGTTTACCTGAAGTGATGAAACCACGGGATTAGACGACGCTATTGAGAGCTCCCTTGGACACTATCCTGGCTTCACATCCCTGTGCTACCACCTCTGGTGCATCTGTACTTCCAGTGGGAGAGGACATCCACGGGGATTTTGGCTGAAAGATATGAATCTGTACACAAGACTTTGTTAAGTTGTTGATTCAACTTGTGATGGTTCAGTGGTCTCAGTAGCATATAGAGGCATGAGTGATAAGCACTGTGTAGGTGTGTCTGAATTGGCTGTGTCCTCACCTTTGACTAATCTGGTACCTAGACTGACATTGGATTCATTGTGTTTTATTTCTGTTTTTAGTACCTCCATCTTGTAGTCAGGTATTGAGGGTCAGTCGTTTTCCTTTCCTAAAGATTATTATTGAACACGTTCATTTTTTTTACAACAACCAGGTGTTTTCATGGTCACTATTAGTGACGCTAGCTTTTCTATTACAGGATTGTTTAATTCCCTTGGTGGGATCTGAACTCCTTCCCTGGATTATTAGTTCAAGGCGAGACACAAAGTAGCTCCGTGGGTCAGGCAGCATCTCTGAAGAAAATGGATTGGTGACGATTTGGGTGGGGACCCTTCTTCAGAGTGATTGCAGCAGGGAGCAGAGAAATAAAACTGGGAGAAAAGAAGGGTCCCGACCCGAAAACGTCACCTCTCCATTTTCTCCAGAGAGAGACACAAATTGCTGGAGTACCTCAGCAGGTTACTCAGCATCTCTGGAGAAAAGGAATAGGTAACGTTTCAGGTTGAGACCCTTCTTCAGACTAATGAAGTATGAAGAAGAGTCTCGACCCGAAACATTCCCTTTTCCTTTTCTCCAGATATGCTGCCTGACCTTCTGAGTAACTCCAGCATTTTGTGTCTATCTTTGGCATAAACCAGCATCTCCGGTTCTTTATTATTAGTTCAAGGCTATACATTTTCACTCCAGAAACCTAACTAGTATACTATAATGCTGAAAACATTGTTCATGTCCAAAGTTGTTACATTATATCTTGTTTAATCTTGGAAAGATGTTGTTGTGCTTTGGAATATTACTTTCCCAGTGATGTACCTTTACAATTTAATTAATATTGTTGCTAACGTCAAGTAAGGATACCAAGCTTGGTTTGGCATCAAAATTGATGACCAAATTTCAGTCAATAACTGATTTATCATATTTAATCCTGCATTGTGTAATTAACATGATACTCACTCCCCAGTATCTATCATGCTGTTCCTTTAAGGACTGAAAGGGATGAGAATGAGTTGACTTTTTAAGAGTGAAACTAATATTATCTTGGAGATGGATTTTTACTGTTCATGAGTGTGCTTAATGTATGGTAATTTCCTGGTCTATTTTGTGTGGCTTGACATTAACTAATTACCTCCTGCATATGGATTATGTCTTTTGTGCTATGTGGTCTTCATGGATATGCCCATTATGGTCTCTCTAATCAATATTTAATATACTAGAAGGGCAGAAATGATGCTGTAAATGATATTCAATCTTTGTTTTGTCATTGCTTCCCTCCCCCTCCCACTTCATTACTTCACTCAGATGCTCCATTTCATTGATTATACGACCACAGACATGTTAACAATCAATTAGAAGCAGCCGTGGAATCATCGAGCTATAATGTTGGCTCCAACTGACAAGTCCACTGTTTATGCCGCTCTTTGATGGCCCTCTTGTGCAGTGTAGAAATATTGATTATGATGGGATATGATCTTGGGAGTTTTTGTCACGTGATTTTACTTCTTCTGGCCCCTCATCTAATCTTCCCAAATGGTTGCTTTGTGAAGATCCCTCTCCCCCATCTAATCATGAAATGGACATTTTAGCTCAGTTTCACTTAGAGATACAGCATGGAAACAGGCCCTTCGGCCCACCGATTCCATACCGACCACACTAGTTGTATGTTATCCCACTTTCGCATACTATACACCAGGGGCGGATTAACCTACAAACCCGTATGTCTTGGGGATGTGGAAGGAAACTGGAGCATCTGAGGGAAACCTACGTGGTCTCGGGGAGAACGTGCAAACTCCACACAGACTGGTCAGGATCGAACTGAGGTCTCTGGTGCTGTGAGACAGCGGCTCTACCAGCTGCGTCAGTGTGTCACACAGTTCAGCTTCCAGCCTAAAACGTCTCCTATCCATGTTCTCCAGAGATGCTGCCTGATCTGCTGTTACTGCAGCATGTTGTGTACTTCAGAAATTCCTGATCCAAGTGAATAATGAAATGGTATGGGTTAATATTTAGTTCCATCTTTTCAAAACATTGCTCTTGGAGAAGGCACGCTTTGTAATTCATTCTTTCCGTGTATTGTAAACTGGTTAGACAACACACAAAGCACTTGTGGTGAAGTGTTAGGGTGTTTGAGCTGTTTACATAACTAACAATTCGCAACTGTAAAGGGTGTTTATGTTGGAGAAGTTGGCCTAGAGATTCATCACGGCCCTGAATGGAGGCCGTGACTGCGAGGCCCAGCTATCTTACTTTAGAGTCCAGAAGATAAAGAAAAACGAAGGTAAAGACAAGAGAGCGCTGAAGGGAAAATAACAGCGGAAGTTGTTGGCCGTGCAGATATAAAGATCGAAAATATCGGGAATTATCGCGTTTGCTCACTGCATTTCATCAAAACTAAGGCATTATTGATGTTTTGATGAAATGCAGTGAGCAAACGCGATAATTCCCGATATTTTCGATCTTTATATCTGCACGGCCAACAACTTCCGCTGTTATTTTCCCTTCAGCTCCCTCTTGTCTTTACCTTCGTTTTTCTTTATCTTCTGGACTCTAAAGTAAGATAGCTGTGTCTCACGGTCACCCCGACTGGCACAGTTATTTACAGCTCAAAAACTAACCGTTTTCGCGGTTTTTAACAGGTTTGAAAGTTCGCGTTTTCAGCATCAATAACATGTACTGGAAGTGACGTTTGTACCCCAGTTGGATTTTGCGGTCACGTGGGTGAGGATCTATGATCCAGTGACCTTTCGTGAAATCACCCTATAGCCGCTCCATTCTCTCAGCATATGACAATCCCGCCATGCCGGGAATTAACCTTGTAAACCTACGCTGTCCTTCCTCAAAGTAGGGGACCAAAATTGCACACAATACTCCAGGTGTGGTCTCACTAGGGCCCTGTACAACTGCAGAAGACCTCTTTGCTCCTTTACTCAACTCTTCTTGTTATGAAGGCCAACATGCCATTTGCTTTCTTCACTGCCTGCTGTACCTGCATGCTTAATTTCATTGACTGATGAACAAGGACCCCCCAGATCCCGTTGTACTTCCCCTTTTCCCAACTTGACAACATTTAGATAGTAATCTGCCTTCCTGTTTTTGCTACCAAAGTGGATAACCTCACATTTATCCACATAAAACTGCATCTGCCCACTCCCCCAACCTGTCTTAAGTCACCCTGCATTCTCATAGCATGCTCCTCACAGTTCACACAGCCACCCAGCTTTGTGTCATCGGCAAATTTGCTAATGTAACATTGAATCCCATCTAAATCATTGATGTACATAGTAAATAGCTGCGGTCCCAGCACCGATTCTTGTGGTACCCCACTAGT
This sequence comes from Amblyraja radiata, assembly GCF_010909765.2. Lineage (NCBI taxonomy): Eukaryota > Metazoa > Chordata > Chondrichthyes > Rajiformes > Rajidae > Amblyraja > Amblyraja radiata. The sequence goes on from NC_045964.1 coordinate 18,353,271, forward strand.
CACTGCCTGCCATTCTGAAAGGGACCCATTGATCCCTACTCCTAGTGTCTGCCAACCAATTTTCTATCCATCTCAGCACTACCCCCAATACCATGTGCCCTAATTTTGCCCACTAATCTCCTATGTGGGACACAGATAGACACAAAGTGCTGGAGTTACTCAGCGGGACAGGCAGCATCTCTGGAGAGAAGGAATGGGTGACGCTTTGGGATGAGATTCCTTTTTTCTCTCCAGAGATGCTGCCTGTCCTGCTGTTACTCCAACATTTTGTGCCTGTCTTCGATTTAAACCAGCATCTGCAGTTCTTTCCTACCCATTATGGCTGCACCTCTGTACCGCCCTCAGGGCCCTCTGCACCCTTTCTAGTGCAATCACATCCTTAATATACACCAAATTTGAGAATTATAAGCTTGTTGAACGTCAGTGTTGGTCTTGATGTAATCCCCACCCCTGGGTCTGTTCTGTCACTTTCAATAACCATTTCTTTTCTTTCTGAAGGAGGAAGAAATCCCAGAACTGGAGATTGACATTGATGAACTGCTAGAAATCTCAGATGAAGACCAACGCTCCAAACTCCAGGTAAATGCTCACTGGTCGATGACGACTTTTAAGTTTAGTTGAGAGATCCAGAGCGTAAACAAGCCCTTGTGTCCACCGAGTCCGGACCGACGAGCGATCCCCGCACATTAACTCTCTCCTACACATTAGGGACAATTTACAATTTTACCAAGCCAATTAACCTGCAAATCTGTACGTCTTGAATTGAATTGAATTGAATTGATTGAATTGAATGCCTTTATTGTCATTCAGACCTTACGGTCTGAACAAAATTTCGTGCCTGCAGTCATACATACAATCATACAATAATAACAACAATAAACACAAATTAACACCACCACAGTGAGTCCTCCAAGCACCTCAGTGTGGTGGAGGCAAAAATCTTAGGGCTGCAGTCTCTTCCCTCCTCTTCTCCCTCTGCGCTGAGGCGATACCCCACCGGGCGATGGTACAAACAGTCCCGCGGCTCACCGAGCCCCGCAACGGGCCGGCTCAAACACCACGGCCCGGGGTGGTCGAAGCTGCCGCCCTCCAGTCCAACGAACGCAGCCGCTGGCCCGCGGCTCAACCCCGGACTCAGGTCATAGCCGCCAGAACGCCATCCCAGCCACCGGAGCACCGTTCCAGCCCCGAGCCGGATCACCCTCACGTGAGTGCCGTTCCTCCCTCGAGCTGGGCCACTCCGACGGGAGCGCCATTCCTCCCTCGGGCTGGGCCGCTCCGACGGAAGCACCGTTCCAGCCCCGAGCTGGGCCACCCTCACAGGAGCGAGCCCAGGGCAAGTCCTGACTGGCTCTGCCTCCGGAGTCTCGAGGTCGCCAGCTCCGCCATTAGGCCTCAGCGCAGACGGAGGCAGAGAAGGGGGATACGATAAAAAAGTCGTATTCCCCCGAAGAGAGAGACAGCAAGCCCCGTTTAAACCCCCCACCCCCACCCCCCACATAAACACAACCTAAAAAACAAAAACTTTGGAGTGTGGGAGGAAACCGGAGCACCCAGAGAAAACCCACGCAGGTCATGTTGCGAAGATACAAACGGCATAGACAACACCCGTAATCAGGATTGGACCTGGTTCACTGGCGCTGTACGGCAGCAACTCTACCACTGTGTCACCGTGCTGATGTTGGTGAAAGTAGTGGTGGGAAAATTGAGACCTTTATCGGGTGAACAGTGGGCTGGGTCGTCAGTTGTGCAAACAATATTGGATGGTCACCTGATTGGAACTGATGGAATTGCTCTGCTGGATGCCAGCATAGACCTGATGGGTTGAGTACTGTCCTGTAATTCATCATCGTTGAAAACATTAGCGACGCAGTGTGCTGGTTTCCGACGGGAACAGTGACGGACGCACCACACATCTCTGTCCTCCAGTTCCTGCGGACTTCCCTCGCTGGAAGTATAGGATTTTGATGTGTGTGCTTTATCATCATTCCTTACAATGCTATGTACAGTGATCGCAAGTTCTACTTAAGTGTGGATGGCCGTTGGCTTGCTAGGAGCTCATCCGCCCTTTGACAGGTCTTGTTTTTGGTCCTGCTGGGCGTCCACAGATCCCTCCTCACCTGGCAAACCAGGTGGGGGAGACGGTTTAGTCACCGACTATCCAACCATGGAGCAGGTAGCACGGGATTACATGGTACCCGTGGCGGGGGGGAAACTCTCCCCCGACCTGATCGGATGTGCTCGAAACCAGGTCTCTGTGTAATTGTGCAAAATAAAGACACCATATTTTATCACATTTATTTTGCCTCATTATTCAATTCTCACGCTGTCCTGCACATGAGGTACAGGCCTTTCAATTGATACTTTATACAATACAATACAATACAATTCAATTTATTGTCATTTGGACCCCTTGAGGTCCAAACGAAATGCCGTTTCTGCAGCCATACATTACAAACAAATAGACCCAAGACACAACATCATTTACATAAACATCCATCACATTGCTGTGATGGAAGGCCAAAAAAACTTATCTCTCCATCTTTAATGGTGACTGGCAGGTTGGTATGTTCAATTTGATATCGGTGAAGGAGAAATGGACCACAGGGAATATCAGAACCATGACACAAAACTAGGCAGGTATTTTTATGTTGTTATGCTGGTGTCTCTGGCCTGAATTCAGTCTTCCCTTTTTATTACAGGAGATGCTACACGAATGCTGTAAACCCACAGATGTAAGTGAGACCTTCCGCTCTGTAATGTGCCTCTCAAACGCTGCGATCTCCATTTGCAGGGACAGTGTGTGGTGGGTTAGTCTGGGACGTTCGCTGGGTCCACAGTGAGGCCATTCAGCCCCTCAGTCCTGCTTCACTGTTTAATAAGATCACAACTGATCTTTTAATTGGAGTCATCGAGACCCACAATGTGGAAACAGGCCCTTCGGCCCACCTTACCCATACTGACCAACATGTCCCATCTACACTAGTCCCACCTGCCTGCATTTTGCCCTTATTCCTCTAAACTTGTCCTATCCATGTACATGTCTAAATGTTTCTTAAACGTTGCAAAAGCTTTCCTGAACTAACATCATATCCCGGGATTCCCTTAATGTTGATTTTTAACCTTAATATCCTCAATGACTGAATCTCTCATAGCCGTCAAGTAGCTAATTCGAAAAATGTTACTGAAAATATTTAATCTCATTTGTCCTTAACGTCTCTTACCTGTCGAGCCCTACAAGGATTTTGATCGTTTCAATGAGATCGCCCCTGTCTTCTGACTTGTCACTATGAGCCAAATCACCTCATTTGGGTCTAGTAGGATGAGTTTCTTATCTATCTGTACAGTAATAGGTAGTAATAGGTAGTACAGGTGATCGATGGCTGGCGTGGACTTGGTGGGCCAAAGATCCATGCTGTATCTCTAAACCTAAACTAGTTTATTGTCACGTGTACCGAGCAAGGTACAGTGAAAAGCGTTTTGTTGCATGCTATCCAGTCACTAAAGTCCAGCAAACTAAAAATACCATCTGGGTAGAACGGTGGGGATTACAGTCGTGTTCCCTCAGTACTTTACAGCTGAGATCAGAACGTGGATGAGCAAATCCGAGAGAAATAGAATTAAAAAAATCAAGGAGATCAAGTGAAACCTAACCCTCAATGAGCTAAGTCCTGGCCAGTCATAGTCATTCAGCCCCTCTGCCCCACCAAATACATGCCCACCATCAAGGACCCTCCTACTTTAATCACATTTGATCCTCCCCAAATTTCCATCAATCTCCCCCCACCCTCCCTTCCTCCCCAAGATTTAATAATTTATTTGTACACCAGGAGCAATTTAGTTTCATATTTGTCAACCAACTTTGGGATGTGGGAGGAAAATGGAAGGTTCAGCATTCACAGCCCATCCAGTGTGAATCCAAAATAGCACAAGACTGCCCCCTGGAGGTAACCTGCCACCACATTAAAATGCAATCATTGCACAAAATTCAGTGCCTCAACAAAAATCAAATGTGCGTAGGTGTCCCATTGTAGAAGTTTAAGATAAAGCAAACACAAACCCATCTGATTTCCTTGAAGCTCTCCTCGTGCAGATGATCGCATAAACATTCTACAATTCTTCTTTTTATCCTGGATAATTATGTCAAAGGTTAACAGTGCATTTAAATTAATTAGGGATTATCCTTTCAGTTGTTCCTGGGTTTAGACCAGAATACTCACAATGTAAGTGTGGTGGTTGTGTTAAACAAATCATTACCTTTCAACAGGACCTTCTTACAAAATTCAATTTATGAAAAGAACATTAAGGCCCCTTCATCAAATCACTTTAAGATGCTAACATAACTGCAGATGCTGGTTTAATAAAAAAAATACTGCTGGAGTATCTCAGCGGGTCGAGTCGCATCTCTAAAGAACATGGATAATAATAATAATAACTTTATTTATAAAGCACTTTAAACAACTACAGTTGCCACAAAGTGCTGTACATGAGAACTCATGAACAAAAAGCTATTACAAACAATTAAAAACCATTAAAAACCGTAAAACGAAGGACTATAAAAAACACACTAAAAATTAAAAGACATTAAAAGCACTAAAAACAAATTTTTAGGCAATGTTTTGGGTCAGGATGCCTGTACTTTCTTGTTTCTATATTTTACTGCTGCACTGGAATAGCTCAGCAAGGTATACCTACCCTGAAGAAGTTCTCCTCTCTGTGACGGGAGTTCAGTGAGATCCCCTCTCACTGTGATTCCTGCTGTTCTCCTGTTCTTCAACCATGTTCTGATTTGGAGTCTGAAGAAGGGCAGTACAGTGGCACAGCGGTTAGGGTTGCCAACTGTTCCGTATTAGCCGGGACATCCCGTATATTGAGCTAAATTGGACTGCCCTTGTCCATTATTTGACTGCTACTACCCGGTTCGAGGGGACTGTCGGGTCGGAGCGCCGCGTCTGTCACCGCCTCACTCGTCCTGACGCAGTGCAGCCCACGGAGTGCAGCAGCAGCTCCTCGCCCGTGGCCCCGTCGTCCGGCAGCTCGACCAGCTGTCTGACCTTTGGACCTTCGCTTACCGCCGACACCACCACCACCCCTCCTTCTCATGGCCAATCATCGGTTCATGAGTTGGATGGGATGCCGGACTTTGCTAGTGACGTCGCGCGCAAATTCTGGCGCCCAGACCAAAACTCCTCAGCTGGCCCGCCGGCTGGGCTTTGTGTGCAGTCCAGCACCTGGGCCAACTCATCATTCACCCAGCCATGGCCGAGTCGGTCAACAAATTGCCGTCGGGAATTTCTCCCTTATTTTGACCTTTTGTCCCTTATTTGGGAGTGAGAAAGTTGGCAACCTTACAGCTCCAGAGATCCAGGGTTCCATCCTGACTAAAGTGCTGTCTGTACGGAGTTTGTATGTTCTCCCTGTGAGATACGGGTTTCCTCCGGGTATAGACACAAAATGCTGATGTAACTCAGCGGGTCAGGCAGCATCTCTGGAGAAAAGGAATGGGTGACTTTTTTGGGTCGGACCCTTCCTCAGACTGAGTCAGGGGCCCTGCTGTATCCATGTGCCCTAGAGATGTTGGCTGACCTGCTAGGTTACTCCAGCACTTTGTGTCTTTTTTTTCTCTTTAAAATGCTTGTGAACATTGTGGAAATCTCCACCCCCCTTGTATTCCCAGCTTCCACGGGCTCCTGCGCACCCCATGCTTCAGGAAAACAAAGGCTGATTTCCATTTCTTTCTCCATTCTATGATTTAGGATTTTATCAATGAGCTGCTGATTAGAATAAAGGGCCTTCGGAAAATGTCCGTCTCGCAGAAGAAATGACAGTGGGGTCAAGCACGGAAAAACAGAATTGCAGTAGCGGAGGCGAGCGTGTGGTCAGACAAGCCCTGCTCCAATCTGTCACACAAATTACACCCTTTTTTGGTCAAATGAAAAGGAAGAGGACCAATTGCAAGACCAAAATCTCTGAAGCATCATGTGCTGGGGGATTGAAGCCCACATATTTGTAAAAAAAAAAACGGAAAACGAGCAAAATATGTTTGTGGTTATTTATGACTTTTTTTGTTAAAAGCGTTAATAAATGATGATGTTTAAGTGTATTGTTGGCTACCGTTCAAAAAATGTGTACTTTGAACCATTTGGTATTCAATGTCTTTCGAAAGCTGCACACACAACCTCAGCTGCTCCAGGGACTTCAACCCACAGAGCGGCAGCGGCAGGGTGGTACAGCGGTAGAACTGCCACCTTACAGCACCAGAGATCCGCGTTCGATCCTGACTGGATGCTGAACAGCAAACAATTTCTGTTAGGTGTATGTAGGGTCTCACTCACACTACAAGTGGAACCACGTGCAGATTTGTTTGCCATATTGGGAGAACAACAAACACTTGGAAAGTGACAAGGAAGGCTTACAAGAATGGTACAAGGCCAAGATGGTACAGTGGAGCCATTGGAAGGATAGTCAAACAGAGTACAAACCAAGACATGGTGCAATTGGACCGAGTGCCTCGGTTGTAAATGGGTGGCAGAATCTGGGGGAGATAAGTGATTGGAGAATTATGCCATTCAGCCCATTGAATCTACTCCGCCATTCAATCATGGCCGATCTTTCTCTCCCGCCTAACTCCATTCCCATGCCTTCTCCCCATAATCCCTGAGATGATAGGATTGTGGCGAGAAGGGAAGATAAGGAAAATTAGTGTGGCAATGGCATTGTTCTAAGAGCAGGCAGTGACTTGATGATCCGAACACCTTCTTTTATGTTGTAGGAAAATATGATGCTATCTTTTCAATATTGAGTCCAACAGCCTGTTGCCAGCATGCTGTTTTGATTGAAATATACAGCATGGAAACAGGCCCTTCAGCACACTGGGTCCACACTGAACATCGATCATTTCTTGATTAGAACGGGTGTCAAGGGTTATGGGGAGAAGGCTAAAATATGGGATTAGGAGGCAGAGATCAGTCATGATTGAATGACGGAGTCGAATCGATGGGCCGAATGACCTAATACTAGTATAACTTGTGAACACTAGTTATATGTTTTGAAGCAGGTACTATGACAGTGTTTAAAAGACATTTGGACAGGTAAGAAAGATATTGAGGGATATGGGCCAAATGTAGGCAGGTAGGATGAGTGTCAATGGGACATTTTGGTAGGTATAGACAAATCAGGTTGAAAAGCCTATGCTCTATAACTCTATCCCACTTTAGCATCCACTCCCTACACACTCAGGGTAACTTACAGAAACCAATTAACCTATAAACCCATGCATTTTTGGCATGTGGGGAAAAAACAGAGCACCCGGAGGAATGTCACGCAGTCACAGGAGGCAACATGCAAACTCCACACAAACAGCACCCAATTTTAGGATCGAACCTGGGTCTTTGGCGTTGTGAGGCAGCAGCTCCACCAGCTGCATTTTTGGTGAAACAGGGGTTTCATAAGTAAAATTGTAATGTAGCAATTCTAAACAAAACAGGCAATAAACTCACTCCATTACATCAACGGGAGCCTGCACAGGCCAGCAAGCCACAAGAATTTCCCTAGTTAATACTGTCAGGTGAAATATTGTAGACTTTAAAAAATAGGCCTGTGTTGTGTGGGAGAAGGAAAGCTTTCTACTTCCAAATATAGATGGTCTGCATACTTAAATGGAAGACTGGTAGGTGGATTTAAATCTAGTGATAGGACCAAAAGGCTTGGATAGAGAGGATGTGGGATGTTTCCACTAGTGGGAGAGCCTCAGACTAGAGGTCATAGCATCAGAATTAAAGGATGTTTGTTTAAGAAGGAAATGAGGAGGGATTTCTTTAGTCAGAGGGTGGTGAATCTGTGGAATTCTTTGTCACAGAAGGCTGTGGAGGCCAAGCCAGTGGATATTTTTAAGGCAGACATAGATACTCGATTAGTACAGGTGTCAGAGGTTATGGGGAGGAGGGAGAATGGGTTAGGAGGGAGAGATAGACCAGCCATAATTGAATGGCGGAGTAGATGATGGGCCGAATGGCCTAATTTGCTCCTATCACTTATGACCTTATGAAGTGTGAAGCTTGCTTGTGGGGAGTGTAATGGTAATTTATGATAAATTGTAGATTATTGCTTTGTTTGGGCAATGGAGAGACCTTGTAGTGTGCATTCATGGATTCTTTAAATCGACTAGATGGTTAAGAAGGTATAAGGGAAACTTTCCTTTATTAGGTAAGACACAGAATATAAGAGAAAGGTGGTTATTCTAGAACTGTACAAACACTTGTCAAGTCATAGCTCAAATACGACATGCAGTTTCAGTCACCACATTACATGAAAGAATGGTGGTGGAGAGAATGCGGAGGGCGGAAGAACTGAGGGCGGAGAGAAGATTTACAAAGGTGTTACCAGGGCTGGGAAATGTTAGCAATGGGAAAATACCGGATGTCAGGGATCTAAACGGAGTAAATCTGAAGGACCTATTTTTCTTACCCTTGGGAGAAAAAAAAGTAATTAGAGGAGAAATAGTGTCAATATGAGACTGAAACTCACTGCCTCTAAGGACAGCAGACGCCAGAAGCCGTCAATACATTTCAACAGAGCATAGTTTTTTCTGGATGTGGATCGGATGCTGGAAGATGAGATTAGGTTGGGTGGTCTGAATACCAGAACAGACACTAGGGCTAAATGATCTCATTATGTGTTGCAAACATTCCATAATTCTATCGGAGAAATAACGCAGCAGGTCGCACAAGGCTGAGGTTTTCAATGAATCATTATGCCGAGACCATGGGCTGATGGGCTTGAGAGACAATCCAGTGCAATTCTGGAGACAAACAACACGTGGGGAGGTAGGGAAGGGACTGAAGATGATCAGGAAATATGATGGCTTATTAATCCGGGCGGGCAGTTTTCTGTTCCTTGCAAAGCAGATCATCACATGTTGGACAAAGTCAGTTCAGCTTTCAGTGGAGACGGAAACAGCTGCGATGCTGTGAATCTCTGCACAACACTGTTTGCAACATCAAATGAGTTATTTTAGTAAGAATTTTACATCTTTTGACCATTAAAGAGGCCTGCTGTAACGACAACATTTTATTTGACACAATGTTCACTCGTTTATTGGGCAGTGGTTTGGTACAGTCTTCTCAATGTGAGTACGCCTGCCCTTTAAACTACCTCACATACAGCAGAGGAACCCACAGCTCTAACTATAAGGTGCAACAACAATGCCTCCACACCAGTGGAGCTTAAAATATAGCTAGGAATATTCAGCGGGTCAGGCAGCAACTGTGGTGAGGGACACTTCCTGACCCGACAGACAATACCAGCGTTTACATTTTTTTATTTTTTTTCAGATTTCCAGCATCTGCATTTTTTGTTTTCGATTTCTATACAGCTGCGGGGTAGGGGGGGAGAGATGGGGGGGGGGGGGGTTGGAGAAAGGAGAGGCAATGCACCTTTGAATGTGATCCTAATGCTCCCCGCCACCCTTCTGTTCACCCAACACAAAAATTTGGACTCTCAGCAAGAAAAAGCAACAAGGTAAGTGAAGGCAGATGGTGAGACCCAATCCATCTAACCAACGCGGCAGATTCAGCCCCTGCTCTCCCTGTGGGAGTGTCTGAGCAACCAAGCATGACTGAAACCAGTAGGTAGCCGTGTGTAAACTGCACACACTGACCCATAGCCCAGTGCTCAGTGGGGAGGTATTGCCAATTCTAATGGTTATTGGCTTCAACAATATGAGGGGGATCACTCCACTCCACACTGCAACAACCTTGCTTCCTCCCACTAAACTCCAGGACCTGCCTAAATAATTTTCCTTTCCTCAGCAACAACACCCTTTTGTACATTCACAACAGGGTTTACAATCCAGAGGACGCCACCTGCTCAATTTCGGGAGGGCTGGAACAATAATCAACCGTAAAGTGAACCTGACTTTCAGCGCGAGTCCATACCTATGATCCCAGTGGCTAAACTACTGCAGTGAATACCGGAGCTCGGGAACAAAGTGTGGGAGGCCTCGCTTCTCCCCCGTGGAAACACAACAGACTTGTTCCTTCATTCCCAGCGCGCGACGTGCTCCTCGCCTGGAAGCACAAGCGATTCACTGGTTATAGTCAAAAAATGTATTCAATTATTAAAAATATTTGCAATGCAATAAAACAAAACAGAAGCCCACCACTATAATACAAGACACACAAATATACTAAATAAACTACTATACAACTATATTACAATCCTTATTGAGGATACATTCAACCCCGTGCGGTGCCCAGCGGTCCCGGAAATCCCCCCAGGTGCCCGTGGACAGCGCATAGTCCCTCTCTAACCCCACCCGGGCACGGATGTAATCCTGGAAAAGGGGCAGGCAGCCGGCTCGGGCAGAGCCCTCTTCTGCCTGGCGCCATGAATCACGGATGGCCAGCTTGGCCAGGCCCAGGAGCAATCCAAGCAGGATATCTTCGGCCCTACCCTCTCCCCTACGCACAGGGTGTCCAAAGATGAGGATGGTGGGTGAGAAATGCAGCCAGAAGGAGCAGCCCCTTTAGATATTGGACCAGGGGCTGCAGCCTCACTCCATGTACTCTTCTAGCCCGCAAAAGTGGCAGGCAGGCGGCTGGTGAGTCTGTGAACCGCAAGAGAAACAGGTTGCAGGGGAAACCCATCTGGACTCAGCAGGAGCTCACTGGATGCCGTGAGATATCTTACACTCTGCTCAGTAGACAGGGGCAGCCTCACCACTCACTGTCCACGGGCGCTGCAGGGGATTTCCAGGACCGCTGGGCACCGTGGAGGGTGGAATGCATCCTTGACAAGGATTGTAATATAGTTGCATAATAGTATATTTCATTATATAAGAATAGTATATAAGAATAATAGTTTAGATAATTGGGTGATTTTGTACCATGGTGATGGTTTTGTTTGTTATTTTTTGTATAGTAAATATCATTTTTGTAAATAGTTGATAACAATTATTTTTTGGTAAAAAAAGAGAAGGCAGGTCCCCCTTTTCTGGGGTTACGTCTGTGCCCGGGTGGTACTAGAGAGGGAGGAAGCACTGTCCACGGGCACCCTGGGGGATCTCCGGGATGGCTGGGCACTGCGAGGGGGTGGAACGCATCCTTGACAAGGATTGTAATATCGTTGTTTAGGAATGTAACATTTAAGAATATTTGTTTAGATCATTGGGTGACTTTGTATTATGTTTTGGTATTGTTTTGTATCGTAAATGTTATTGCAATAATCCATTAAATTTATTTTTGTTAAAGAAAAGAAAAATTAAAAAAAGGCAGCTCCATTGCCACTGGGAGCCTCAGTCGGTCTATTTAACCCAAGCCTCAGGTAGAGCAATCAACACCCAAGTTGGTCTGTCAGACATTAGCAGGAGTGATACCGAATTAGCCAAAATTGACACTGAACTGGTGTCTCCAACTAGATTCATGAATTTAGTTTAGTCAGAGCATGGAATCAACCATCTCGGCCCAACTTGCCCATCTACACTAGTCCCACCGTTAAGACTTGAGAGATACAGCCCGAAACAGGCCCTTCGGCCCTCCGAGTCCAGGGCAACCGGCAATCACCCCGTACACTTGCTCTATCCTAAACACCAGGGACAATTTACAATTTTTAGCAAAGCCAATTAACCTACAAACCTGCAAGTCTTTGGAATGTGGGAGGAACCCAGAGCACCCAGATAAAGCCCACACAGTCACATGGATAACGTACAAGCTCCTGCAGTCAGGATTGAACCAGGGTCTCTGGCCCTGGAAGGCAGCAACTGTACCATTGCGCCACTATGCCACCCCTGCATTTCCCCACATCTCTTTAAACCTAAACCTTACGTTTAGTTTAGGGAAACAGCTTGGAATCAGGGCTTTCAGTCCACTGAGTCTATGCCGACCATCGATCACCAGTTCACCCTAGTTCTTTGTTATCCCACTTTCTCATCCACTCCCGACACACTCGGGCAATTTACAGAAGCCATTTAACCTACAAACCCGCACATCTTTGGGATGTGGGAGCAAATCAGAGCACTGGGAGGAAACCCACGATGACAGGGAGAATACGCAAAGTCCACACAAACAGCACCTGAGTGATTTGAACTGTTGCTGTGAGGCAGCAACTCCACCAGCTGAACCACTCTAATGCTACAGTATGGCATCCAGCATTATGTGACTCATGTAATTATGAATATGCTCATTGATTAGCCATAGGTGGGGACTGGTATTGGTTTATGGACAAGGATCTCAAAGTGTTGGAGTAACTCAGCGGGTCAGGCAGCATCTCTGGAGAACATGATGGAAAGGTGACGTTTTGGGTCGAGACCGTTCCTCAGACTGATTGTAGGGGGGGGGGGGGGGGGAGAAGAGAAGAAAGCTGGACGAGGGGCGAATCAGGACAAAGCATGCTGGGTCATAGGTGCACACTGATGAGGGGGGGGAGGTTTGACAGACGGATGGTTGGAACAAAGGCCAGATACAAAAGTAGGTGTGAGACAGCGTTGAAAAGTTGCAAATTTGTGTAGCCCGAGGCTAGAAAGTAGCATGGAGGGGGAGGGGGGGGGGGAACGGCTGCTTGGAGTTGGAAGGGCAGATTCCCCCGACAATAAAGGATCCACACTCGTAAAGCTGCTGTTAATCTTCCACCTTTAAAACTCTCTTTAATTATACAAGGATGAATTAATATGGGATGAGAAATAAACCAAGAAAGGCAACTATCAAGGGGGAAAATTATGGCCACACTACACCATGCAGGTTAAACTCAGCGGGTGCAGCAGCATCTATGGAGCGAAGGAAAGAGGCAACGTTTCGGCCCGAAACGTTGCCTATTTCCTTGCTCCACAGATGCTGCTGCTCCCGCTGAGTTTCTACAGCATTTTTGTCTACCTTCGATTTTCCAGCATCTGCAGTTCCTTCTTAAACACCATGCAGATTAATTGGCTTTGGTAAAATTGTAAAATAATTGCTAGTAGTAGGAGAATGCTAGTGTACGAGTCGCGTCGATCGCTGGTCGGCGTGGACTCGGTGGGCCAACGGGCTTGATTCCACGCCGTATCTCTCAAGTGTAAAGCCCACGTCAACAGCGCATGAACCTGTCAGGAGGTAGTACTCACGGAATTGGCAGATGTATCGGTTGCGAGTCTTGCAGCGCTGGTCATTCCAATTAAAGGCGCTGGAGACTTGCAACTCAACGCAGTTTCCAAACCTGCCCAGACAAACAAGAGGTTTGATGATTAACTAAAGGAATGCATTAGATTACACGCCCAGCTGCCTCACTGAACACACCGAGTTTCGAGGCAATCCTGCAACATGTTCACGATTTAAACACTTTGGTGAACGGCCCCATTACTGTAAACAATGAGTACCAGCACATCACTGTAAGCATTATGTTGTGGACAAATACATTGTCTGTCTGGAATAATATTCGATCACTGAGAATATTGTAGCATCACTGTTGCAAATACTATATTCAGGAATGCTAAAATTAAAAAAATACAGGAATATTACGGTAAATACTGTGCAAGGAAGCACGAATGTTAAGACTTCAAAGAGATATTATTGTAATTAAAATGCAGGAATATATATTGTAAATCCTGATCATGGTTCTTACTATAAACACCACTCAGCAGCACCACTTACATTGTCAATAGTGATTAAGAGGCGATTCCATTACTATCAAGAGCATTTACCCAATGCTTGAGACATTATTGTAAATATTGTTATGTAGGGGACACTGTGCCATTACTGCAAATACCGTGCATAAAGAAACAGCTGCTAGTTAATGCTAAGCAGCTTTTATCTTTTGTAGAACGGTGAATTATCATACATACAAATGCAGATGATGAGCAAAGGTTTCACCGTGTAGAAATAAGGAAATGCTGGTTTACCAAGGAAAGACACAAAATGGTGGGGTGGCTCAGCGGGTCAGGCAGCATCCCTGGAGATGACGTTTCAGATCGGGACCCTTCTTCAGCCTCGTATGACCTCTCGTGGGTGTCAACGATTGTGGGAAGAAGGCAGGAGAGTGGGGTTGAGAGGGAGAGATAGATCAGCCATGATTGAATGGCGGAGTAGACTCACTGGGCCGAATGGCCTACTTCTGCTGCTATGACTAATGAACTGCAGTACTGTAAACTGCACAGGACTCGGTTCTAATACTGTGCGTTCCTGGGGAACAAGGGTGGATAGGCGAGGAGACGGACGTCAGTTCGCTGGTCGATCCACACGTCCAAGGAAGGCAATGGCTGGAGACCCGCAGAAGATTGGGGCTCGCCTGGAACGGGAACCACTCATAATACCTAGAGCATGGACTGTATTTTGAAAATGGCACCAAAACATGGCGCCTCTTGCACACGGGATCAGTAGACTATTTCTGTACACTTGCAGATCGGGGATATGCTTGGCTATGGCAATACTCTAGTGGGCTGTCTGTAAGAAGAATTTCACGGTGCATTTGCACTTCACAGCAGGGGACAATAGAAGCACAATTGACCATAGAAACACTGTGCACAGGACTCTGTAATACTGTAAATACTGTGCATTGCAGCTAGTTCTGATATTGTAAATACAGTTCACAGGGACCCACTTCTAAGCCAGTAAATACCGTGCCCATAGGGATCCAGTTCTATTATTGCAAATACTGTGCACAGTGACACTGTTCAATTACTGTACATACTGTGTACCAGGACACTCTTCCAATGCTGAGTAGTTAACTCACTGGTACTATTCATTGTACAACCCAACTGCTGTAATTACCGCATATGCTTGTTTTATCCAATCAATGGGGCCAAGGAAAGAGCGTTCACGTCGCGGCCCTGTTTCAACCAATCTTTCCACCACCACGCACAAGACGCACAAGAAGCGCAAGACAGACACCATTGTGCAGATGCCGAGAAGTGTGTTCAGCTCTGGCTGAACAACTTCTAATCTTGTGTGTGGACTCGACAAGAAGAAGAAGATCCAATCAATAAATATCTACTATTGGCTTTGTTCCTTTAGAGTTAATATTTTGCACAGTGTCTCTGGTTCGTTTGTACAAAGTACGTCTATAGGCGCAGTAAAAACTTTGTAACAGGGTGTCTCACATTACTGTAACTCCACTGTAAACCAGACCTATCTTGATATTGTTTGCATGATGCATGGTTACTGCATCTGCAAATTATAGTTTCAAACCCTAATGGACACGTTGCTTTCTAAAAAAAAAATAAAACTTGAGTTACTTGCACCCTGAACGCAACAAATTCCCAACTATCCCGCGGGCGGTCCATTATCTCCAGTACAATTGCAACGTTCACTCTCACTAACACATGTGCAGGACAATGAGTTCTCACAGCAGCTCACTCAACAGAACAGGGAGCGATCATCTGAAGAAGGGTCTCGACCCAAAACGTCACCCATTCCTTCCCCAGTCTCAAACTGCAACTACTGTGGCTAAGGGTATTGATGTGGATAGAGAACTGGCTGGCTGGCAGACAGGAAGCAAAGAGTAGGAGTAGGAGCTGTGAGGAGGATGCTAGGAGGCTGCAAGATGACTTGGCTAGGCTGGGTGAATGGGCAAATTCTTGCCATAGAGGGAGTACAGAGAAGGTTCACCAGACTGATTCCTGGGGTGGCAGGACTTTCATATGAAGAGATGCCGTCTGTCCCACTGAGTTACTCCAGCATTTTGTGCCCGTCTTTGGTTCCTTCCTACACAGGTGATCATCTGGGGATTGCTGCCAAACTCACCCTTGATTATCCGGCTGCCCAAATGCAAAGCTGTAAAAGGAGGGAGTCTCTCCCGTGTCCCAACGGAACGAGTCTTTCAATGTTTTATACGTCAAGCCTGAAAATAGCATATGATCAAATTATTGCAGTAAATCAATCACCATCTTTATCCATCTCTCTCCTAGTAACCCCACTCTCCATCTCTCTCCTAGTAACCCCACTCTCCATCTCTCTCCTAGTAACCCCACTCTCGTACTACCACGTGTCACTAACTGCATCTCCCTTGGTGTTGCACCAGCTCCCTTACACTGTCCCTCAGAAACCCCTCTCCCCCATCACCCTGTGTCACTGACTGCATCTCCAATCACTCCACCACCCCCCCCCCCCCCCCAAGCACCCTGTGTTAAATGATTGCATCAATGCTGTTGTCAACCCAGCTTCTTCACGCTATGGATAACAACTACAGAGTCACAGAGAACGGAAACAGGCCCTTCGGCCCAACTTGCCCATGCCAACCCACGTGTGCCATCTGCACTAGTCCCACCTGCCTGTGTTTGGCCCATATCCCTCTAAACCTACCCTATTCAAGTACCTGTCTAAATGTTTCTTAAATGTTGCAATATACCTGCCTCAATTACCTCCTCTGGTAGCTGGTTCCATACACCCACCATCCTCTGTGTAGAAAACGGTTACCCCTCAGGTTCCTATCACCCCCCACATCTTAAACCTATGACTTTGATGATTTGTAATGTTGGATGGAGTGACGGGGGGGGGGGGGAGGGTTGAGATGGTACCTGCTGCTGGATGTAAACGCCTTGGTTTAACTACATCTTGCCCTTGGTCGGCCTGTGTTTATATTTTACCATATTGCCCAACAGCCATATTTCTGGTTTGCAAATTCTTTGGGCTACCAGCACTTCTGAGGGACAGAACCCTCTGGTGTCCTGGATTCAATCCACACTGGCCCCTGGACCTCCATCCTACCAACCAATACCAGGGCCCTTGTCCCACGGCCCACCACACATCTCACTTCATCAGGACATCTCCGATCTGAGGCTGTCCCAGCCCCACACTGCCGGCTCTACCACCAACCCAAGGCCCACAAACAGGACTGTCCCAATAGATGGTTCACCTGAGCAAAAAACTTTTGTCACCTCTAGCCTTGGCCACTTACTCCACCCATCTGCCGATCACCACCCTCCCTCACTTGTATACACCTGTTCACCCCCTCAACTGCTCCTCTGTTCTAGCTTTCTTCCCTCTATCACAATCGGTCTGAGTAACACCATGAAAGTACACAGTGTTGTGGAGGTGACTGGGGTGCAGCAGCTCACCAATCCAGAAGTTGCGTGTTTCAAAGTCAGGGTTGGTAACCTCGTTGGTGTTCTCCAGCTGGCCGAGGTAAAAGGCCAGGATATCCTGCACCTTCTGGTTTTTCACTTGTGCTAAAATCCCACCACGCTCCTGGGCACAAACACAAGAATAACAATCGACCAGGAGAGATTTCCAAACAGCCCAGTGCACAAATCACACAACTAAATACAAAATCATGGTGCATAGCAGGATATTGTTTTGATTTTGATCGGGCTGTTACCTGACATTTACTCTTGGCTCCGTAGTATGTATCTGCTTCGGGAGAGACCATGAAGCAGTCGCCATCGATCAGGATATCACAGGTGTGGAATGGAAATTCCAGCTTTTCTGGGAAAGGAATGCCAGACACAAATTAATTTGGTGAAATGTGGGATGGAGGGGATGGGAGGAGAATGGGAATGTAACAGATTTAGGTTTCGGTTTATTATTGTCACATGTACCCAGGTAGTGAAAAGCTTTTGTCTGCATGCAATCCAATATCTGCTGTACATGAATACAATTAAATCAAACACGTGTACGAAAAGAGACCCCAGGAAATGCAAGTGAGTACATTAGGTAGAGCACAGAGAAAGATATCACAGTGCAGAATATAGTTTTTTTCAACCTTGTAACACAACCGCTCCAAAGAAAAAGTCCAACGTCTGTATGAGAACGGTTGGAGACTTAAGTCTGTAACTTAGGTTATTGAAGGACCATTTAGAAATCTGATAACAGGGGGCAAGAAACTGCTCCGGAGTCTGGTGGTACATGCTTTCAAGCTTCTGTATCTTCTGCCCAACAGTAACGGGGAGAAGGAGGAATGACTGGGTGGGATAGGTCCACGATTATGTTGATTGCTTTCTCGAGGCAGCGTGAAATGGAGATGGAGTCCGTGGAGGGGAGTCTGGTCTGTGTGATGGACTGACTACATCCTTGCTATCTCGGGCAGAGCTGTTCCCAAACCAAGCTGTGCTATCCAACAGTGTGACGAAGGGTCTCGTCCCGAAACACCACCTATTACTTTTCTCCAGAGATGCTGCCTGACCCATTGAGTTACTCCAGCATTCTGTGCCTATCTTCAGTATACTTTCTACGATGCATCTGTAGACGTTTGCAAGAGCTGTTGGAGGTGGGCCGAATTTCCCCAGTATCCTGAGGAAATGGAGGCATCAGTGTGCTTTTTTTGGCTATTGCTTGGATACTCCATTTTGAAATACTTCAATGATAAACCAAGTTCCCTGGGTTCAAGTAACCTTTCCCTCAACTCCATTGTCGTTTTCCTTCTCATGCTCAAAAGAGTTTAGCTCAGGTGTGAAGTCTGAAGAAGGGTCTTGACCAGAAACGTCACCCATCCTTTCTCTCCAGAGATGCTGCCTGTCCCGCTGAGTTACTCCAGCATTTTGTGTCTATCTTTGAGTTTCGCTCATACTCTGATCTGCGGTTCTCTCAAAGAACCATCCTTGAACAAGCTCTCTGAACACTGTAGATGTTGAAAGGCCTCCAATGGATCCCCATTGTCAATTACTCTATCAATGATGGCTGTACCTTCTGTCTTCTGGGTTCTCATTGAAACATGGAACATAGAAAATAGGTTTGGGAGTAGACCATGCGGCCCTTCAAGCCAACACCGCCATTCAATATGATCATGGCTGATCATCACGTGCCTGCTTTCCCCCCCCCATATCCATTGATTCTGTTAGCCCCTAGAGCTAAATCTAACTCTCTCTTGAAAACATTCAGTGAATTGGCCTCCACTGCTTCTCAGCTCTCCTCACTCCCTCTCATTTAAGAACGCACACTTTGTCCAATTACCGACATGGTGACACAGCAGTAGAGTTGCTGCCTTACAGCGCCAGGGACCCGGGTTCAATCCTGACTACGGGTGCTGTCTGTACGGAGTTTGTACGTTCTCCGCGTGACCCTGTGGAATTCTCTGCAGTGGAGGCAGGTTCTCTGGATGCTTTCAAGAGAGAGCTAGATAGGGCTCTTAAAAATAGCGGAGTCAGGGGATATGGGGAGAAGGCAGGAACGGGGTAATGATTGTGAATGATCAGCCATGATCACATTGAGTGGCATTGCTGGCTCTCCTGCTCCTGCACCTATTGTCTATTGGCCCATGTGGTCTTTCTCTGGGATTCCGGTTTCCTCCCGCACTATAAAGACGTACAGGTTTGTAGGTTAATTGACTTGGTTAAATTGTAAATTGTCCCTAGTGTGTGTAGAGTGGTGTTGTAATGAAGGGATTGCTGGTCAGTGAGCCTGTATCTCTAAACTAAACTAAACTAAACTAAACTACCCCCTAAACACTTTGACTTTGCTTTTGCTCCATTGTTCTAAAATCTCTTTACAGGGCTTGTGTCAAACTCTGATTGGTAACACTTCCATGAACAGCCTTTGGATGCGTCATCACCGGACCATTTTACGATGTTATTATTGTGCCTTAGTGCAAAACTTTCATTCAATTGCTTAATGATATATCTCCCAGATTTAACCACCTGAAGCATTTTGCAATATGCGTGCCCAGCCCATGCAGCAGAATACAGAAGGCAGACAGAAAACCATTTAATGATTTAACTGCAGTCCTACAAAGTATTCACATCAGGAGCTGTAACCTCGACAGCCACTGGATGGAGCCTGAGGATTGTTGATGCTCTCCTAGCAGAGTCAATGATTCAGTTCAATGATACTTTGGTACAGTGAAATGCTTTGTTTTGCATACAACCCAGTAAAATCATACAGCAGACCTCACCAAGGCAGTACACAAGACTTGCCACGTTTCTGGCGCCGATAAAGACTCCTGTACCTTCACTCCTCCAGTCCGAGACGGGAATAAACCAGTTGACAGGAATATTTTCCCAATTGAGTAAATATTGTACATATACATATCCAGATTATAGAAAAATTAACTGTGCATTTTATATAGGGTGTCTATATAAATACTCTGACAGGATGCATTGCGTCATGGTATGGCAACAGCTCTGCCCTTGATCACCTGAATCTGCAGTGAGTGGTAAACATAGCCCTGTCCATCACAGGCTCGTCACTTCCTTCTCTCCAGCCCCATCTGAGATGTGCCAACCACAACTTATAGAGGTCTTATAGAGGTTACATTGATCTTATAGAGGTGTACAAAATCATGGGAGGAATAGATCAGGTCGATGCACCGAGTTTCTTGCCCAGAGTGGGGAAATCGAGGACCAGAGGACATAGGTTTAAGGTGAAGGGGAAAAGGTTTAATAGGAATCTGAGGTTTTCACACAAAGGGTGGTGGGTGTATGGAACAAGCTGCCAGAGGAGGTAGTTGAGGCAGGGACTATCCCGACGTTTAAGAAACAGTTAGACAGGTACATGGATTGGGTAGGTTTGGAGGCATACGAACCAAATGCAGCGAGGTGGGACTAGTGTAGCTGGGAGATGTTGGCCGGTGTGGGCAAGTTGGGCCAAAGGGCCTGTTTCCACACTGTATTTCCTCACTATGATTCTATAACCTGTCCATGGACACTTGTTGCCTGGGAGGTGTC
Source organism: Amblyraja radiata (assembly GCF_010909765.2). Lineage (NCBI taxonomy): Eukaryota > Metazoa > Chordata > Chondrichthyes > Rajiformes > Rajidae > Amblyraja > Amblyraja radiata. The sequence goes on from NC_045964.1 coordinate 18,373,831, forward strand.
CATCGCCACAGATCACTCTGTGGTCACCGCTCTCGTTTCAATCTGCAGCTTGATGTGAACAAGTTGGCACTCACCTCCACACAGCACGCCACCGTATCCCACGTCACAGATACAGGAGCACTCCTCATCCCTGTACTTGCCGTAAATACACTGCAGGCTGCACCTGACTGGGAGAAAAGGACAACCACCAGAGTGTGATAGACCAATAACACTTCAATCTGTTCCCACTCACATATGGAGCAGCCCCGAAATGTTGGCTAAAGTCCAATAAAACAAATTCCTTCCTGTCCAGTCTTAGTATTTAGAATTCCAATTAATAGACTAAACATCCCTGCTCGATATACATGTGGGTGGCAGCACTCGGAGTCCAAAGAGATTTGAAATCCAGAAAAACTACAGCCAATTCCTTATGTAGGAAGGAACTGCAGATGCTGGTTTATACCGAAGATAGACACAAAATGCTGGAGTAACTCAGCAGGTCAGACAACTTCTCTGAAGAAAACGGATGGGGGACGTTTCAGGTATGAAGAAGGAGGATTCCAACCCGAAACATCACCCGTCCTTTTACTCCAGAGAAAACATCACCCAACCTTATCTCCTGACCCCCTGAGTTACTCCAACACTTGTGTCTATAATACCATGGCTTTTTCTCAAATGTTGGGATGGGCCAGTGTTATTGTCATTCCCACTAGCCCCTGACCTGACAAAAGCACTTACACAGTGTTGTTGGGGAGGGAGCCTCAGGGCTTGTACCTCGTGGCAATGAAGGAATGACAATGCATTTCCAGGTCAGGATGGCGTGTGAACAGGGGTGAAGGAGGGTGGGGAACCAGCAGGTAGAGGTGCTCCATGCACCGGCTACCCTTACATAGAACAGTGCACCACAATGTAGAAATAAAGAACTGCAGATGCTGGTTTATACAAAAGATAAAGTACTGGAGTAACCCAGCGGATCCGGCAGCATCTCTGGAGAAGGATTGGTTTCTGGTTGGGTCTCCTCTTCAGACTGGAAGTGGGAGGTGACGTGGAATGAGCTGGAGGCGAGACAAGACCAGCACTGATATTTTCTCGCCTCGAGCTCTCCCCGCCCCCCACCCCACTTTCAGTCTGAAGAAGGGTCCCAACCCAAAACACCACCTATCCATTTTCGCAGGAGTAATGCTGCCTGACCCACTTAGTTACTCCAGCACTTTGCGTCTATCTTTAGAACAGTACATCACAGGAACAGGCCCTCTGGATCACAATGACTGCGCCGAACATGATCCCAAGTTTAATGTACTGCTGATGCTCCATCTCCCACTGGCGATACAAACTGAGACCTCTCAGATCTCTGGAGCTGGATAGTAGACTTCACATGGATTAAACTTGCAGGCCAGCCCTTATCCCTGGAGTCCAGCCCTTATTTATATGTCAGTCAGCACCATGAAGACAATTATTGGATCGATACTATATTTGGAGGTTTTGCCAGGTGCAAATTAACTGTGTGCCTTCTGGTCTTTAACAGCAAATAACTTATTCATGTAAAAACGGAACAGCAAATATAAAGACATCTCTATTTTGTTATTACAGCATGGGTGACTATTGGGCGAACCAGGTCCAGGGTGGCTCCCACAAAAGCAATCCCTTCAGTCCCATTCTCTCCCGACAATTAGGGCGGCACGGTGGCACAGCGGTAGAGTTGCTGCCTTACCGCACCAGAGACCTGGGTTCGATCCTGACAACGGGTGCTGTTTGTATAGAGATTGTACCTACTCCCCGTGACAATAGACAATAGGTGCAGGAGTAGGCCATACGGCCCTTCAAGCCAGCACCGCCATTCAATGTGATCATGGCTGATCATCCACAATCAGTACCCCGTTCCTGCCTTCTCCCCATATCCCCTGATTCTGCTATTTTCAAGAGCCCTATCTAGATCTCTCTTGAAAGCATCCAGAGAACCGGCCTCCACCGCCCTCTGAGGCAGAGAATTCCACAGACTCGCAACTGTTTGTGTGAAAAAGTGTTTCCTCGTCTCCGTACTAAATGGCTTACCCCTTATTCTTAAACTGTGGCCCCCGGTTCTGGACTCCCCCAACATCGGGAACATGGGTTTTCCCCCCAGGTGCTCTGTTGTCCTCCCAGACTCCAAAGATGTTTAGGTTTGTAGGTTAATTGGCTTGGTAAAATGTAAATTGTCCCTAGTGTGTGTAGGATTGTGTTAATGTGCAGGGATCACTGGTCAGCGCGGACTCGGTGGGCCGAAGGGCCTGTTTCCGCTCAGTATCTGTAAATTAAACTAAATTTACCCTTTGTTATATGCTCATCAATTCCACTTTCATTCTTTTGCCACCTACCTACACCAGGGGTGATTTATTTTAGTCACTTCACCCACCAGCTCATCCCTGAGACGTGGGAGGAAACTGCATCAGTCAGGAGCAATGTGCAAACTTCACGCAGAGACTATTGGAGGATGGGGCCTGGGTCTCTCGAGCTGCGAGGTAGCAGCAACAACAGTTGCTCCACCATTCTGGCCTATTGCCCCCCAAACCAGTACCCAAGAGGTGAACAGGTCTGATTTCCTGTACGTACCTTGGCAATATCTTCCAGTGAATCCGGGTAGACACTCACATCGACACGAGGTCACGTTCAGCTGGCCCCTGTTCCCACAGCTCATCCGACATGGATTCCTCGGCACCTCTGGAAGAGAAGATTGCATCTACATAGTACCCATCACAACCATGCAAAATCCCAAAAGGTATTTCATCACCAACTGTGTCCTTAACTTAAGCCGAACCTGAAATGTAGGAACCGCGGCAGAAAGCTTTTGCCTAGTAAGATTCCAAAAATTTGCCATGAGCCAAAATTAGTGATTTCGGTTGAATTCCTCTGCTCATTCAACAGTGAGATTGATAATGTACCAACGTGCAGGCTATGGGGCTCACAATCCCTCCATAGTCCCTCACTTCTAGCAATGACACTGATTCTCCCCAGATCCTCCCTTCACCCTCTACACACATGTTGATACAAAGAAATTCCCTAATACGCTTGATTTCCTTTATGTCATTCAGAGAGTCACTATTATCAGATTTCAAAGAGTCCATGTAACTTAATGCCTTTCTTTTCCTTCATATCATTCATAAAGAAACTGTGCTGGACACATAAATTCAAGGGGAGTTGTGTAATGATTTGTGTAAGAAACAAATTATTGTTATTCGCGTGCTGGCTTTCAGCAGGAAGGACATTGAGTGTAGTAGCACGGACGTTATGTTGCAATTTTACACCACATTGGTGAGCTTACACTTGGAATACCATGTTTAGTTTTAGTCACCCTGTAATAGGAAAGATGACATTAAGATGGGAAGAATGCAGGAAAGATTTAAGACGATGTTGCCAGGTCTCGAGGGGCTGAGTTATAGAGAAAGGTTTGGCAAGTTAGGACTTTATTAACTTGATCGTAAGAGACTAAGGGGTGATCTTCTGGAGATGCACAAAACCATGAGTCTCAGAGAGATCTGGATGAATTCAATGGCCATTTCCCCCCAAGGTTGGGGTTATCTAGAACTGAGGCGAGAAGGGAAATATTTAATAGGAACCAGAGGGAAAATGTTTTCATACAGAGGGTGGTCTGAATATGGAATACGCTTTGAGAGGAAATGGATAAGACAGAATCAAGAAGCAGAGGACATGGGCTTAAGTTGAGGGGTAACTTTTTTTACACTAAGGGTGGTGAATGTATGGAACGAGCTGTCGGAGGGGGTAGCTGAGGCAGGTACTATCCTAACATTTAAGAGACATTTGGACAGGTACATGGATATGATAGGTTTGGTGTGTAAGAAGGAACTGCAGATGCTGGTTTAAACCGAAGATAGACAGTATCTCATATTTCGCTTGGGCAGCTTACAGCTCAGTGGTAAGAATATTGATTTCTCTCCCTTCAGGTAGCCCCGGCATTCCCTCTCTCTCTCTCTCTATCCCTCCCTCACTCAAGTCACACTAGTTTCTCATTTGCATCCCACAAACAGCTTACAATGGCCTGTTTCCTTTATCATCATAACTTTTTTGCATATCTTTCATTCATTCATTTTTTATCTCTCCACATCACCGTCTATATCTCTCATTTCCCTTATCCCTAACCAGTCTGAAGAAGGGTCTCGACCCGAAACGTCACCCATTCCTTCTCTTCAGAGATGCTGCCTGTCCCGCTGAGTTACTCCAGCTTTATGTCTATCTTAGGTTTAGAGGGTTATGGGGCAAGCACGGGCAGTAGGGACTAGTGTAGATGTGGCATGTTGGTCGGCATGTGCAAGTTGGGCCGAAGGGACTGTTTCCACGCTGTATGACTTGGTGACACTATGACTTGAAGTATTGTGATTAGTTTTAGTCACCCTGCAAAAGGTATTTCGAAAACTCAAATGTTTGGTTAACACTGTTCAGAATTGACCTGAAATGAACAGTTTTGTGTCCACAATGTATATTTATCCTTCCAGTCCCCTTTAACGAATAAGACCCATTTGAGAAGGGTTCACAGCATCTAATACCTTGGGCACACTGCCAATTACAGGATGTACCAACAGAAGTTGTTAAAATGAAGTCCGTAGTTAATTAGATAGTCGACGGTACAACAGGTAACACGTACTCACCACACAGGCCTCCATGGTGGTCCCAGGATTTAAAACAGCCTGACATGCGGGAAGTGCAGAAGGAGCATGAAGGTCCTTCCTTGTAGGGAATGATTGTTCTCCCATTGATTTCCCAGTTTCCTCTGAATCAAGAAGAAGGAGGTAAGATGGAGTCTAAACCATTACTTCAATCCTAGCCATTCTAATCTGAAAGTGTAAGCTAGGAACCTGGACACTGTGTAAACCGGGATGCGGGTGATATATTGGTACTGGTATTGGTTCATTATTGTCATATGTAATGAGATACAATGTAACACTTTGTAATGGGGAAATAGTCTGTACTTGTATACCACTAATCCTACTTAAAAGGTGCTTTCATTGTCGAGTCTTCAAAAATGAATTTATCCATGCAAATTTACCATAGTTACTTAAGGGAACATTGACTGCGTAGCTTCTTTGTCCATAGTGTTAATATGAGCTGCACCAGACTAATTCCTGTGCCATGTTTGGACATGCACTTGATTCACCAAGGTAAAGAAGGCCATGGACCAAATGCTGGTAAATTGAATTAGTGTGGATAGGTACTTGATGGTCAGCATGGACATCTTGGGCCAAAGGACCTGTTTCTGTGTCAGACGACCCTCTCGCTAGAAAGCAAGGTTTGTGTTGCCTCCACGCACAGCGTGTGGAGAACAGTGAGAGAAGAAGACCTTTACTTCATTAGTCTGGGTTTCAAAATCCCTCCCCATTTTTAAAGATGAGAGGAAGCAGAAATGTTACAAATGGTATTTGACAGGTTAAGTGAGTGAGTGAAGACATAGCATGTGAAATGCAAAGTAGAAAGCAGTAAGCTTCATCCTTGATTAAGACCTCCAAACACAATTGGTATAGAAATTAAAAATACATTTGCAGGCACTGATGTCAGAAATTAAAGGTAAACTTGCCAGGTACTGGTACATACAAGGTCTAGGAGAAAACAAATTCATGTAATAACATAAGAAATGAATTGTTTGGTATAAAAACATGCAATATAAACAATATATTGGAGCAGATTAATGAGCTGTTTGATTCACAACCCAGAATCAATCAATTAGCTCCTGAAGAATGCATCTGTTTCCATTGGGTTTAAGAGAATAGCAGTATTGTGACTAATGGTGGGATGTTGAAGGCTATTAGAGGCAAGATGTCACATACGTCAGAGGGTGGTGAATCTGTGGAATTCATTGTCACAGAAGGCTGTGGAGGCCAAGTCAAAGGATATTTTTAAGGTAGAGATCGATTCTTGATTAGTACAGATGTCAGTGGTTATGGGGAGAAGGCAGGAGAATGGGGTTGGGAGGGGAGAGATAGATCAGCCATGATTGAATGGCAGAGTAGACTTGATGGGCCGAATGGCCTAATTCTGCTCCCATCACTTATGGCCTTATGATAAAGACTCCTGGGTCCCTCTGGAATGAGTGAGTTTATGGTAAAAAGGCTCTTACCCTGGAGAATAGGCACAGACTACAACCATCATCCATTTGTCATTGTGAAGGCAAGTGTGTTTCCCACATCCCACTTTGCTCGAGGTGGCCCAGACCAGCTGTGAAATAAACACCAGAAAGTTAGACATATGTAGGAAGGAACTGCAGATGCTCGTTAAAACTTTGTTCAGTTAATTACTAATTCCAGGTCACAACACAGAGCATACAGTTGTCTAATCCCAGTGTGTGTTACTATTGCTAGACACAAAAAGCTGGAGTAACTCAGCGGGACAGGCAGCATTTGTGGAAAGAAGGAATGGGTGACGTTTCGGGTCGAGACCCTTCTTCAGACTGGTTAGGGATAATGAAAATGAGATATATAGACCTGGATGTGGAGAGATAAAGAACAATGAATGAAGGATATGTGAAAAAGTAAGGATTATAAAGGAAACAGTCCATTGTTAACTGTTTGTAGGGTGAATACTGCGACTTGGGTGGGGGACTTGTTGGTCTAGTTTAAAGAATTACATATTCCCAGGGACACAAAATGTTGGAGTAACTCAGCGGGTCAGGCAGCATCCCTGCAGAATATGGCTAGGTAATGTTTCGGGTCAGGGTAGAGGGTACGCGCTGGAGCTCAGTGTCGCCACTGCAAAGACTTAATGGGGAATGAGAACAGTCTAGTGTCCTGCCACCATTGTTCACAGGGGCTGGGCCCTTTGTAACAACCTCTCAAATGATTCACAATTGCATTGTTAAAGGAGAGGACATGGGCGGTGTTGACGAATTGTAAGAGAATATGCTGAATTACAGATACAATGATCATAGGGAAAGACATGCACTGATAGCCTACACAGACGCTCCCCAATTTACACAAGGATTACTTCCCGTGGAGCCTTGTGTAAGTCAGATAAGTTCATAGGTTCGAGGAGTAGAATTAGGCCATTCGGACCATCAAGTCTACTCCGCCATTCAAACATGGCTGATCTATCTTTCCCTCTCAACCCCATTCTCCTGCCTTCTCCCCACAACCCCCGACACTCTATGACATTACAGATATTACGTAAGTCGGAGGAGGAGGTGCTACTGCGTACACGTAAATTTACTATTCGACGAGGGGACTATGGTGGAGCTGCGAGGCGGGGACCACGGGGAACCACAATGCAATATCTGGTATGGAGACCATGGGGGAGCTCTGAAACGGGGGACCACAGGGGAGCTCTGGCGCGGAGACCACGGGTGCGACAGTGGGTTTCAAGTATTGCCTACCTAAGTGCGTGTTTAAGCAAGCAGCTTATTATGCAAGATGGAGAGTGCATGTACTCTATATATTATCAATAAATTATATTTTTGGACAAACAAGTTATTTTATTTTAACACTGCCCTCCAGCCTGTAGGCCTATGTGCTCCTCTATAAACAGAGTCAGTTCCTGGGCACCCACCTGTGTATAGTGCTGGCAAGAGGTGTTGTATTTGCACTGGCCGGTGTGGTAGTGGTAATTCTGAGCCTCCCTGAACCACAGGTCGATGACATCCGAGACAGACACTCTCCCGTCCACAGCGGTGTGGTAATTCCAGCCAATCTCCTCCTCCTCCTCCGCCACTGGACGCCACAGGTCCTGGGGACTTCTTTGGCAACTGCTCGCTCGTATCTGTGCCAGCCAGGCAAGCTTCTCACTCCAATCCTGCAGGAAGACCCAGGCAAAGGTTGGAATGTGGGTTCATGCCCCATTGTTAATGGCCGGTATCTTTTGCATTAGCTGTTAAACTCCGACCTGTTTGCCCTTCCAGATGATCCCGTGCTGCTCTTTTGATAAGCAATGGATCCATAAGATAGAATGTGCAGGTAGGAACTGCAGATGCTGGTTTAAACCAAAGATAGACACAAAAAAGTGGAGTAACTCAGCAGGTCAGACAGCAACTCTGGAGAAAAGGAATAGGTGATGTTTTGTGTTGAGACCCTTCTTCAGACTTGACCCAAAATGTCACCTATTCCTTTTCTCCAGATATGCTGTCTGACCCACTGAGTTACTCCAGCTTTTTGTGTCTATCATCGATTACCTGAGATAGCCAGGTTTATAGTTATCAATCAACTGATATCAGTGAAACAAACTATCTATCTTACGGTCAGATTGCTATTTGAATGTAAGGGTTACTCGTCATGTAAGCACAGTCACTGCAAGGGCCATTCATCGTAAAACACTCACTGTTATTGAAGATCAGTTTTACCTACAGTGTAGCTCCGCAGTCACAGTTTACACAGGGTGATGATTACTCTTTGTGGAACTCCAGTCTTTGTTTACAGATAATGGTTACTGATTATATAACTCCACAGTAAGTTTAATGAGATCAAGGTTTAATCTATGTAATTATTGAAGGCAAGCATAACTACAGTCACTGATATCAAGAGTTAAGGGCCCGTCGCACTTGGGCGTCATTTGCGCGTCATTCATGCAACATCCTAAAAATTGCTTGGAGCATCGTGAGACGCGCATGGCGCGTGGTGGCGTATGCAGTGACGCACGGTAACGCGCGGCGCTCCAGGATTTTGGAATGCTCAAAATCCTCGCACCCCACCTGCGTGACGTATCCCTTGCGCACGCTGACGTACATGTAGCGAGTGGTGACGCACGAACATTGCCTATGCTAATTTATTATGCATCATCGTCCGTTACCATGCTCTGTCCGTATGCTGTCGGCGCACCATTTGCGCGTCTATTGAGCGTGACCACCCGGGTATAAAGCACGCGTAGTTTTGAAATTTTTTCACTGGGAAAATCCTTGCCACGGAGATCGGACAAAGTACATACATCGCAAATGGCTCCCAAATGAAGCAGGCCCCTCAAGAGCACTTGGCGCACAACTGCTAGACGATTTTCGTGCGACCGAAGCACGTCAGTCACTACCGGCCTGTCGCCTAAATGAAGTGCAAATGACGCCCAAGTGGGACAGACCCTTAAGAGTTACTTTCACTGTTTATTGAGGTAAAGATTAGGCACTATACATTCTGTCTACTCCACTGTGAAATCTCCTCAAGGTATGCCTGCTTTGAAGAAGTTCCCCTCTCCAACATCCCCTCTCACTGCACCCCTTCTGTAATTCCTCCTGCTGTACGACCATGCTTTTTTGCATATCTTTCATTCCTTTCTTCCATATAATCTCTGTATACCATCTACATCTCTCATTTCCCTTTCCTCTGACTCTCAGTCTGAAGAAGGGTCTTGACCCTTCAATGCCCCTAGCAATGAAGGCAAGTATACCATACACCTCTTTAACACCCTTTCTACCTGTGCTGCTACCTATAGTGAGTTATGAACTTGGTCTCCAAGATCCCTCAGTGCATCAATGCTGTTAAGGGTCTGGCCACTAACTGTATATTTTCCCCTGACATTCAACCCCCAAAGTGCAACACCTCACACTTGCTTGGATTAAACTCCATCTGCCTTTTCTCCCCCGTTTCGACAGCTGATCGATATCCCGCTGCATACTTTGACAGACTTTGGGCGACACAGTGGCACAGCGGTAGAGTTGCTGCCTTACAGTGCCAGAGATCTGGGTTTGATCCTGACTACGGGTGCTGTCTGTACGGAGCTTGTACATTATTACTTCAAACCCGTAACCGCGTGGGTTTACTCCAGGGACTCCAGTTTCCTCCTGCACTCCAAAGATGGCAGATTTTTAGGGTTAATTGGCTTTGCTAAAATATTAATTAGTCCCTAGTGTGTGGGATAGTGCTGTGTACGGGGTGATTGCTGGTCAGCACGGACTCGGTGGACCAAAGCTGTTTCTGTGCTTTATCTCTAAAATCTCTGAAGACTTCCTCATAGTCTGCAACCCCAGAAATGGTGTCATCTGCAAACTTACGAACCAATCTGTCTACATTGACGTTCAATTCATTTATACGTCACAAACAACAGAGGTCCCAGAACAGATCCCTGCGGAACTCCACTGCTCACAGGCATCCAGCCCGAATATTGTCCTTCCACCACAACCCCGTTTTCTATTAGTAAGCCAGTTCTGAATCCATACGACCAAATCACATGCATCTTAATCTTTTGGATCACCCTACCATAGGGGACATCAAATAGAAGAAGGGTCTCGACCCGAAACATCACCCATTCCTTCTATCCAGAGATACTGCCTGTCCCGCTGAGTTACTCCAATATTTTGCGTCTATCGTCAATGCAAACCAGCATCTGCAGTTCCTTCCTACACCTTAACATGTATCTGGGAGGGAACCAGAGCATGTGACAGAGGAAACCTCCTCAGCTTGCGCTACCTTTTAACTATGCTCACTGTTTTATTAAGGGTAAGCATTACTATGTAACTCTACAGTCACTATCTACTGACAGCTACGTTGACTTGTGGTGAAACTACAGTCATTGTTTATTGAGTGTTAAGGCCCATTATGTAACTTTACTTTCACTGTTTATTGAGGGTAAAGGTTACTCACTTGTGTAACCACAGTCACTGTTTATTGATCATGTTAAGTGTTATGTAATGCTGTCGCCATTCATTAAGTGCATATATCAGTACAATCACTGTTTATAGAACATAATAATAATAATAAATTTTATATAATGGGCGCCTTTCAGACATCTCAAGGACACCTTACATAGATTAATAGAAATAAAAACATATAATCAGAATAAAATAAGTAATAAAGACATCACAGAGACACAAATTAAAAACAGAATTCAGTCCAAAAACAGAAAATCAAAAACACAATGTGAAGAGAGAGCAGCGGCAGCCAAAGCGCACCAGCGTCCACTCTCTCTTCACGGCAGCCATCTTGGACACAGACTTACAGGATTACATTAGACAAAAAAATCATCCCCCCACAATGGATACCACTGGATACCACAATGGATATCACATAGAGGAGTACAGCACAAGAACAGGCCCTTTGGCCCACAATATTTGTGCCAAACGTGATGCCTAGTTGAACTGATCTCATCTGCCTGGACGTGATCCATTATGCCCCTGTCCCACTTAGGAAACCTGAACGGAAACCTCTGGAGACTTTGCGCCCCACCCAAGGTTTCCATGCGGTTCCTGGAGGTTGCAGGTAGTGGAAGCAGGTAGGGAGACTGACAAAAACCTCCGGGAACCGCACGGAAACCTTGGGTGGGGCGCAAAGTCTCCAGAGGTTTCCGTTCACGTTTCCAAAGTGGGACAGGGGCATTACCCTCTATTCCCTGCACTTCCATGTGCTTCTTAAACGTCATTATCGTATCTGCCTCCACCACCACCACCACCCCTGGTAATGCATTCTACTCTCACCTCTGCACCATCCTCTGTGTAAGAAACTCATCTCCATTCAACTTTCCCCCTCTCATCTTATAACTATGCCCTCTCGAGTTGGACATTTCCACGCTGGGAAAAAGGTTCTGACTCTCTATCTTATCTATACCTCTCATAATTGTATATACTTCTATCAAGTCTCCCCTCAACCTCCGACACTCCAGCGAAAACAATCCAAAAACTACCCAACCTTTGCCTTGTAGCTGAAACCCTCTAATGCAGGCAACATTCTGGTAAACCTCCTCCACGGCACCCTATCCCAAGCTTGCACATCTTTTCTGTTATGGGATGACCTGAACTGCATGCAGTACACCAGATACGGCCGAACCAAAGCTCTGTAGAGCTGCATCATGACATCCTGACTCTTATATTCAATGCCCCTAGCAAGGAAGGCAAGCATACAATATGCTTAAGATAGACACAAAGTGCTGGAGTAACTTAGCAAGTTAGGCAGCATCTCTGGAGAAAAAGGATGGGTGACGTTTCGGGTCAGGACCTTTCTTCAGTCTTCGGACTGAAAGTAAAGGGGAAGGATCTGGACATAAGACTAAAGGCCAGCACAAAGCAGGGTCGGCAACAGATGACCAAGGAAGGGTAGAGCCCATAATGGCCCTTTGTTGGCTGGGGAAGAGGTGATAACGAAGGGGTACAAGGATGCAAACTAGTATGACAACGAGGGTGAAGATGTGGGGGAGAGCTTATGCTTTCTTTGCCTTCTTTGACAAGGGTTACTTTATGTAGTTACTGTCACTGGTCAACGAGGGCAAGAGTTCCTCACTTTGTAACTGCAATGGCTGATAATTGAAATGCACAGTTACCTACTTTGTTACTACAGTCACGGTTTATTGGGGACAAAGATCTCCCAGTTTAACTCCACAGTAAATGTTTGAAGTCAGCAGTCACTCCTGATGCAACTGTACAGAGTTTATGGCAACTGTTACTCATTTATTCACAGACTCCATTTAAAGAAGCTAAGGGTTACTCACCCCCTCCATGACATGCTGGTCAACCTGAGGAATGCCTTCAGCAACAGACTGGTTCCATCAAGATGCAGGACAGAATGCCACGGGTGATCCTTCTTCCCTGCGGCTATCAAACTTTACAACTCCTCCCCCTTCTGTCATGGGATAGACTCACATCCAGCCCCCCCCCCAAAATCATTGCACATCCCCAAACCTTTCCACTCGTCACTTTAATTTCATGTTTCATGTACCTTGTTGTGTTTTATGACTGTTGGCAGTTCAATTCTCTTCCTGGGATAAATAAAGATCTATTGTACCGTATCAGAACTCTAGTCACTTCATTTAAAGCTGCCAATTGCTCCTTCACATGCATTGCTATCCTTTGTTTTGTGAAGTATCTGTTCATATGTTTGTTATTTGTAGACAGCCTTTCAGTGCATATATTGCCTGTCTATGCATCATTGTCTTCATTATATGTTCCAGACTGCGTCACCTATACAGGATTTCTTGTTCGTAAATCATTTATCATTTGATTTTCACTTTTGTCATCCCATATCCACCTCACTCCAGTCTACACATCATTACATATCCCATCTTATGATCTTGAATAACTCACTTGAACCTCTGCAAAAACACTTCAACATAGTCATAAGTTCATGGAGCAGAATTAGACCATTTGGCCCATCAAGTCTACTCCGCCATTCAATCATGACTGATCTATCATTCAAAACATACAGGTAGGTTAAATAGGTGTTGAAAATTGCCCCTTAGTGTACATGTGTGGCCGAAGTATCAGAGGAGCGTTGATGGGACGGGAGAGAAAATCAATCGCAGTTGTTCAGGGAACATAGAACAGTACAACATAGGAAAAGGCCCTCCGGCCCACAAAGCCTGTGCTGAATATGAGGATCACACATTTCACATCAAGGTCAGAGGGTCGAAGGTCTGTGCTGAATATGATGCCTACTTAAACTAAACTCTTAAACCGACATGCAAATAAGGAGGAGAGCTGGGGAATGGGACTGTAATGCCTGGACCCGATGGGCTGAATGGCCTTGTATTATGTTTTATAAGTATTGGAAAACCAGTCATTTATTTCTGTTAGGGAGCGGTGGCGCAGCGGTAGAGTTGCTACCTTACAGTGCCAGAGACCTGGGTTCGATCCAGATTAGGGGTGCTGTCTGTACAGAGTTTGGACGTTCTCCCCGTGGGTTCTCCCTGGGTACTCCGGTTTCCTCCCACACGCCAAAGACACGCAGGATTGTAGGTTAATTGGTTTTGGTAAAGATTATAAATTTTCCGTAGTGTGTAGGATTGAGCTAGTGCACAGGGATCGCTGGTCGGCGTGGACTTGATGGGCCAAAGGGTCTATTTTCACTCTATCTCAAAACTAAACTAAAGGCTTAATGTTTATTAGGCACTTTATACAACGTTAGAATGCCCTGAAGTCTGATGGAAACCTTGCACCAACACTTAAAATGGGTGGGAAGGTCGTCACACCCCAATGGATAAAGTAACAAAAATGTAGTTACTGTGCGGCAGGTTTCTCAAACTCTAATATCAGGCAGTACACAAGAGAGAAATGGCCGCTTTGAAACTGCTCCAAGCGAACACGAACGGCTATCAGAGAGGGGAGAGGACATCTTGTTAAACATCTTGTTAAACACCATCCAGGTCTGAATGGTGGCTCAAGTGGGAGACTTAAACCATTGACCTTCCGATCCTGACGTGAAATGTGTGACCTTCATATTCAGTGGCCGCCCAGTACTCTCGCACTGACCCTGCTGCCTCTGCCCATCACGTTTCACCTTTTGCCACAAGGACATGAAGGAATTTGGCCACATTCAAAATTCCACTTTGGAATGTGAGCAGATTTTTTCATAGATTTTAATCATAATATTTAATCAGTGCCATTGTTTTACTTATGAAATTATACAATACCCGGCTCCATATCTGACACTGCCTATTTTATCCCCTTCTTTGAAAACAGCCTCTTTGTCATTGACTGGTACTTGGACGGCATTCACCAACTCCTTCACAATGGCCATGTGCATTTTCTGCTCTCCTTCTCTGCCCCCTTGTTGCATCCTAAAAGGGGCTTAACAACACTACATGTTCTGGACCAGAGCATGGTCAAACACATATAAGAACAAGTGATTAATTAATCAAACATGATCCCAATAGATTTCTCTCAGAGTAACCCTTCAAGGACCACTCAATCCCAGTCATTCCCTCTGCTCCCCTACCATGTCGGGCTGAAGACACAAAGGTTTGAAAGCCCGTACCACCAGATTTAAGGACAGTTTCTTTCCCACAGTGAACAAATCCTTGAATAGATCTCTTGTATACTGAGGATGCATTCACGATGTTCCAATCTACCTAGTTGCGGCCGATGCGCATCTTTGAAACCTGCATTTTCTCTGTAAGTGAAACACTGCATTCAGCACTCTGTTTCCTTTCTCTTTGCATTAAATGCAATAGATGTGTATGGTTGCGATTGCACTCATGTTTTTGTTAACCAGGGGGTATGCAAAACAAATGTTTTTAATTTTTTTTTATACTGTGATTCGGTATACATGACAGCAAAACCAATGAATTAACACATTTGGATACAAAATATGCAACGTGGTAAGTGTGCAATTGTGGTGACCTTGCCACTGCCCTGTGACACACCTGGGGTTTTATACTCGGACTGACTGAGAATGAAAGCAGCGACTCAAAATCTCCACCACAACATTTACACAAGTAAATGGATAGGACAGGTTTAGAGGGATATGGGCCAAACGCAGGCAGGTGGGACTAGTGTAGAGGGGACACGTTGGTCGGTGTGGGCAAGTTGGGCTGAAGGGGCCCCGATTCCACGCTAGTGTGGATACTTTATAACTTTGTCTTTATAACCTTTATGTGGCGACTCTTTGCTTACCTTGGGTATGCAAAACAAAGAATATCACTGTGACTTGCACATGTGACAATAAAGTATTCATTCATTACTCTATAGTATAATGAGATGATCACGTGATGGTAACAGATCGACCAGGTGAGCACTGATCTTTATTCAATTAGCAATAGCACTGAAATAATTCCGTACGATTATGATCAAGGCCTGCTTTTTTGATGGTCGAGGCAAAGAAAGACATGTTCATATATCCCAAAGGATCACCACGTGGTTTGTTTTTATCCTTTGTTGTTAATGACTAATTTTGGGTCACAATCACACAGCCTATCGTTGTCTAATCCCAGTGTGTGTTACTATTATTAGACACAAAATGCTGGAGTAACTCAGCGGGACAGGCAGCATCTCCAGAGAGAAGGAATGGGTGACATTTCGGGTAGAGTCCCTTCTTCAGACTGCTTCTCGTCTGAAGAAGGGTCTTGACCGGAAACGTCACCCATTCCTTCTATCCAGAGATGTGGAGAAAATAACCTGCTCCTTAACACCTTAAAGACCAAGGAGATAATAATAGACTTCAGGAAGAATAAAACGGACATGGTACCATTAATTATCAGAGGGGACTGGGTGGAGAGGGTGGCGGATTTCCGCTTCCTGGGAATCCATATTGAGGAGGACTTGACGTGGAGCGTGAACACCTCTGCGCTGCTGAAAAAGGTCCAGCAGAGACTGCACTTCCTGAGGGTGCTCAGGAAGAATAACATCACTCAGAGACTGCTGCTGTCCTTTTATCGGTGCTCCATTGAGAGCCTCCTAACATACTGTGTATGCGTATGGTACACCAGCTGCACAGCGGCTCAGAGGAAAGCGCTCCAGAGGGCCATTGACAACGCCCAGAGGATTGTCGGATGCCCTCTCCTTACCTTGGAGGACTTACACAGTTCCCGCTGCATCAAAAAATCCCAGAGTATTATAAAGGACATTTCCCACCCCGGACACTCCCTGTTTGAACTGTTACCGTCAGGCAGACGGTACAGATCTACAAGGACAAGGACAAACAGACTTAAAAACAGTTTTTACCCCACTGCTATAAAGGCACTAAATGTAGCCGCCAAGGAACGCAGGGGCGATACATACATACATGAAATCGACAGAAGGATGTAGGGCTGGGTGTTTATGCGTGCTATTTTTATGATATTTATTTGAGTTGTTTATCTTTTTAAATATTTTACTTTGTATGTATCGTTAGCTTTTAGAAATGTTTGAATGGTGCACTGACTGGCTGACATTTTACAATTTCGTTGTACATGGTTCATGTTACAATGACAATAAAGAAACTATTCTATTCTATTCTACCTGTCCCGCTGAGTTACTCCAGCATTTTGTGTCTATCTTTGGTTTAAACCAGCATCTGCAGTATCTCCCTACAATTGTATTGCTATTGTGTTCAGTATTAAGCCTTTGTAGGGCTCTGCATGTATCCACCACTACACTGCGGATAGGTACACTCCACAGCGCAAGTCGCCCATGTCCTTGAAGACCTGGACTTTCAATTACACTTTGCATTTGTGGTCCTGAGTGGGTCTCAACCCCAGTAAGGTAGCAAGAGACACCAACCTAATAACTGATCAATGTGAAACACCTTGTGTGTGGGACCTTCCCTCCCTGTCGCTGTACCTCCAGTTGCAATAAGGCTTCTGGTGCACTGCACAAGCCAGTTGGTCAAAGATCCCCCCCCCCCCCCCCTCTCTTTCCCAATGAATTATTAACTTTAGTTCACAGATCTCTCTCTGGGAAGGATATAATTGTACTCCAGAAATTGTCCACAGTTCGTTCACTTGTATTCCAGGAAGCCAACTATCCCAATGGCCTTTTCACCTCAAATATTTATCTTCTTTTCTTCGTACCTTACGGACTGACAGCTCCCCTCCCCAACCCACTCCTCATCCCTGAACAGAAAATCAATGAGGAAGGGGCTGTTACTAGGTTACCGCCATGTTGTGTTGCAAGCATCAGCTCTGAAGATTGCCTTCCAATTAAATCTTTCAGTGTCAAGGAAGGAACCACTTGGCTCAAAGGGCTCACTCACATTCCTCAGATCTAATGGGTACAATGAATCTGGCATCAACACCACATGCGATGACTGGGAGCTTGTGTTCGCATTTGGCCGCCGATTTGCTTGCCAGTAACAAAACAGTATAGTGAATGGATTTACAAGGACTGTTTTGCTTCATGTGTGTGCCGGGGGTTCCGAAAGTGTGGAATAAGCGACAGCCAACTTGTAATTGCAAGTTGTCCTAACTCCAATAACCCCAAACACAAATGTGTCATTTTATGCACTAATTCCAACCTCTAAATTGCTCCACTGGTTGCAAGGTAAACTGTAGAACATTTAGCCTATTTTGTTTAGTTTAGTTTAATTCAGAGATTCTGCGTGGAAACAGGCCCTTCGGCTCACCGAGTCCGCACCGCCCACGTTCCCCATACACTAGGGACACTTTTACAATTTTACCGAACCCAATTAACCTACAAACCTGTACGTCCTTGGAGTGTGGGAGGAAACTGGAGCACACGTAAAAAATTCACGTGGTCACAAGGCAAAAGTACAATCAAGAATCTGTCAATCTGCACCTTTAAAATACCCAAAGATAGACACAAAATGCTGGAGTAACTCAGCAGGACAGGCAGCATCTCTGGAGAGAAGGAATTGGTGACGTTTCAGGTCGAGACCCTTCTTCAGACTGAACTAAATACCCAATGACGTGGCCTCCACAACAGTCTTTTCCTTTAAAGGTTTTCCAGTTAAGGTAAGTTTATTATTGTCACGTGAGCTACAATGAGCTTTGTTTTGCATGCTATCCAATCAGCTCAGAGTGACATAAGTACAAGTCAACTCAAATATAATATATAAAGCAACGAGGAGAGATGGAGTTCAGCATGTAGTTTTCAACATTGTCACACTTTGTAGTAAATAGGAAGCAACCTTTTCACTTTCTCTTATGAGCGAGCTTTCACACTTCACACGCAAAACAGTAAATTAACTCAACTTTAGAGCAATTAAGTATTAAACAGTGGAATATAATGGATGAGGTTTATGTCATCTTCCAAAAGGCTCTAGGTAAGAGATTGATAAGAGGTCAGCATTGATGTAATGCTGGAGGGCCCGTCCCAATTGGGCGTCATTTGCGCATCAAGCAGGTGGCGCGCAAAGATTTTGTGAATCCCAAATTCCTGAGGCGCCACGCGCGACCGTGCATCACTGCCTACGCCACCACGTGCGCGTCGTGCGTCATGACGCGTAAATGATGTCGCGTAAATGACGTCCAAGTGGGATAGGCGTCTGAGGCTCTGCAAGGCACTGGTCAGACCGCATTTGGAGTATTGTCAGCAATTTTGGGCCCCATATCCGAGGAAGGAAGTGCTGCCGCTGGAGAGGGGCCAGAGGAGGTTTACGAGAATAACCCCAGTGGGTTAGCATATGATGAGCGTCTGACGGCATTGGGCCTCTGGAGGTCATAGCCTCAGAATTAAAGGATGTTCCTTTTGGAAGGGGATGGAGGAATATCTTTAGTTGGAGGGTGGTGAATCTGTGGAATTCATTGCCACAGCAGGCTGTGGAGGCCAAGTCAATGGATATTTTTAAGGCAGAGATAGATAGACTTGTGCTCCAATCACATGAACTTATGAGCTTGTTGAAACTTATTACCTGGTGGGTAGCAGAAGACAATGTTGAAAGAGTAGATAAATGATTGAATTGTAGGAAGTAGCCGGACGCAACTCAATAGCATCTACATTGAAGCCACACATTCCAGCACCATCTTTTCTCTTCTGGCAATTCTCGGCCAATTATTCTGCCTCTCCTTTAGACGGACCTTTTGTAATATGCTACTATTTTTATCACCCTCTCTCATCTGGTGTCATCACTCTTATCGTTATTCAATCTCTGAAAAAGTCAACTTGGCTTGATTCGCAGCTGCTGGAAATCTGGAACAAGAACAGAAAATGTTGGACGAATTTTCCAAATCGTCTGGCATATGTGGAAAGTGCCACTGTCATTGTTTCAGGTTTGTGATACTTTTTCAGTTCTGAAGACCCGAAACGTTGACTCTTTCTGCAGATGCTGCCCAATCTGTCGAGCTTATCCAGCATTTTCTTATTTTGTTATTTAATCAGCCCTGCCGGCTACTTTTTTTTTTTTAATGACAGACTTTTGCTCTCTCCTGCACTCTCCCTGCTCTGCAGTTAAAAACTTGATTAATCTCTCACTATTCCCAAGTAAATGTTAAGGTTAATTGAGCTTGGCGGAGCAATTATTATTGGCCAGGACACCAAGTGGGTCTTCCTCTGCTCGTCTTTAAAGTACTGCCACAGAATCATTAACATCCAGCTGAAAGGTCAACCACAGCCTCAGCTTAAGAAATCAAAACTCAGCCAGCAGCAAATCCTGCAAATGTGGAATAAAAGTAAAAGTGCTGAGTACACACAGCAGATCACACATCAGTTATCGGAAGAGAAACAGAGTTAACCGAGCAGGTCTTCCAAAATCGGAAACGTTAATTCTGTTTCTCTTTCCCCGGGTAGATTTGAAATGTTAACTAAGATGCTCTGACCTGCAAAGTGCTTCCAACATTTTCTAGTTCAACCTCAGTTTAGGAAGGGACTCAAAATACAGGTCACTGCAGCGCAGCACTCCCTCAGAACAGCACCGAGTGCGTCACTTCAGAATGCTTGCTCTGGAGTAGTGTGTGCATTTCTGGGGAGGCTTTGGAGGGGATGGGGAGGCTTTGGAGGGGGACCAGGCCTCCCGTGGGGGCTATGGGTGAGTGGTACAATATTGCGTTGGGGGAATGGGTTGCGTTGGGGGGTCAGGTCTCCCGTGTGACAGGGCCCCAACGGGTCCCACTTGGTCTCGTAGCATATTAAATGAATAGATGCAAAGATAAGAGACAGTCAGAGTCTTTTTCCAGGGTAAAAATGTCAAACACCACATGGCACAGGTTTAAAGAGAGAGGGGAAATGTTTAAAGGGTATTACGATGAAAGTCATTATTTTTAAAGCAGGGATTGGTAGTTGCTTGGGGAGGTGGCGGAAACAGGTATGATCTAGACAGGCACATTAACAGCAGGTAATGGGGGATATAGACCATGTGCAAGCAGATGGAATTAGTTTATTTAGGTTTCACTTCGTCTGTCCTTATCTGACATCCTTTTGTCTCTTTTTCAGCTCCAAACTGTCATTTACTCCACCAACCAAACCTCCCTCACCAGTATCCACCTATCACCTGTGTAGGAAGGAACTGCAGATGCTGGTTTAAACTGTAGATACAAAATGCCGGAGTAACTCAGTGGGACAGGCAGCATCTCTGGAGAGAAGGAATGGGTGACATTTCGGGTCGAGATCTTTCTTCAGACTAGAAGCAGGTTCCAGCATTTGAAGTGTCTCGTGAATTATTTAATCGGGCACCATGGCTGGCACAGACACTGCGGGCCAAAGGGCCTGTTCCTGTGTTGTACTGTTTGTTCTACACTCTATGAAGGGGAGTAGAAACACACACTTGAGTCACAGGCAGGGTCCCAACTGCAGGCCAACCCTGACAACAAGGGCGATTCTTTAGAGTCACGGTGGAGTGGGTTGTCTGAAGGAGTCTGCCAAAGAGTTGGCCGGGTGGTGGAGGGCTCTACCCGAGCCGGCTGCCTGCCCCTTTTCCGGGGATACGTCCGTGCCCGGGTGCGGATGGAAAGGGAATACGCCCTGTCTACGGGAACCCTGAGGGAGTTCCGGGGCCGCTGGGCACCGAGGGGGGTTGAATGTATCCTTGACAAGGATTGTAATATAATTGTTTAGCAGTTGCTTAGCATATTTGTTCGTCTTGTATTATGGTGGTGTTTTGTTTTATTGTATTGTCAATACTATTTTAATATTTGAATAAATATTTTTGATTATAAAAAAAAAAAAAAAAAAAAAAAAAAAAAGAGTTGGCCGGTGAAAAGAGCAGTGGTTCCCACGGCTGTTGCACGAGATGACAGCTGCTTGAAGACAGATGCTGGTTGTTTACCATGGTATCACTGAACTTACAAGCTGCATATCTGTGCCAAGGGACCACCTGCTTTAAGGAGGTACTGAGTAACACAACGTGGTTCTGGCCTCGTAATGCTTTGAGAACAACAAGCAGCCCCAGCTTCAATATCTTGGCAACCCTTAATTCTTAATATCCCCTGCGGATGTCCTTTTGACATAGAAACATAGAAAATAAATGCAGGAGTAGGCTAATCGACCCATCAAGCCAGCACCATCACTAAATATGATCATGGCTGATCATCCAAAATCAGTACCCCATTCCTGTTTTTTCCCCCATATCCCTTGATTCTGTTAGCCCCAAGAGCTAAATCTAACTCTCTTGAAAACATCCAGTGAATTGACCTCCAATGCCTTCTGTGGCAGACAATTCCACAGATTTACCACTCTCTGGGTGAAAAGGTTTTTCCTCATCTCAGTCCTAAATGACCTACCCCTTATTCTTAAACTGTGACCTCTGGTTCTGAACTCCCCCAACATCGGGAACATTTTTCCTGCATCTAGCCTGTCCAATGCCTTAAGAATGTTATATGTTTCTATAAGATATGAAGAGAGGCAACAGCTGGAGCGAGGACTGATGGTGAGGCAATGCTTGCAAGTTATAAATACATGGATGAGAGCAATAGCCGCATTGAGCCGATCAATCAGGCCCGCTGAGTGACAAACAGGAAGGAAACTCCACACATTGCTCACCGGTTAAACCATCCGCTGAAATAAACCCTCCGCAAATCCTCCTCGTAAATGCCCATCAATCAATCAGCGGGAAATGGATCCGGAGCAAGGACTGCGGACTCCGAAGGATTCAACAGTATTCCCAGGGAATGTCTTTCACTTTGACTGTCGGAACCGCGGGTACGATAGCACGGAGGGATATTATAAGCACAAGGTTACTGTAGCAGCTGACATTAGCGCGCAAACACTTCGCAACTCAGGATGCAATTTGATCCCTGGTGCTCACACACTCGAGGATGGTCATGGCACTGAGGGAGGCCATTCAGCCCTTACTGCCCATGCCAGGCTGTTGAGATTAGCCCCAAGTTCCAGCTCCCAGTCTTCAATCTTATAACTCTGGGGTGGCATTGCTGCCTTTCGGCACCTGAGACCCGGGTTCCATCCTGACCACGGGTGCTGTATGTACGGAGTTTGTACGCTTGCCCCGAGTCTGCTTGGGTTTTCTCTGGGTGCTCTGGTATCCTCCCGAACTCCAAAGACGTGCAGGTTTGTAGGTTATTTGGCTTTGGTAAGTTTGTATAAAAATTGTCCCTTGTGTGTAGGCTAGTGTTAGCGTACAGGGTGATCACTGGATGGCGTGGACTTGGTGGGCCGAAGGACCCGTTTCCATGCTGTATCTCTAAACTAAAGTCTAAATTTACAGCACACAGTGCCGGTACAGTAAACACTCATTTTTACGAACCTCTTTATGATGCATTTTGGTTATAGGAGATGGACCCACCAACCTTCACCACCAGACTGGGCTGCCGACACCACCCTGGCCCACACCGTCTTCCGATCCACGCCTGCCGCGGCCACCACAGACACCGCCAGCCCTCACCTGCACTCCAGCCGCTCGCAGGCCGCAACCATTGACTCCGCCAATCCTCGCCTCTCCCCCAGCTACCAGCAGGCTGGGGCTGTCAACTCACCTGGATACCAGGCCCAGTTCCAGACTGAGAGCCTGAAGAAGCCAAAAACGTCACCCACCCGTGTTTTCCAGAGATGCTGCCTGACCTGCTGAGTTACACCAGCACTTTGCCTCCTTTGGTGTAATAACCAGCATCTGCAGTTGTCTGTTTCTACTACATACAATGATAATCCCTTAATGGATAATCGGTATTAGTGGACACCACTCCCCTCCTCCACCCTGCCATGGTCCATTATAACAAGAGTTTACTGTACTGATATTCAGTACTTTACCATACTGATAATGTAAAATTTGCCGATAGTTTCTGCCTCCAGCAGCCTTTCAGGCCCTGAGCTCTAAACCCCTGTGGACATTTTTCCTCAGCTTCCCTCCGATTCGTCACCAATCAATGGCGGACTGGCCAGGGTGTCAGCTTGCCCGATGGCAAGTGGGCCCCTGATGAAGTGATAGCAAGTGATGGCAAGTGGGCCCCTGTTAAATGATAGCATTGTAGTTGTGGGTGGGCCCCTTTTGTCTCATGGCAACCAATATCTTTAGACCCAGTCCGTCACTGTCACCAATTACTGTAAATCAGTACCTCCTGGTTAGCATTCTTTGTCTGACACAAATACTGGATCACATTGAAACGAAAGACATACCTGGTTTAATGCTGAATGGGCTGAATGATGTGTGCAGTGAGGTGCAGTAAATGAGCCGAGTGGAGAAACTCCAGCTGACTGCGATATCAACAGACCATCAAACCTCAGTGTTCTGCTCCGTTAACCTGCAATCCTGCCCTGGTAATAGGGAAGGTGGTGCTCAATTCCATCGCTCTGGGAAATGCATGGCTTCTATGCACTCTGTCCAGGTCACTCACACTTCAGTTTAATCTTACCTCAGCCTCCTCTCCTCCAAAAGTATATAAGTCTCCTCCAAGATGTAGAAGTGTGAAAACGCACCCCACCAGATCCAGGGACAGTTCCTTCCCAGCTGTTATCAGGCAACAGAATCATCCTACCTCAACTAGACAGCAGTGCTGAAGTACTATCTACCTCTGATGTCCCTCGTTCTATCCTTGACCGGACTTTGCTGGCTTTACCTTGCACTAAATGTTATTCCCTTATCATGTATCTGTACACTATAAATTGATTGATTCTAATCTTGTATTGTCTTTCTGCTGCCTGGTTAGCACACTACAAAAAGCCTTTCACTGTACCTATAAACGTGACAATAAACTAAACTGAAACTGCACCGGGGCTCGGCACCGGGGCTGTGGCGGCGGCGGCGGCAGCGGCGGAGGCCCGGCTCGGCCCTGGAGTTGTAGCGGGGGCGGCGGCAGCAGCGGAGACCCGGCTCGGCACCGAAGCTGTGGCGGCGGCAGCGGCAGCGGCGGCGGCGGAGACCCGACTCGGCCCTGGAGTTGTGGCGGAGGCAGCAACAGCAGCGGAGTTTGAACCGTCGC
Organism: Amblyraja radiata; assembly: GCF_010909765.2. Lineage (NCBI taxonomy): Eukaryota > Metazoa > Chordata > Chondrichthyes > Rajiformes > Rajidae > Amblyraja > Amblyraja radiata. The sequence continues at coordinate 18,398,206 of NC_045964.1, forward strand.
CTCGGCGCAGAGGGAGAACAAAGGGGGAAGAGACAGAGACTTTAAGATTTTTGCCTTCCACCACAGTGAGGAGGTGTTTGGTGAACTCACTGTGGTGGATGTTAAATTTGTGTTGATTGTGTGTTTTTGCCATTTTTAAATTATATGTATGACTGCAGGGAAACAAAATTTCGTTCAGACCGAAAGGTCTGAATGACAATAAACCGAATCTAATCTAATCTAATCTAATCTAATCTAATCAACTGAAACAAAAGGTAAAATCACAGCCCAGTTTTTATCAACCTTTCCTTACAACATCACCCTATCCCTATTCTCCAGAGATGCTGCCAGACCCGCTGAGTTACTCCAGCATTTTGTGTCTCTCCTTTGTAAACCAGCATCTGAAGTTCATTGTTTCCACATTTCCTCATAGTTAAACCACTCGAGCAAACATAAAGGGCCTGTCCCACTTGCCGATTTTTTTGGCGACTGCCGGCGTCATTGACTGACATATCAGGGTCGCTGAAAGATTTTGAACAATTCAAAATCCAGAGGCGACAAAAAAAAATGTTGCGACACTTGAAACGCCGCGCATCAATACGTCATCATGCCGCAACTTTTTCGGTGACCTGATATGTCAGTCAATGATGCCGTTAGTCGCCGAAAAAAATCTGCGTGGGACAGGCCCTTAAATCCCTTCTCGTCTTTACAGAGAACAAAGGAAAAGAAAAACATAAAACTGAGAGCAATCACACTTAATCGTTCTTCAACCCTCTTCCCTTCATGAGGTCCCGCTGACTATGTTTCTAGTGATCGCATACAATTCTCCAATTGCTACGCTCCTCTCTCTCTCTCTCTCTCAAATAATCTAACTGTTTGTTATACCAAACCCTGAACAGCATGAGCATTCTTACAAAATGCACATCTTGAGTGTGGAACGTCTGCCCTATACTCCATCGCCAGGTTTACCAGTTTCCATCATTTCCCTTAAATAAATAAAAACAAAACATTCCCTGGGATGTCCAAAACATGGAGGCGTAACATGGAAACAGGCCCTTCAGCCAAACGCATCCATGCTGATCAAAATGTCTACCTGACTGCATTTGGCCTACATCCCTTTAACCTTTTCTCTCCGCGTTCATCTCCAAATGGTTTTTAAAAACAGATGTGATTGGAGCCTCAATGCCTTCCGCATCCGTGCCGACCAGCGATCCCCATACACTGGTCCACTCACTAAGGGACAGTTCACAGAAGCCAATTAAACTACAAACTTGTATGGCTTCAGAATGTGGAAGGAAACCGGATCACCCGGAGAAAACACATGCAGTTACATGGAGACAGCACCCGTAGTCAAGATCGAACCCGGGTCTCTGGTGCTGCAAGGCAGCAACTTTACCGCTCCGCCACCGTGCTGCCCTCCCCTCCCTATCGCCCAGACGGCAGTGTTCAGCCTAGCAGTGATAATGTAAAACAATGTAAATATGAAACAAGATTCAAGGTCAGATGCCCTTGCAAACTCAGACAGGGCGAGGCTCTTCAAACGGGAACGTTACAGGACTGGAACAATGCCCCAAGCTAAAGGGCTGCTGCGGGCTACAACTAGCTCTTGCAATGCTCTGTTGCAGGCAAGGTCACACAAGCCCCAACTTCTTCCAGAATTAAAGTTCCAACTTGCTCACACTGCTGTGAGTAAACACAGGAATTAAATGATTGAATCAAGTGAGTTCATGGGAATACTGTGCTTTGATTTTCCATTCATTTGATTTCCCAAGAGCAGCAATAGGATAGACAATCAGATAATCCGTTTGAGTGCGGTTGGTTGAGGGTGAAACACTGGCCATGCCACTGGGGAGAGCTCCCTTGCTCAACGTGTGGAATCCCGCACACCCATCGGAAGAGCTCAGTTTACCAGCTCTGCTCAAGGCAGCACCGCTGATAGAGCATCTCTCCTCAATACTGCCGTGGCTGGCTAGTCCAGCCTTCCATCAGTCGAGGAGGAATATCTTCAATCAGAGGGTGGTGAATCTGTGAGATTCATTGCCACAGAAGACTGTAGAGGCCAAGTCAATGGATATTTTTAAGGCAGAGTTTGGCAGAGTCTTGATTAGCAAGGGTGTCAGGGGTTATGGGGAGCAGGCAGGAGAATGGGGTCGAGAGGGAAAGATAGATCAACTATGATAGAATGGCAGTTGACTTGAAAGGCCGAATGGTCTAATTCTGCTCCTGGAACTTATGAATCCGAGCAAGTTTGGGCCGAAGGGCCTGTTCTTATGCTTTACTGCTCCGTGTTCTATGAATTACCTTCGGGAATATTTTGCTGCATTAAGATGCTAGGTACAGTCAAGCTATCCCTGCAACAACCCTTCATCCTAGATCTTTACTGAAGATACATTACCGAAGACCTGGTGCCAACCTGCAACTTCCCTGCCTTTATTACGGTTTATTGTTGACTCCGTTTCACCAAGCCAGCCACTGAAAATATATCTTTGTGGGAACTAGGTTGAAATCTCCTTATGTCGGCAGGGAGTGACACATCTGAGGGATTAGTTCTCTTTGACTGGGTATCAATGCTCCAACACTCCTGAACCCCCTCGCCCACAGTCAGCAGGCTTCCTTCACCACACAAAGTCTCTCTTTGATCATTCTTAGGTAAATAACGTTCTTTTTTTTTGGGAGGGGTGGTTGTGGAGTTGTGGAAGGGCAGGAGAAAGGCTGTGTCGTCGAAATAGTGAGCAACAAAGGATCTGAAGTAAATGTACTTAGCTATTTGAGGGCTATTGACAGGTATTCTTAGAGATCATATTACAAAATATTAGGCCAATTAATTAACCGGTACTCTGCTCTCATACAGAACCTCCCTCAAACACAGTCAGGTCATAGCTGGGAGTTTATTCCACAGTTGTCAGGTTGCATTAGAACACTGGTAACCATGGCAATTGTGTTCTCTCTCTAAAACAGGGCTGCGGAAAGGTTATCACACTTAAAAAATATCCTAATCTCCTTACAGGAATGAAAACTGAATTCCCCCTCCTCCTTTCCAATCTCTCTCACAATAAATCAGTCCTTGGCCAAATCTATTTTCTTGTTATTTAGGTTTTAAATTGCCTATTCATAAAGTAATGTTTTCTCTTGAAATTAGCCCTTTGAATGATGGACGAACTGAGGGCGATGAGGAACTGGCGCAGAAGAGGAGATGAGGCCTGGGGCAGATCAGCCGTGATCGTATTGAATAGTATAGCAGAAATGAGAGGTCTACTTCTGCTACTAGTTTCTTACATACATGGGGTTTTTTATAGTACGAGGACAGGCGAGATGGTGGCGCAGTGGTAGAGTTGCTGCCTTACAGCGCCAGAGACCTGGGTTCGATCCTGACTATAGATGCTGCGCTTAGGAATTTGAACGTTCTTCCCAGTGACCTGCATCGGTTTACTCCGAGATCTCCAGTTACCCCCCCACACTCGTACAATATTGGAGGTTAATTGGCTTCATTAAAAAAAAAAAGGTAAATTGTCCCTAATGTGTGTAGAATAGTGCAGGGATCGCTGGTCGGTGCAGACTTTAGTGGGCCGAAGGGCCTGTTTCCGCGCTGTATCTCTAATATAAACAAAGGGAGTACTCAGTTTTTGAACTGGAAGAATTAATGTAAAAATAACACCGAGAATAAAGGTCTGCATTTAGATGAAGCTATTTATGATCTTTGGATATCCCCACATCTGTTGACTGGTTATCACGCAACAAAAGCTTTCCACTCTATCTCGGTCCACGTGACAATAAAATGAACTATCCCTGTTGGGCTCTGCACTCAATAAAGCACTTTCCAAAAGAGGTCACAGATAATATTTACAGGAAGACCATTCATGATACAGGACAGCACAGGAATGGGCCCTTCACCCAGTGATTGTGCCAAACATTATGCTAAGTTGCACTCATCTCATCTGCTTGTACATGATCCATATGCCACCATCTCTGCACTTCCATGTGCCTATCTAACTTTTTTTTAGTGGTACTATTGTATGTGCCTCCACCGCCACCCCTTGCAATGCGTTCCAGGCCCCCACTACTCTGTGTATAAAAAGTTGCCCTGCATATCTCCATTAAACTTTTCCCCTCTCACCTTATTCCTATGTCCTCTAACGTTGGACATTTCCACACCGAAAAAAAAGTTCTGGTTGTCGACTCTATCTATGCCTCTCAGCTGTACTTCTATCAGGTCTCCCCTCTACCCATCGTGTCTGTGCTAATAAAAAAAAGTAAAAACAGGCTAGGAAAATAGGGTGACACGGTGGCGTAGCGGTAGAGTTGCTGCCTTACAGCGCCAGTGGACCGGATTCGATCCCGACTATGGGTGCTGCCTGTATGGAGTTTGTATGTTCCCCCGTGACCGCGTGGGTTTTCTCCGAGATCTTCGGTTTCCTCGCGCACTCCAAAGACGTGTAGGCTTGTAGGTAAATTTCCCTAGTGTGTGTAGGGTAGTGTTAATGCGCTGGGATTGCTGGTCAGTGCAAACTCGGTGAGCTGAAGTGTCTGTTTCCGCGCTATATCTCAAAACTAAACTAAACCTAATCCCACCTTCCCATTCAATCCTGCATGTCAGGGCTCTTCAAATACACATGCAAGTGCTGTTTAAATACAAGACTTTGTGCCAGACAGTGAGGTCAGACTCCTTCCACCCACTGGAAGAAGAATATTCTCATTCATCCTTTCCCAAAATGGTATCCATCTACGACCTCTGGCTTGTTGTGTTATTGCATTTATGGGCCTGTTAAGCTGCAGCAGGTATGAATTTCATTTGTTCCGTTCCTGGTGCATATGAGAATTTAATACCCTTGACCTTCTGGAAGAGACCTGGAATATACTGCCAGAGAGAATATTGAAATAAAGTCCTTGACAGCATTTAAGACATCCTTAGACAAGCATCTAAATCACCCAAGCATAACAGGCTAGAAACCAAACGCAGGAAAATGGGATGAATACAGATGCCCATTGGTCAGCTTGATGGTGGTGGGCCAAATGACCGGTTTCCATGTTGCATGACCCTATGACACCTTCTTTACTCTGATTGGGCCCTACATGATTTTCGACACTTCATTCATTGTTGTAATTATAGAAGATTTTAAAAAAAATATAGAAGGGGAAAAAAAAAATTGGCATTGGGAAAATGACCAATTACTTTCTTTAAGTGAAGGATCAATATTAGCCAGAATACCAATTAGAATTCTCCTGCTCTTCCTTCCAGAACATTTTTTATTACATCCAGCCGAGGCGATGAAACGTCTCATCGTTAAGAGATCATCACTCCCAGATATAGTGCTGAGCATCTCACCCTATATTATGCACGCCAACTCTGGGACGCAAAGGACAAATAGTGCCATGTAGCTGAAATGGACCTGATCAATGCTATATCTGGAGTGATGATATCTTTAAAGAGGAGTGGTTAAACTGAGACCCTTCTTGATGTTCATATGGGGATGACTGGGGAATGAATACCAGGTTGAAATAAACATGGCAATGCATGGTCTGACCACTTCTCGAAGCCCCAATGCTAGGTCAGATAGGGGAAGCTTTAAGCCCCTGTCCCACTGTATGAGGTAATTCAAGAGTTCTCCCCAGTTTTCCCCTGATTCGAACTCGGCGAATGTCTGTAGCAGGTTCCGTAGGAGTTCGTGGATGTCTCACAGCGGCTCGTAATGCTATTAGTAGGTATAAAAAGTAACAATTTTTTTCATCGCGAGTATTTTTTTTTGAAAAAACATCACGAGTTACCGGATGTCCCGAGTAGCTACCGTTAGCATTATGAGCCGCTACGAGACATCCACGAACTCCTACGGACATTCTCCGTGTTCGAATCAGTCAAAAACTCGGGAGAACTATTGAATTACCTCGTACAGTGGGACAGGGGCTTTACCCCATACACAATCTCACTAAATGTGGGACCCTTGTGCAGCAGCAGGTTAGTCATGGGGAATCACATGATTTTAAATAGACTTGTAACAGGACAAAGAATGTTCTGAGTATGTGTAGAAAGGAACTGCAGATACTGGTTAACACTGAAGATAGACCCAAAATGCAGGATAACTCAGTGGGTCAGGCAACATCCTTGGAGAAAAAGAATAGGTGACTTTTCAGCTCGAGACGTCTGAAAAACGTCTGAAGGGTCTCGACCCGAAACGTCACCTATTCTTTTTCTCCAGAGATACTGCCTAACCCGCTGAGTTACTCCAGTATTGTGTGTCGAACTGCCTGAGTAATTGGGGAACCACAAAGACCCAAGGTGATGAACACTCCAATGTCTTCAAGAATTTGCCTTTGTTTTAATGATATGAGCAAAAGAAAACAACTCAGACATACATTTCTTGTTGCCATTTCATCAACAAAAGTAGAAAGCACCCAGACTGATTTCATCGCCATTTCTGAACAAATCACTACCTGCCTCAAATCCCAGTGATACACGCAGCAAATCATGCACCAGCAAGTTCTTTTTCTCCAGCGATTAGATGAGTGTAACTGGTTAGGATTACAGAGGGTCGATAAGATGAAATATTGCTGATACTCTCAAGGATGTAATTGGCTAAATTGATCCAGGTCTGACGTTGCCAGCCAGGGTCACCACAGATCGGATGATCACAGCAAGTTCTGACCTGGTGAAATCCCGGGATATTGATACACCCGTGCACCTCTGATAGCATCAGCCAGGATCTGTCACTCTTTATAATATGCTGAAGTTGGAGCAGTATCTCATTTCATTTAATTCCGGCAGACAGAGAAATTAAAAAAAAAAATTTAAAAAAATCACAGGCAATGGTCCAAAATTTATTGTAACCAGTGACGGAATGGCATCAGTCCAACATGACCACACCCAGTTCACCTCTGTTGTAAAGCAAAGTAAGCCCTTGCAAAAATAATCTGCCATTTTGTGGAGGAAGGAACTGCAGATGCTGGTTTAAACCGAAGATAGACACAAAATGCTGGAGTAACTCAACGGGACAGGCAGCATCTGTGGAGAGAAGGAATGGGTGACGTTTCGGATTGAAACCCTTCTTCAGACTAAGATTCGGGGCAAAGGAAATGGGAGATGTGGACGGGGATGTACATCTAGCTGCCATTTTGGGTGATGTGGTATGACCTACGAGGCAAATTCCTGAGGTCAGGTCTGGGATGGCTGGGGGGGGGGGGGGGGTGGGAGGCACCACAGGCACAGGAATTTTAACCCCAAATGCCGACCTTTCATGAAACTATATTGAGGATCAGTCTGATCTGAATGAACAGCTATTCACAAAGAAGGATGAAGGACTGGTCAAGCCAGAAAACAGATTCAAACCCTGGTATCGTGTGTAGAAGTTGGGACAGTACAACCGTACAAGACGTTGGTGATTTGTGAGGATGTTATGAGGACTCCAGGATCAGAGCTAGAAAGGTTGGGCAGGCTAGGATTTTATTTCATGGAGCGAAGGGGGCGGGGGGTGTGTGTCCTATAGAGGTGTATAAAACTGTTAGGGGAATAGAATGGGTGAATGCACAGAGTCTTTTACCTAGGGTGGAGGAATCAAAAACATGACATGAAAGGTTTAAGGTGAGAGGGGAAAGAGTTAATAGGAACATGAGGAGCAACGTTTTCACTCAAAAGGTGATGGAACAGGCTGCCAGAGGAGGTAGTTGAGGCAGGTACTGTGTGACTCTATGGCTGAATGAGAAAAAACAGATTAATTGTTGAGACAGGTAGAGAAAGGAGAGGATAGAAAGGTTAAATTAACAGGGAGAAAAGAACAAATAAATGAAATGCACCTATTAAAAGCTGAAGGTATGCTGTTTGCAAGTCTATAATTACAAGCAACCCCAAGGGGTACAAGATCTGCAGTGGGTATTGTATGCATCCACTGTACAGGGCACAGGATCGTTGTGCTGAATTAGTAATAAGCCTAATGGCGCAACCCTATATCTCTAACACTTACTGTAAAAAACAAAGATAGACACAAAACGCTGGAGTAACTCAGCGGGTCAGGCAGCATCTATGGAGAGAGAGGATGGGTCCCTTCTTTTATCTTTGGTATAAACCAGCATCTGCAGTTCTTTGTTTCTACATACTGTGAAAAAAACTCTTGCCGTGTAGAATGCAATCTCCATACAGCAATGAAAACTGGGGTGCCTTGCCGTTAGTTAAGTTTTCGAAATACAGCACGGAAACAGGCCTATCGGCCCACCTAGTCTGTACCGACAAACGATCCCACACACTATCCTACACGAGGGACAATTTATATTTATACCAAGCCAATTAACATACAAACTCGATCGCCCTTGGAGTAAATTACTTTGGCAGCACATTCTGGCATTGCATCCTTTCAGGCAGGTGCAGTGATAATGGCAATGTAGGAACCCCAGTCTCATGCAAGCAATCCACTGTAGACCAAACACAGCAGTGCTGGCCAATAATGCCACATGATATCACATTTCTGTCCAACAATGAGCTTCAGAAGTACATTACACAGAAACCCATTGTTCCAGGATGTAATGTAAATTGGTGTTCTCTGGACTTCGCCAACATCTGCTCCTCCACCACCCACCTACAGTCAGTCACCTGTATGAAAGGCCAGTGCTTTCTCTCTCACGCACCAGGTACATTGATTCAGAATGGTGATATATTAGCAATGGTAGGAAATCATTCCAGCCATGACCCGAGCCCAAATTCCCACAGCTGGACCTCTCAGCTGATCACAGGGCAGCACGGTGGTGCAGCGGTAGAGTTGCTTCCTCACAGCGCCGGAGCTCACGGGTTAGTAGATTCCGACTACGGGTGCTGGCTGCACGGCCTCCCCGTGACCGCGTGGGTTTCCTCCCACACTCCAAAGACATACAGGTTTGTAGGTTAATTGGCTTGGTGTAAGTGTAATTCGTCCCTAGTGTTTGTAGGATAGTGTCAATGAGCAGGGATCACTGGTCGGTGCGGATGCGGTGGGCTGAAGGGCCTGCTTCCGCACTGTATCTCTAAACTAAACTGTCAACTCAGACACAAGTAAACCTTCGCAATGTTGCAGTCTCATTTGCCACATCTTCAATCCTGACCCTCTCCCGCCCCCGCAATTATGTTTCACAACAGAGGCCTTCACAGCTTTAAATCACCATTCTGACACTACTTTCAAATAAAACTTGTAAAATCTGTCATGGTCATTTCTAAAGGTCCTTGTCTACATCTTATACCCAGAGCAACCCTGACATCATCCTGTCAGGGGCATTCCCTTTGCCCACCCACCCTCTCTGCAAGGTTACATTTCCTCTTTCCCCTGTTCCAATGAAGGGTCCATGACGTGCAACATTAACTCTGCTCATCTTTCCACAGAAGCTGCCCGACCTGTTGAGCGTTTTCCAGCATGTTGCCGTTTTAATTTCAGGTTTCCAACATCTATGTTTAGCTTTTCAGTTGCGTAATCTAATATCGTGCCTGTGGCTCCCTCGAGAGACGTTGCCTTATTACAGCAAGCATCAAGGATCAGGCCTCCTGCCTCTGTAGCACCTTTCCTCACAGCTCTAGAATGGGGAAATAAAGGATCACACCACAGGAAGGCTTGGGTAGAGTGGATGTGGAGATGATGTATCCACCAGTGGGAGAATCTAGGACCAGTGGTCATAGCTCAGATGTAAAGATTTTAGGAAGGAGATGAGGAGAAATTTCTATAGTCAGAGGGCGGTGAATCTGTGGAATTCTTTGCCACAGAAGGCTGCGGAGGCAAAGTCAATGGATATTTTTAAGGCATAGATAGATTCTTGATTAGTACGGGTGTCAGGGGTTATGGGGAGAAGGCAGGAGAATGGGATTAGGAGATAGAGATAGATCAGCTATGATTGAAAGGCAGAGTAGACAATGGGCCAAATGGCCTAATTCTACTCCTATCACATGACCTGGGACCATGGGCAAGGAAGGGGCACATTCTACAAGGATGGGTAAGAGGCAAAGAGAGGCAAACTCTTCCAACGGGGTCAGTGCCTTCTTGGGCGCGCCAGAGAGAGCACCAGAGGGAGCCGAGTGGGACGGGGGGGGAATGCCCTCCCTCGCTGAATGCCAATGTTTTTGCAGCCTTGCTTCAGTTTAGTTTAGTTTATTGTCACGTGTACCGAGGTACAGTGAAAAGCTTTTGTCGCCTGCTAACCAGTCAACGGAAAGACTATACACGATTACAATCGAGTCATCCACAGTGTACAGATACAGGATAATGGGACTAACGTTTAGTGCAAGATAAATTCCAGTGAAGTCCAAATAAAGATAGTCTGAGGATCTTCAATGAGGTAGATGATAGCTCAGGACCATGCTCTAGTTGTTGATAGGATGGTGGGAGTGCCCAAGTCAGATTTACCAACACTGATGAGTTTTAGATGGGCCCCCACTTTAGACCTTCGATACATAGAGGGCCAGAGGCAGCTAGAGAAAGCTCCAGTCAACAACCAAGCAGAAATGCCTGCACTACTCTCACAGTAGGGATCAGGAGCAGCCTCACCAAGACAGCATCAGGACTCTCTCAGTTTCTCAGCTAGGATTTGCCACAAGTGATGCTTTGCTTGGTAGCTGCCAAAAGCACTTTGGGGTGTGGTATTTCCCAACCCATTTGTGGTTTGGCAGCGAATGGCAGAACTCTGCCTTTGCCTGAAGGAGAGATGTACCCGACCTTTTAGATAACATTTAGTTTGTACCTTCACCATTGTTAGTTGTTTAGCTAAAGCATGGAAACTGATTCTTTGGCCCACAGAGTCCCCACCGACCAGTGATCCTCGCACATTAACACAATCTTATCTACACACACCAGAGACATTTTACATGTATATCAAGCCAATTACAGTACAAACCTGTACGTCTTTGGAATGTGGGAGGAAACCGAAGAAATCTGAGAAAACCCACGCGATCACGGGGAGAACGTACAAACTCCGTACAGACAATGCCCGTAGTCGGGGTCGAACCAGAGACTCCGGCGCTGCAAGCACTATAAGGCAGCAACTCTACCGCTGCGCCACCGTGACCCCCAGTTACAAATTATTATTTTTTTGTATGTCAGTCACAATCCAGGCCAACATGGCGGGACATCCCAATCAAGACTAACTTCGGGCATGACACAGGTCTTGGTTTCATCGAGATGAACAAGCTGGACTCTAGGCAGAGCAAGTGCACACTAATTTCCCACACAAAGAAATTCAGACTTACGTATGCAAGTTCATAATGTAAATTCACTCAGAAATGTTTTACAAAATCAGCCTGCACGTTTATTTTTACCTAGAAAAGCCATTTCACAGACAATTTGTATCTAATGACTCGATATACAGCAGATCCCATACTCTGCCATGTTAAATTGACACAAAATGCTGGAGTAACCCAGCGGGTCAGGCAGCATCTCTGAAGAAGATGAGTAGGGTGACATTTTAGGTCAGACAGAAAGTAGAGGTGGGGCTTTCAGTCTGAAGAAGGGTTCCGTCCCGAAACGTCACCCACTTCTTGTCTCCAGAGATGCTGCCTGACCCACTGAGTTACTCCAGCATTTTGTGTCTATCTTCAGTGTAAACCAGCATCTGCAGTTCCTTCATACACACTCACTGCTAACTAAAAGGGGAGTCAGTCTACCCCATGACAGAAGGAGAAAGGGGAGTTGTGCAGTTTGATAGTCACAGGGAAAAAGGAGCTCCTGGGGCATCTTGGTGGAACCAGTCGGTTGCTGAAAGTGCTCCTCAGGTTGACCAGTGTGTCATGATGGGAGTGAGCTGTATTGGCCAAGATGCTCCGCAGTTTAAGGAGCATCCTCCCCTCTTAAGACAACCTCCTATTGATCCAACAATCCAACACCCTGCAGTGCCCAGACCCCCTTGCCCTCCATTATACCCATACGTCCTACCCACTGCCCTCTACGTTTCATTTATGCCTTCTGTTACACCCGTACATCCTACCCACTGGCCTCTATGTCCCTACTGCCCTCCATTACACTGTGCGGTGCCCTGATCCCATTTCCCTCCATTATATCCTCCATACATCCCATCTACTGCCCTCCATGCATCCCACCTACTGCCCTCTGTATATCCCATCCACTGCCCTCCTTTAAACCTATACACCGCCCCCCCCCCATTCCCCTCCATTACACCTGCACTTCCATCGCTGCACCTCCCTCCGTACATCCCACCCACACTGCCTTCCATGACACCAGGTAGCAATGTTACAAAATTTTAAGATTTTAAAAATCAAGTCTGCAATTTATCCCATCAGATAAAGCATAAAACGTTTAATTTGACAAAATGTAAATCTTTTCTTAAGAAATGGATAGATGTTTAGATCTAGTAATTGAATTTTGTAATTAGCTACAATTGGGTAACTAATTATATGCTTTAATTTCAGGTCATCCAAGTAAGATTGTTTCATATTTGTTTCAGAATGCTTCAATCTATAATAACTGAAAATTTCTTTCAGTTCTTTTAATTTTTAAGAAAGTTATGGGCATTTGACTGTCCTCGATCACAGCTTTTGTGTTAATGGAAAAGCAATAGGGAACAAGATGCTAATTTCCGACTATGAAAATGGCCATAACTTTTTTAATGCTGAAGATATGAAAGTGAATTAGGTGTCAAATTAAACTTCTTTTTATGCTTTATCTGATGGGATAAATTGCAGACTTGATTTTTTAAATCTCAAAATGTTGTAACATTGCTACACCAGGTGTGCAACCCATCCACGACCCCTCCATTCCACCCTGTGTCCCATTGTACCTCAGTGCCAAGTAATGTGCATGGCTCTACCACTCTGGACTACGGCTTTTACAAATTGCCTGGGAGTTTAGTGTGCAGAATGACATTGATACCTTTGGCGATACTGGGCACGGGGAAGCTACTGACCATTTTCTGCATGTTGGCTGCAGGAGGCTGCACTTTGCTCCTCAGGCGGTTGTGATGGGCCAGGATGGTAAAGCGCTCTTTGGGCGCCAACTCTGAAACGAGAAAGTGACAAAAGTATAAAAATGCAAATGCGAGCCGTGCTCTGACATCTCCATGGTTACGGAATGTGTCTCAAAGGGTCTAATTCTGCGCCAGGGATTTGTACCAGACACTGATTAACCGCAACTCTCCGTTCACTTGTCTTAAGCGCTTCAAATAAACCACGGGGGCATCAAGGTGATATTCAGACAATTTATGCTTCGAACCCCCTTTTTGTTTTGCATATTTTTCAATAAGATACTATTCAGCAGCATAATAGATGGAAGCGTTTGCAACCTGCAAAGTTTTGCACAAGCGAAATAAAGCAGAACTGCTCGCCAGAAATAAGAATAGGTCACTATGAAGCGGCGCAGATCTGCAACTCAACCCCTGTGCATGATCCGCGGGATGGGACTGCGGGACAGAGCGGCTGACCTTACCTTTCTGATCCCAGCTGAAGCTCCCTTGTCCCGCCGCCGCTGCGGCCACCGCCAGGCCGGCGAGAAGCACCGGCAACACCGCTAGAAGTTTCATCTGGTCCGAGTGGAATTTGCAGAGCGCTACCGTTTGACACAGCTGTCTCTCTCGACTGGTGAGGCAAAGCAAGGGAGCGGTGAACCAAAGAGAGAGTGAGAGAGGGAGGGGGAGACAAGCAGAACCCAGTCACTACAACCAACCCCCCTGGTTACTACACGCACCGCCAACCACACACAACTACTCTCAAGGCATTGACCCGACGACAGGGGCGCACACTGTATTCTCCAGTGAAAGATGCACCAGGCACAACGTGACTATCCAGGCACAGGGAGTCATCAAACATTGCGACGGATAATAACTGCAAACAAGGACTAGTTAAAATATAGCACTGTGTAATCCATGGATAAATTACAGCACGTTATTAATTGCAGACAGGTAGAATTAAGGCACTAAACCATCAAACATTTGCAAATCGGTGATTAGAATGCACCGTGCAATAATTGCAACCGGAATTGTTAAAACAGTGCACCAAGTAATAATCGCATCCAGGGTCTAGGCAGATATCGCGGCATTAATTGTAAGCGGGTTGTTAAGACACGCCGTGTAATAATTGCAAACTAGGTGTGGTGGGACCATATCTGTGCATCATATAATGAGTGCGGGTAGGAAATACAGTTTATACTATACTTCCATTGCTAACAATTAAGTATTTAAACATTATACCGTGTAATAATGGTAAACGATCTACACCATGCAACAGCGGTATCCGTGGAGCATATCGACACGATGATGCCATGAATTAATTGTAACAGTTGATAATTTAGATATTGTATCATGCATGCCTTGTGCGGGTGTGAATATCATTGATCTGTTTCAGGACATGATAATATAACACTCTTGACTCTTGTAAACAGGTAGTATTCAGACATCACGCCAGGTAATGTGGCATCTGGTTTTACTGTACCCATTACACGCTGTTGTAACTATTGGTTTTAATTTTTCTACTGTCCACTGGATTTGGGGAAGGTTCCATTGGATTACAAATATAACTTCTTTATTCAAATACGGAGGGAAGCAGGAAGCAGTAAACTAAAAGTCAGACGCTTAGCATCTGTCGTAGGAGAAAATGCAGAAAATTGATCTGAGATAAGTTGCAACAGATCATTTGTAAGAGTTTGCTTAAGATATGCCATTTCAATTCATACGTCATAAGACCATTTGGCTCATTGAGTCTACTCCAACATTTGATCATGGCAGATCTATCATTCCCTCTCAACCCCATTATCCTGCCTTCTCCCCATAACCTTTGACACCCTTTCTGATCAAGAACCTGACAATCTCTGCTTCAATCTCCAATGACTTGGCCTCCGCAAACATCTGTGGTAATTAATTCATGTCATAGAAGGAGAATTAGGCCATTTGGCCCATCAAGTCTACTGTGTCAACAAATCATTGCTGATCCATCCTTGCCTCTCAACCCCATTCTCATACCTTATCTCCATAACCCCTGACATCCTTATTAATCAAGAATATGTTAATCTCTGCCGTAAAAATATCCATCAATGGCTTCCACAGGTATCTGTGGCAACGAATTCCACAGATTCACCACTCTCTGACTAAAGAAATTCCTCATTTCCTTCCTAAAGGAACGTCCTTTAATTCAGAGATGATGACCTCTGGTTTTGGACTCTCCCACTAGTGAAAACATTCTGTCCACATCCACTCTGAAGAAGGGTCTCGACCCGAAACGTCAACCATTCCTTCTCTCCAGAGATGCTGCCTGTGCCACTGAGTTACTCCAGCATTTTGTGTCTACCTTCCACTATTCAAGTCTTTCACTAATCGGTAAGTTTCATTGAGATCCCCCTTCTACACTCCAGCGAGTACAGGCTCGGTGCCGTCAAAAGTTCATACATTAACAATCATCCCCAGGATCATTCTCGTAAACCTCCTCCGGACCCTTTCCATCGCCAGAACATCCCTCCAAAGATATGGGGCCAAAAACTGCCTGCAATACTCCAAATGCGGTCTGACCAGTGCCTCATGAAGCCTCAATGTTACATAATTTGCGGTGAATAAAGGGGATCCAGTAGATGTACTATCCTGGGATATCCAGAAAGCATCTGGTAAAGTGCCATATAAAAGGTTATTGGGGAAGTTAATACCTCGTGGAGCAGGAGATAATGTATTAATGTGGTTGGAAAACAAGGAGGTTGACAGGAATCCAATAGTGGGTTTAATGGGTCTTCTTTTCACTGGCAGAATGTAATGAGTGGTGGGCCAGTAATGGTCAGTGTAGGAACCTCAATTTCTTTCGAACTGGATGCCAGCATCAAAGAGATGGCTGCTAACTATTCTCATGACATAAAGATAAGTTTGTTATGATCAGGAAATAGGAAGTTACAAAGGGGACAAGTTAAGCGAGTGGCCAAAGATCTGGCAAATAGGGAGTACAATGGGGAAAAATGTTCAAGTGTCGAATTTGGCAGGAAAAATAATCAAGCACCACATTTTTACGGTGAGAAATTGTAGCGCCAATAAACAAAATGATATTCTTCCTAACATGATTTACAAAAGGTTAGTAATGCAGATACTACAAATGATCAAGAAAGATAATGGAATGTTATTGTTTTATTAAAGGAAGAATACAAAAGGAGGGAGATTATGCTTGTGTTATCTAGGACGGCAGTGAGACCACATTTGGAATGCAGTGCCCAGTATTGATCTCCTTATTTGAGGAAGGATGTGTTGTATACAGTTTGGAGAAGGATCAATAGACTGCATTGACCTGATTACCACTATAGAGAAGATAGACACAAAATGCTGGAGTAACTCAGTGGGACAGGCAGTATCTCTGGAGAGAAGGAATGGGTGATCTTTCGGTTTGAGTATCAACTTGTGTCGAATAAAATATTCTCAGCCAAGGTTTAGTGCAACTTAAGATAGACAGAAAATGCTGGAGTAACTCGGCAGGACAGTCAGCATCTCTGGATAGAAAAAATGGGTGACGTTTTGGGTCGAGACCCTTCTTCAGTTGTCTCGACCTGAAATGTCACCCATTCCTTCTCTCCCAAGTTGCTGCCTGTCCTGCTGAATTACTCCAGCATTTTGTGTCTATCTTTGGTGTGAACCAGCATCTACAGTTCCTTCCTACATATTTAGTGGAAGTTAATCTTTGCTATCATTCAAATTACGTAAATATGCATGCAGACCACTGACTTTTAATAATTTAATAACATTTGATTTATTGTTTCAGCTTTTCACCTCTTATACTAAAGCACAAGACTCATGGTGGGACTCTTGTGTGATCCGTGTGGCAGAGTGAATATATTGGCCAGATTCACTCTGCTGGTAGGGGAGCAGCTGGTAGAACTCCTCTCACCATGCTTGTTCTTGGCCTGTTTCTCCTGATGTCTTGGACCTTCCTTTAATATGATCTTTCTTTCAATTTTCAAAGGGAAACCGTTGTTCTTAATCTCACCAAGGTTCTCACAACTCTTCCTCATCTTCTTTCGTGTGGCGTGCACAGCCTAAAGTTGTAGGACAACTTGTTCTATTTGATCTTCTGTTTGTGCACGTCGAGTTGATTGCATTAGTCGAAACAGGGCGGACCACGTGAAGGTTGCAATCTTCCACCCCCTCACAACTCTGGTCAATCGTTTCAAGTTGTAATTTTTTTCTAATAATTTTAGAAAATCCTTTTTATCCTTACTAGGCTGGGAAGTTTCAAATTGTGATGTTGCCTGTTTGTATTTTCCCTCCCATCATATAATTCTCATCATATGAACTTTGCAAAGAGGCTGTACCCAGTCATTTATTTTTAAACACTGCATTCTACACTTGGAAGAAGCCCTTGTGTACCAGTAACAAGCTTGATGACACCAATGCATGGCAATTGTTGAGTTAGATTTTGTGGTCATTAGTGAAGGAAAATCTTAGGGATGTTTTAAACGTGAAGTGACTTGTTTATTTGAGAACCTTTGAAAGCCGCACCCTCAGCAGGGAACCCATTGTCTTTCTAAATTACTTTAGGGGGATTTGGGCAAGGCCAACATTAATCGTCCACCTCTAATTGTCTATGGGAATAGAACCACTTCTAGAACCACTGCAGTCCTGCTGGTGAAGGTACTTTCAGTGTCATGTAGGGTGGAAGGGTTCCAGGACTTCGGTCCAGAGACAATGAAGGGCAAGTAATACATTTCACAAGTTCACAAGTTATATTTTCACACAAAGGGTGGTTGGTGTATGGAACAAGCTGCCAGAGGAGGTAGTTGAGGCTGGGATTATCCTAACGTTTAAGAAACAGTTAGACAAGTACATGGATAGGATATGTTTGGAGGGATATGGACCAAGCGCAGGCAGGTGTAGCTGGGACATGTTGGCCGGTGTGGGCAAGTTGGGCCGCTATTTCCACACTGCATCACTCTATGACTCTATAGGTCCAGAATTAGGCCATTTGGCCCATCGAGTCTACTCTGCCATTTAATCATGGCTGTTCTCTGCCTCCTAATCCAATTTCCTTCCTTCTCCCCATAACCCTAAACATTTCCACTGACTTGGCCTCCACACCCCCTCTGTGGCAATGAATTCCAGAGATTAACTCCTCCTCATCTCCTTTCTAAAAGAGAGCCCTTTAATTCTGAGGATATGACCTCTGGTCCTAGACTCTCCCACCAGTGGAAACATCCTTTCCACATCCACTCTATCTATGCCTTTCATCACTCTGTAAGTTTCAATTAGGTCCCCCCTCAACCTTCTAAACTCCAGCGAGTACTAGCCCAGTGCTGTCAAACGCTCATCTTATGCTAACCCACTCACTCCTGGAATCATTCTGGTAAACCTCCTCTGGACCTTCTCCAGAGCCAGCACATCCATCCTCCGATATGGGGCTCAAATTTGCTCACAGTGCTCCAAATACGGCTTGACGAGTGCCTTATAGAGCCTCAGCTTTCCAAGATGGGATGGTGAGCCACGTGACAGTAAATCAGGGCCAGCAACAGGTGAACAGATTACCTCAAGCTGGGTGGTTCACAGTCTGAAGAAGGGTTTCGGCCCGAAACATTGCCTATATCCTTTGCTCCTGTAGATGCTGCCGTACCCGCTGAGTTTCTCCAGCAATTTTGTCTACCTGTGGTTCACAGATAGCTTGATTGTTGGTGTGTTTGTAGAAGCTACCTAAAATCAGAGAATTTAAAGTTCATACCGCTGGGTTGCCATCTATCCAAGTGAAATAAGGCGCACTGTTCCTCCAGTTTGCATGTGGCCTAGATCTGGCAATGGAGGAGGCCCAGAACAGAAATGTCAGTATGGGGAGTTAAAATGGTCAGCAACTGGGAGATCCAGCAGACTTTTGTGGACTGAGAATCAGTCTTCTGGACACTGGATAATGCTGCTGGTTCAAGAATAGCTTCTGCCATGATGAATGAAGGGATTCTTAGGGGCTCAGGGGGGATCTGAGCAGGTCTTATAGAGAAAAATATCCACAGGAGGGATGTTCTTAGTGTGAAGGAGCCCCATCAATCCTCCAGGGATACAGGTAGGCTCGCCTGGCAATAGGATGCAGTCCAAGGAATTCTCAGCCTTAAATGTGGATTGAGGAAATAGTGAGATTATGGAGAGCTGGGGCAGCACAATGGTAGAGTCTGTTTCCACACTGTATCTCTAAACTCCAAAGTCTAAATACTGCCACAATGGGTGTTGTTCCTAAAAAGAGATGTTAAATGGAGGTTCACGCAGGTGGACATCGAACATGCATATCGTTATTTTGAAGAGTTAATCTGGCCAACCTTTATCTCAACCAGCATTTCTAACAGATGATTCTTCCTTTATTGCTTTGCTGGCCGTAACCTGCCATTTCCAGAATACAGTAGGTGCTGCTTTCTAGAAAAGTGCAGTTGTTAGAACAAATCTAATTATTTTTAA
This sequence comes from Amblyraja radiata, assembly GCF_010909765.2. Taxonomy (NCBI): domain Eukaryota; kingdom Metazoa; phylum Chordata; class Chondrichthyes; order Rajiformes; family Rajidae; genus Amblyraja; species Amblyraja radiata. The sequence goes on from NC_045964.1 coordinate 18,417,514, forward strand.
GTAACTCCTTTCAAGAAATTGGATATATTTGATAGAATAGATTGTGAGTGGTTCACTGACAGAGGAAATATAGTAACTTTATCCCAAACGTGATGCTGTTTTGTTTATCAGCCTCTTTACGACAGTACGGCATACTTACAGCATTGAAGTAGCAGTAATCGGCCACTAGGTACCGCTGACATCTGGAGTTGTTGGTGAAAATTGTACATTCAAAGCATTGCAGGAAGGGAGTAAAGGATACAAAGTTGGCATGTGTCTTGGGGTGCATGGGTATGTGCGTGTACCTGCATTAATTGTACATGTTTGAGTAGTTATGCTGGGAAGTGCATGTGGAGCAATGTACATACATGAGCGTGTGCTTGTGTGCCTGTACACCTATTACCAAGCAGGCAGATAGATAGACATAAAATGCTGGAGTAACTCAGCGGGTCAGGCAGCATCTCGTGACAAAAGGGATAGGTGACGTTTTGGGTTGGAATCCTTCTTCCTACACATTTTATCTGTATCCCAAGCATGTCTATGTCCGATGTGCGTGCAAACAAGGATATCTGCATGGGTTGAGGTTTTATCAGGCTTATGAAATATTCTGTGGGAGAATTCTAAAGTGCAATATATTTTTTTGGGAGGTGCAAGCATAAGTGATCCTTTTGTTCACATTGCTATTTGTTTGAAAACAATTCCACCTCAATAAAACACTTAAAACAATTCAGGGCTGAATTTAATAGGTAAGATTTTTGAATGTACTTGAGGGCTGGGCATTGAGCCAAGCCTTTATGCATTGTAAAACCTGCAACAAGCTGAAGGTCAAGCCATGTGCACAACAACATCACTCCTCTATGCAGCAGCATTAATGTAATACAAATATCCCAAGGCACATAACTAGAAAAGAATCAGTTAAAATTTGACATCCAATCACATATTGAAATAGATAGCCAGAAATTGCACAAAGTAGTTTACGGAGAAGGGGAGGTGGTGTTTGGCAGGGGTTGAAAAAATGGGGAGGCTTAAGGAGAAAATTAAAACATAGGGTCACGGTAGAAGGAAGACAACATTGATGAGTGGCTGAGGAAAGGTCTAAACATTAGTCCTGACCCGAAACAATACCTATCCATGTTCTCCGGACACGCCGCCTGACCCGCTGAGTTACTCGAGTTCTTTGTGTCTTGAAGAAGGAAATCAGTGATGCACAAGAGGAGAAACATAGTTTATAGGGTGGGACAGGTTCTTTTCAGGTTCTTGCCTTGAGATCGAGCATAGCTTGCTTCCTGTGGAATCAGAGGTGTTTGCAGATTGCTTCATGTTGTGTGAAGACTCTGACGCATGCGAGGCAGGTGGGGGAGTGGGTGGTGGGTTGTTCTTTCAGTTCAGTTCAGTTTATTGTCACATGTACCTAGGTAAGTGAAAAGCATTTGCGTGCTAACCAGTCAGCAGAAAGACAATACATGATTACAATTGATCCATTCACGGTGTATACATACATGATAAGGGAATAACATTTAGTACAAGGTAAAGCCAGCAAAGTCCGATCAATGATAGTCCGAGGGTCATCAAAGAGGTAGATAGTAGATCACGCACCAGTCAAAAAGATGCGGAGGGCTCAGAACCTTCCCAGCTGCTTCTTGTCCATTGTGAGTGGTAAGAGATTAGGAATCACAGGATCACAAGAATCACGGGTCGGCACAGACTCGGTGGGCCAATGGGCCTGTTTCCATGCCCTATCTATAAACTAAAACTCTAAAAGTAGTGGTTTGATGTAGTTGATGAAAGTTGTCCAATGCATGCAAGACAGCAGGGATACCTGTTGCAAAGTGACCATGAGCTTAATACCAGGGTTAAGGAATGAGGTCTTAGAATATATTTCTCCTTTGAAGTTCAAAGGCGGTTCTGTCTGGGAGCAATGGGGGCGGGGGGGGGGGGGGGGGGGGGGGGGGCTCTGGGAGTCACTAGGAAGACCCTTTGAAGTTAATGCAGTCAGATAATTCCTTTCTTGAATATGGTCATGATTGCAATTAGCCTTAGGTTCAAATGTATGCTCTTTGCCCTGTGGAGGGAGATGAGGCTATGACTTCATGCCAGATATGTTCCTCCTGCTAAGTTTAAGAACTGCAACTGGTTTTAACTTAGTTGAAGGTGCAGCACAATGGCACAACTGGTAGAGTTGCTGTCTAGAAGCTCCAGAGAACCGGGGCTATAGAATCCTACAGCTAGGAAACAGGCCCTTCGACACAACTTGCCACACCAACCAACATGCCCCATCTACACAAGTCCCACCTGCCTGCATTTGGGCCATACCTGGGCATAGACTAAACCTGTCCTATCCCTGTACCTGTCTAAATGCTTCTTAAACATTGCAATAGTACCTGCCTCAAACACCTCCTCCGACAGCTCGTTCCATACACCTGCTACCCTTTGTGTGAAAAAGGTACCTCTCAGGTTCCAATCTTTTCCCCCTCACCTGAAACCCATGATCTCTGGTTAAATCTTTTAATATTTTCCTTTGGTGCTGTCTATATGGAGTTTGCCCATTCTCCCTGGCTGCAGGAATTCTTCTGGGTGCTTCCTTCCATATCCCAAAGATAGTGTATGTGGATCAGTCGGTTAATTTAACTCTGTAAATTGCCTCCGGTATACGGATGAGAAGTAGAATTTGAAATAGATGAAAAAGAGGAAGCTGATGGGAACGTGGGGAGAATAAAATGAGATTAGTGTCGATACAAGAAACTGCAGTTGCTGGAAAACTGGAGAAAAAATCAAACTGCTGAAGGAACTTCACGGCTCAGGCAGTATTTGTGGAGGGAAAGTCCATAGAAGGTTGCGGAGGCCAAGTCAATGTGTTTAAGGCAGAGATAAATAGATTCTTGATTAGTACGGGTGTCAGGGGTTCTGGGGAGAAGGCAGGAGAATGTGGTTGGGAGGGACAGATAGATCAGCCATGATTGAATGGCGGAGTAGACTTGATGGGTCGAATGGCCTAATTCTGCTCTTATCACTAATGATTTATGACCTCATGACATGAAATGGACAGACAACGTTTCAGGTTTGGAGCCTTCTTCAACACTAGACTAGAGTATATGGGGGTAGCTGATAGAAAGCTGATAGTGTAAATGGGTAACCGATGGTTGGCTGAAGGATGGGCTGAAGGACCTGTTTCTGTGTTATCTGACTCTCTAAATGGGTTCACGCACTGGTCCCACATGTTATCGCACTAATTCCACAGCACTCTGATCAGTACATGGGAAAGGACCTGGTTTGAAATGTAATTCGTCTTTGCTTCATTCTCTTTCATCTGGGATTTCCGAGGGTCGACTTTCTTCCAGTGAAAGTTACTCATTAGCAATCCTAATCCCTCCTGTGACCGCGGTCATGGAGATTTGGAAGGACAAGGATGCACCTGTCATCACTATGACTCTGCCTTACTCTATGGTAGGTGGTGCAGTTGTGGACAGTTTGGATTAACTCTTAATGCACACATATTAAATGCACAAACAAAGAGCACAGAACAAGCTCATTCAGCCCATTAATACCCGCGCTTGTTCTTGGAAAGAACTATCTGATCAGCCGCATCTTGCTCCACTTTAGCCATGGGGTTACATAATCCTCCACAGGTATATTAGTTTAGTTTAGATATACAATGCCGAAACAGGTTCTTCGGCCCACCAAGTCCGCGCCGACCATCGATCCCTGTGCACCAGTACCATCCTACACACTCGGGACAATTTGCAATTTTTAGCCGCCAAATTAAACTACAAACCCGTACGTCTTTGGAGTGTGGAGGGAAACCGGAGCACCCAGAGAAAACCCATGCGATCACGTGGAGAAAGTACAAACTCCATACAGACAGCACCCAGAGTCAGAATCGAGCCCAGGTGTCTGATGCTGTAATGCAGCAACTCCACCGTGCCCCTCACGTATATATGTGTAATTATGAATGATGTTATTGAACCTGCTTCCATCAACTTTGCCAGCTAAAACCATTTGTGGTTCCATTAATTATTTTCATGGGACCGCTTGGTACGATCACAAATGATGATCGCAGCAGATTTCTCTATCATAAAGTTTCTCCTTCCCCCACTCTCCCTTTCATCTTAAACCTTTATCCCCTGGTTACAGGGTTTCCTATCAGTAGTTACACCTTCTCCTACTTTTCTCCATCAGAAACTCTCATGAATTTAAATTAAACATTTTCTGCTCTAAAGAACAGAGCTTCATTATCTCATTATATAAATGGAACTTATTTTTATTGTTGCAGATAGGATATGAGTTAAAGGGAGACACAATGAACTGCAGGATCCTGAGCAAACCATTAAGATACTGGAGTAACTCAGAGGGTCAGGCAGCATCTGCAGAAGGAATGGATAGGTGACTTTTCAGGTTGGGACCCTTCTTCAGACTGATGGCAGTCTGGAGCAGAAAGCTGGAAAAGAAATGGGGGCATGGCAAAGCCTGGTAAGTGTTAGGTGGATATAGGTGAGGGGGCTTGCTTAGCAGATGGGTGGATAAGATGATGATAAGGAGAGATAAGAGGAGAAGAGGATAAAGGCTTATAGATAAGAAGGGTGCCAGACAAGGAGAGATGAGGAGTGAAATGTAAAGCCAGAGATAGGGATGTAGGTGGGTGGGGACCGGGGAGGGGGGGGAAGAAAAAGAGGAGTGGTAGAGTGGAAGAAATGGGCCTTTCCCACTTTCACGACCTAATTCACGACCTTTTTTACTCGTGGAAATTTTTCATCATGTTGAAAAAACGCCCTGACCTACTTAATGCCACGAGTACCTACGATAGCATCACGACCTACCTACGACCTCGTGACGACCATGCTGCGAGTATGAGTCAAGGGCAAACTCGGCAGAGGTAAGTGGGACAGGCCCTTAAGAGGGTCTTGCTAACTGAACAGGTTATTGCCATATCTCATTGTTTCACTGAAGTTAAGGTGAAACAATGAAGAAAGCTCCAAAAAAATGTGATGGTCAACGTTGAACAATATTGAGTTCCATTTTTTGACATCCTCACAACTGTTTGCACATTATATCATTGACCAAGGATCTTTGGTCTGTAGTGAATCTATATTGGCAATGGTGTTACTTGCTAACCTCTGAAGAAAGTCACATTACCCAAATGATAGCCCTGCTGGGAATTTGTAGAGAAAACAGTTCTATCGTGTAAGGTCCAGCATTGCAACAAGAGCTTTCTGCAGCAGAGAGAAGGGCTAGAAAAAAAAAGATCATAATACAGCTAAATCAATGGATTGATTGAAAAATACAGCATTGGAAATAGGCATTCGGCCCACCAAGTCCACACCGACCATCGACCTACTGTTTAAACTAGCTCTCTGTTATCCCACTCTCGCACCTATTCCTCACATATCTGGGGAAATTTACAAAGGCCAATTCACCTACAAACCCACACACATCTTTGAGATATGGGCAGAAACCAGAGCATTCGGAGGAAATGAGTCTCACCCCGGTCACTCCCTCTTTTCCCCTCTCCCATCAGGCAGAAGCGTGAAAATGCACACCTCCAGATTCAGGGACAGTTTCTTCCCAGCTGTTATCAGGCAACCATCCTACCAACAACTAGAGAGCAGTCCTGAGCTAATATCTACCTCATTGGGGAACAAACTTCACTGGAATTTATCTTGCTCTAAACATTATTCCCTTTATCACGTATCTGTGCACTGTGGATGGATTGATTGTAATCATGAATAGTCTTTCTGCTGACTGGTTAACATGCAATAAAAACTTTTTATTGTACGTACCTTGGTACATGTAACAAAAAATATTACTGAACTAAACCCACGCGGTCACAGGGATAACATGCAAACTCCACACAGACAGCACCCTGAGGTTTGGATGGAACCCAGGTCTCTGACGCTGTGAGACAGCAGCACCATCCGCTGTGCCACTGTGCCGCTCTAATCACAGTCACTCCTCAGGCTTAGCAGAATGTCAAAGGTGTTGGGTGTCAACCGCATTTCACTACACCAATTGGTGTATGTGACAAATAAAGAACCTTTGAATATTTCAAAATTTAAAACCTTTGCAACTGTTAAAACTGTAACAAATAATATATTCAAATAACTCACATAAATGAAATCAAACATTCCAAATTGGTCAAAGGTCTATTTACCTTTCCTTCCCAGAGCCATTACCTCCACTGAAATTAGTGGGATAGATGTCACTGTGTAAGGAACAAGATAGCATTGGTAGTTCAGGATGATTCCCTTCCATAAGTGATGGGGACAAAGGACAAAGGACATTTATTGTCACATACACCAAATGGTGCAGTGAAATTTGAGTTACCATGCAGCACACAAATAAGATAAACACAACACTTTAGAATTTAACATAGAACATAAAAAACATCCCCCCACAGCGGAATCAATGTTTCCCACTGTGAGGGAAGGCAACAAAGTTCAGTCCTCTTCCTCTGTTCACCCGTGGTCAGGGCCTATTGAGGCCTCCGCAGTCGCTGCAACGGCGGCCCGATGTTTCATACCCTCGAATGGAACAACACTCTCAGCGGCCCGGAGCCTACGAATCGGCCCCTTCCTACCGGAGACTGTGGCTCTCGAAGTCCACAGGCCGAGCTGGCGACCCCGGCAAAGATCCCATGCTCCACGATGTCAAAGTCAGCACCGCCCGCCGCCCGAAATGTTATACCATTGCGTTCCATCGCTTAACTCTGTTTTACTTTGGAGTCACGTGAGTGACTACGTGAAGAAGCCCGCCAGGACGCATGCGTATCATGTCGCTTTCACGCTTGCGAAACGACAGGCGGGGTGGAACGTTCCCCCGCAGCGGTAAGTTTGAAACCGCGACCTGCAGGTAAGTGATTTACTCTGCGGTAGTTTTTGTCCCCGCGCTGTTTTTACACAGGGGGGGAAGCTGGACAAAATAGTGTCCACAAGTGCTGCGAGTTAAGCTGGCTGGGGAGGACCGCGAAGTTGCGGGAGCCAGCAGCAGCTGAAGGCACAAGCCCCGTAAGAGATCAGCTGTGCCGACTTTTTGTCCCGCGCCGGCCAGAACACCACGGCCGGGCGGGAGACTATTCAGAATGAGGCCGTCGACTTTTGACAAGTCGAAAACAGAGGAGGCGGAGTGGAACGACGTTCACCCGTAGCGACAATTTAAACCAGGACCTGCAGGTAAGAGCTGCGGTCTTTTTGTGTTTTCCCATGCTGATTACAGGTGGAGAAACCAACGGGCTGCGACAAAGCTGGTGAGGGGGGACCGCGGAGCAGCGGGCAGCCAGCAGCAGCAGCGGCACTCGGATCACCGATAGTGGGATCAGCTGTGCCCGATGTCGCCTCCGCACCGGCCAGACCCACGCGGCCGGGCGGTAAGGCTAGACACAAAACATACAAGGTCGTGGACTCAGAGGAGTCCGACTTTGAACAACCACGGGCGGCCAGCGACCGAGAGCGCTGGAGCCGGATGGAGCGGTGTGTGGAGCATTTTGCTCCAACGTGACAGACTCCGGGAGATGGAGTCGGGTCACTGTGGGCCCTATGATAAACCCACAGCAGTACCTCTTGAAGGGCTGCACAGTGCTTCTACCTCATCAGAGGGGAGCACTGCGGGTCAGTTCTGGGCTGACCTGGAAGAGGGGTCCGCAGAAGGAAAGACAAGTGTGCAAGCGGTGCAGGGACTGTGCAAACCTGGGACCACAAAACCACCAATACTATTGTTTGGAGGCAACCTACCGAAGCAAGTCAAGGAGCTCGATGAGGAAACAAAAACCCTGGGACTAATAAAAGGGACTCCAACAAAAACCCACTACAGCCAAAGACAGCACCCCTACGCACCCACCAGCAGAACTGGTGAAAGCTCGAAGGCCCGGTACTCAAAACATGAGTCTTTTTAGGCCATGACCCAGGCCGGCCTTCTTGGAAGATGCGGGGACCTCTAACACCAACCAAACCGAAAATCCAGACACCAGCGCAACAACAGCAGCGAAGAACCTACAAAAAAGAAGTAAACCTGCCACTGGTAACTATGGAGGTGGGTGGGTCTGGTTCCCTACAAAATACAGGGAGCATGGAGGTTGGGGGGAGATTGCACTCTTTTCTGAATGCATGGAGCATGTTAACAACTGATACTTACTTCTTAAGCAGTATCCAGGGATATACAATAGAGTTTATACACAAGTACAGCCCTCCAGTTCAACATATACCGAACCGAATGTTCATGCTTTCTGATAAAGAAAAATCAAAAGCGCAAGCTGAACTGGAGCGGCTTTACGTAAAAGGTGTAATTGAGAAAACTCAACACGAACCATTAGAATTCGTGTCCAATATATTTACCAAAAACAAAAAAGATGGTGGTTGTCGCATCATCATAGATCTGACAAAATTGAATACATTTGTACAATATATTCACTTCAAAATGGAAAGCTTTGTTACTGCTAAACAATTCATTTCCAAAGGTTACTTCATGGCCAGCATCAATTTAAAAGATGCTTACTATTCAGTGTCTATACGAGGTGACCACAGATGTTACTTAAAATTCAACTGGATGGGACAACTCTGACAGTATAAAGCACTGCCAAATGGGTTATCATCAGCCCCCAGACTGTTCACAAAAATTTTGAAACCAACCATAGCGTTTCTACGTAAACGTAAACACATGGTCATGGCATATTTAGATGACATACTCATTGTGGGCAAAACTTTGGAATTGGCCAAACAAACTGTAACAGCCACAAAACAGTTATTTGAAAACTGGGATTTATTATCCATCCAGTTAAATCTAAACTAACGCCTTCCACTAATATGGACTATTTGGGGTTCACCATTGACTCAGTTCACATGTCGGTGACTCTGCCTAAGGGAAAGGCTAGAGATTTAATAGAGGCTTGCAATAACCTCATTGACATCAGCAAACCATCCATCAGATTGGTAGCAAAAGTAATTGGCAAAATGGTGGCTGCCTTTCCAGCCACACAATTTGGACCTCTACATTACCAAAACTTACAGAGAGCAAAAATACAAGCACTCAAAATTAATGCAGGTCACTTTGACAGACCTATGAAACTACCAATCAAAGCTAAAATGAAACTAAAATGGTGGATAGATCTGGCTTTGTTCCAATCCAATCATTGTCAGTAACCCTTCCATGGTACTACAAACTGATGCCAGTGTACTTGGGCGGGGAGCCACCAATACCATCACCAGCTGTGGAGGTAGATGGACTGCTCAGGAGGCATCATTATTACTCACACTGGGCATAAACTACCTGGAAATGTTGGGTGCATTCCATGGCCTAAAGTCATATTGTACTGGGTCATATCACCAGCATGTTAGACTACAGATAGACAATACCACCGTGGTAGCATACATTAACCACATGGGTGGAAACAAATCGACATCATGTGACAATCTGGCTAATACAATTTGGCAATGGTGTATCCAGAGAGATATTTGGATATCAGCCACTTACCTACCAGGAAGACTAAATTTAGTGGCAGACACCAGGTCACGCAAATTTAATGAAAACACCGAATGGATGTTGAATAAAAAAGTATTTGCTGATATTACAGCAAAATATGGAACACCAGATATCGATCTCTTCACATCCAGACTTAACCACCAGTTATCAAATTATGTTTCATGGGAACCAGACCCTGCGGCAGCGGCGACTGATGCATTTTCGCTGCATTGGGGGGAAATTGTTTATTTACGCATTCCCTCCTTTCTGCCTCATCAGTCGGGTATTAAGGAAAATACAACAAGACTCTGCATCTGGTATTTTGGTAGTAACCGATTGGCCTACTCAACCATGGTTCCCAGTGGTATTAAACATGGTATTAGAACCATGTGTCACCATCCCACATAGACCAGATTTATTGCTACATCCCGTAACAAGGGATAGCCACCCATGCCATAAACATTTGAACTTATTAATTTGTAGAGTTTAAAAACACCTCTACTACAACTGGGACTGACGGACCGAACAGTGAACATGATCTCGGCGGCTCAAAGACAGTCAACCAAAAAACAGTATCTGGTCTATATCAGGAAGTGGGAGATGTACTGCCATAAAAACAACATCACCTACAGAGACATGAACATCCCGTCTGTTCTGGAATATCTGGCAGGCCTCCACTATGATGAGGGGCTCAGTTACAATGCCATCAACTGCGCCAGAAGTGCCCTATCGACTTACCTATGGCAGAGGACAGAGCGTTACTCTGTTGGGACTCACCCACTGGTAACAAAACTTATGAGGGGAATTTTTAATACTAATCCCCCAAGAACCAGGTACTCCCAAATATGGGATGTAAGTATTGTCCTGAAGATGCTCAGGAATTGGTCTCCAGCAACAGCTCTGTCCCTACACAGACTGACATTAAAAACAGTCATGCTAATGGCATTGGTCACGGCACAGAGGGTACAGTCACTGCATAAACTAAGACTGGACAACATGACTTCCTCAACAGAAAATATTACGTTTCATATCTATGAGTTAGTAAAGCAGAACAGACAGGGATCAGCAGGCCTCAATATACAATTTAGGTCATACCCAACAGATGACCGTCTCTGTATAGTAAGACATCTGTCGTTATACATGGAGACAACGAAAATCCTAAGAGGCAATGAGAAGGCACTTTTGGTCAGCCACAAGCAACCACACAAAAGAGTGATGGTCCAGACCATCTCAAGATGGCTGAAACAGGTGGTAACACAGGCTGGGGTGGATACTAATATTTTTAAATCTCATTCCACCAGGGCTGCAGCTACATCGGCAGCGATACAGTTGAATGTACCAATGGACCAAATCCTCAAGGCAGCAGGATGGTCTGGGGAAAAACATTCCAATTATTTTACAACAAACCAGTAATGAAACCTGGAACGTTTGCAGAAACAATTTTAAGTTCTGTAAATTAATTTAAACCCATAAAAAGGGGTTATAATTTTGTGTTAACAAATTTTATGATTTCAATGTCGAATTCATGTCCAAATTATGTTAACACAATTCCTCCTACAGTCATCAAGGCAGACGTGATGCATGGACTCGTTTCCACAGCATGAAATCACAGAGCTTTAAAATCTTCACGTAGTCACTCACGTGATTCCGAAGTAAAATAGTAAGATTAAACGAGAACTTACCAGTTTGAAGTTTGATCTGTATTTTATGAGGAGTTACGATGAGGGATTACGTGCCCTCCGCTCCCACCCTTGATCATATACTTAATTGGTATCTCTTCTCTAATCTTACTATGTTTAGTCATTACAGTTATCTGTGATTTCACACCGCTGCTTTGAAGAATGACACGCATGCGTCCTGGCGGGCTTCTTCACGTAATCCCTCATCGTAACTCCTCATAAAATACTGATCAAACTTCAAACTGGTAAGTTCTCGTTTAATCTTACTATTTACGGTCAGAGTGCAGTTTGGAAAACTACCAGGGCATGCCAACTGCAGCTTGGGATTGGTACTGATTTATTATTGTCACATGTCGCGAGAAACAGTGTAAAATTCTGTGTGTTGTCCAGTCAAATCCAGTCTGAAGAAGGGTCTCGAGCAGTAACGTCACCCATTCCTTCTCTCCAGAGATGCTGCCTGTCACACTGAGTTACGCCAAATGCTATTTCCATGCTGTATCTTTGATTTTTTTTCTAGCCCTTATCTAGGTGTCTACCTTCGGCTTAAGCCAGCATCTGCAGCTCCTTCCTCCAAGTCATACTTTACATGTATCCATTACACAAGTACAACAGGTAGTACAAAAATAAATATAAAAGAGTGCAGAATATAGCATTGTCATGTTGCAGCATTATGGTTACAGAGAGAATGCAGATTATTTTTTAAAGTGTACCGATTGCAATGAGGTGGGTTGGAAGATGGGAACTTCGGACCTCTGAATTCACATGAAGATCTTGTATTTACACACAGCCATGGGGAGAAGTGGCAATAATTACATGGGAATTACTGATGCTTCCTAGCAAACTCCGGCTGCTTAGTAAAGGGGCTGTCCCACTGCAGGGACCTAATTTGCGAGTTTAGAAGAGATGGCGCTCGACTCAAACTTGCAGCATGGTTGACACATGGTCCTAGGAGATCTTAGGAGGTCACTGTAACTCTCCTTCATGCTCAAGGGAAATTCCCGCATACTCGCGGTCTCAGTTTGGTCGAGGAACAGTTTTGAGCATTCTGAAAGAATTTCCGTGAGTAAAAACTGGTCGGCATGGTACTTTTGAATTCGTAGTGCAGTGGAGTGGGGTCGCTATGTTGTTATAGGCAGTCGAGGTAGCCGTAGGCAATCTCCTTTGCTGACCGGGCATTTTAATTGGCTCATTGGAGTTTTCCGAACCAAGGAAAACCGACCGGTAATGTTAAATGCCCGCTAAACTTTATTAAAAGTTGTCTGGCTTCTTAAAAGTGTCTTCCCCCCCCCCCCCCCCCCCTTCTATCCACTTCTCTCCACTACACTGTGCCAGCCGTCTTTTACCTTCCTGTTCATCGCGGGTGTGAATTTCAGACAGAGCTCCCCGCTTTCCGTGTGTGTGTGTGTGTGTGTGTGTGTGTGTGTGTGTGTGTGTGTGTGTGTGTGTGTGTGTGTGTGTGTGTGTGTGTGTGTGTGTGTGTGTGTGGGTGTGTGGGTGTGTGGGTCCATTTATTGCGGTCGCTGCGGCAGCCATGTGGCAACCTTCTGTGGCAAAGAATTCCACAGATTCACCACCCTCTGACTAAATAAATGTCTCCTCATCTCCTTCCGAAAAGAACATCCTTTAATTCTGAGGCTGACCTCTATTCCTACTCTCCCACTAGTCGAAACATCCTCTCCACATCCACTCTATCCAAGCCTTTCACAATTCTGTACGTTTCAATGAGGTCCCCATTCTCTTCTAAACTCCTGTGAGTACAGGCCCAGTGCTGACAAACGCTCATCATATGTTAACCCACTCATTCCTGGGATAATTCTTGTAAACCTCCTCTGGAGCCTCTCCAGAGCTAGCACATCCTTCCTCAGATAGTTACGGAAGCCAGACATCTGCTCTGCCTCATAAATTCTCCTCCATTGATAGACTGCAATGCACAATGACAAAGGCTGTGGCAGGCGGCTCTGTCACGACCAGGATTTTCCCAAGACTCTTGAGTCCACCTTGAAACATTTCAAGGAAGGCTTGAAGAATTCCTTCACACATTCCTACGATAGCTTAAGCCGGCTGTGGAAGATTTTCTCCGCCAGTCCTGGTTTGGCATGCCAGCAATGTGGATGCCTGGAATGCCAGCCTTTGTGTGTACACAGTGCATGTGAAAGTGGTTCACTTCTATAATGTGGCCATTGTAGGTGTCAGCGTTTCAGATCACACAGCGGGGTAGGCAATACAATCACAGCGTAGACCTTGAGTTTTATTTGTTGACAATTCATCTCTCTTTTCCACAGTTTTGCAAGTAATCTGCAGAAAGCCACACTCGCTTTGCCGATGGTGAAGTTTATTTCATCGATGATGTGAAATGTACTGAGATATGGGTAAACGTCCACTGGTTTGTTGGGGTAGGAAAGGGGGTGGTGTGGTGAGCAGTTCACTTTGATAGTAAGCTGCATGTAAAGCATTAGATAAGTGAAAGTTCAGTAGTTTGTAAGGAGGGGTTGGTGGTAAAGGTTCACTTTGATGGTAAGATGCATGTAAAGCGTTAGATAAGTGAAATTGCACTAGTTTGTGGGGAGGGGGTGTGTGTTTAGCAGTTCACTTTGATTGTACGCTGCATGTAAAATGTTAGATAAGTGTACGTTCAGTAGTTTGTGTCTCACTTCTATCTCCCTGCCATTAATTGACAGACCAAAATTTTCACAAGCAGGGTTGCTTTCTGACTAACGGATTAATTGATCAATTTTGAAAAAAGTGATTAATCATTTTTATTAATTATTAATGATATTGGCTCTGATAAAAAAATATTAAATTTCAAAAATCAAAATTTCAAATTGATACTCATTCTCTCTTGGCAAATGTACCTTTACTTCACAAATATATACCTACTTTAGATTGTCATTAGGTAAGATCTCGAAAAACTTCTCAACTACCTCCTCTGGCAGCTTGTTCCATTTATCCACCATTCTCTGTGTGAAAAGGTTGCCCCTCGGGTTTGTATTAAATATTTGCTATCTCACCTTAAACCTATGTCCCCTGGTTCTTAACTCCGTGTGCATTCACCCTATATACCTGGGACGACAGATGGCACAATGGGCTAAGTGTTCGGCTGGCAACCGGAAGGTAGCCGGTTCGAATCCCGCTTGGAGTGCATACTGTCGTTGTGTCCTTGGGCAAGACACTTCACCCACCTTTGCCTGTGTGTGAATGTGTGTGAGTGATTGGTGGTGGTCGGAGGGGCCGTAGGCGCAGATTGGCAGCCACGCTTCCATCAGTCTGCCCCATGGCAGCAGTGGCTACGGAAGTAGCTTACCACCACCGAGTGTGACTGAGGAGTGAATGAATAATGCGATGTAAAGCGCCTTGAGTATTAGAAAGGCGCTATATAAATCCCATCCATTATTATTATTATTATTATTATATATTCCTGGTAGTTCGTTCCATGACTGGAAGATGTCAGCTAATTCAGAAATCATGTGCAAGTCTCACACATTGTATACTTCTCGTGGTGGGGGGGGGGGGGGGGGGGTTATTACTGGTCCACCATCTCTTCCAGGTGCTTTACCATTTAAGTGCCAGAGACCCAGATTTAATCTTGGCTTCAGGTGCTTTGTGTGGAGTTAACAAGTTCTCCCTGTGACTGAATGGGTTTCCTGGGCATCATTCAACAGGCTGGTTCTGTGATCTATGTCGTTTGGCTGAGCTCTGGTCCCTTGGGACAGCGTGCTGTACAGTCTGGTTTATGGTTGACAATCACGCACTTGATGGAGGGAAATGAGCAGAGATGTTTTTGAATGACCCAGGAATATGAGACATCAGACAAGACAAAACATTATCTGCCCATCCCCTCTACAGATTCTGTCTGACCCACTGATTAGTTTTGTTTATGGTCACGTGTACTGAGGTACAGTGAGAAGCTTCATTTTCGTTGCGTGCCATCCAGTCACAGTCTGAAGAAGGGTTTCGGCCCGAAACGTCGCCTATTTCCTTCGCTCCATAGATGCTGCTGCACCCGCTGAGTTCCTCCAGCAATTTTGTGTACCTAGTATAAAGACTATATGTGATTGCAATCCAGCCATCAACAGTGCAGAGATACAGGATAAAGGGAATAATCTTTAGTGCAAGATAAAGTCCAGTCAAGTCCAATTAAAGATAGTCCGATGGTCCTCAATGAGGTAGATGGTAGCTCAGGACTGCTCACTCCTACACTTTGTTTTTGCTCCAGATTCCAGCATCTGCAGGTTCATAGGTCTTCCATGTACTCAGGGGTTGAGTGGGATGGACAAATCGGAGAAGGCTAATTTGCACTGGGTTTTAACATGCACCTACAGTTCAGGGTCCACATTAGTCACCTGCTGCACACATACAGATAATATGCTCTAATTATAACCCAATCATCCCTTGACCCCCTTCCTCAAAATAAACCATGGCATTTGGTGGTCTCAGGAGTGGGGAAACCCACTTCTCGGCGATCATCATCCATCCTGCCTAACATGGGGTGATGCATTTCAGAATTGGACAAAGAACATTGGATCAAACACAGCCTGAAACGGAAAAACATAGTTGGAATTGCATTCTTCATGTACATGGATATCCCGATGCATTTTACAGCTAATTGGGTGTGTTTGAGGTCAGTTGCGGTGGTAATGCGGGGAAAGCAAGCTTTGGGAAGTGCTGCCTCGGTATGGCGGCAGTGGGGATTTTATCCTCCAGCCTTTACAGTCTGCCTTAACCTTTCTGGCTCAGAGGTGAAAGTGCTACCTGACTGATCCACAGCTGGCACCGTCTGACTCTTCTGTAATTCGGAATATGTTATTCGTCATTCTGCCAAGGGGAAAAAGAAGCTGCCATGAGATAGTGAGACAGTCAGACACCAGCACCCTTTCACCTGAACTGTAGAAATGCAAAGATACCCGAGGAACTGTACAACTCCTTCAGTTTTCAAGTCCTCGTATATATGTATTCATAATGCAAACATTGAATAACCAGGAGTCTGGAAGGAAGGTTTGTCAATCCAGCTATTCATCTCAAGTTCAGCAAGGAGATCGAGTGACCAGTATGTTCTGAAAATAAACTTTGATCAGTTCACGTAACCAATCTCGGGCTGGATCATTTACAGAACTTACATTTATAGACCACCTTCTATGTAGTGTAGAATCTCAAGGTCTACACAGGAGGCTTGGCTTTGGATGAAAGATCTTTGAACTGAAATGTTGACTGTTTTTTCCTCTCTCTCCACAGATGCTGCCTAGTCTACTGATTATTTACTGAATTTTCTGTTTTATTTCAGATTTTGTTTAGTTTTGTATTGTTCTGATTAGTTTTTCAGTTTATTTGTGTGATTTTCTTTTCTGCTGTGAGAAGGTGGTTGGAAAGACAAGATGGAAAGTATTTTTTACCCATTGTCAGTTATGCTTGGGAAGATTTGTCTGAAGAAAGGTCCCGACACAAAAGGCTGCCTGTCCATTACCTCCCAGATGCTGCCTGACCCACTGAGTTCCTCCAGCACGTTGTTTTTTACTCAAGGTGACCATAAACACTAGGAAACAGCACAGAAATCCCTGCAGAAATTCAGGACCTCTGCCTTAGTTCTGAATTTTTGTACAACTGCGCAGCTATGTATACTTCCGCACAGCTCTTGGTGCAATGATGGATTTTATATGGAAGATCTGGACCCAAGGATTTATGGCCCACAGGAGATATGGCATGACTCTGTGGCGACTCTTGGGTATGGACTCAGTGCGGCGTATTATCCAACACTCTTATACTTAGTATGATTATGCCTAATGTACACTAGGATTGTCAATGAACTGAATGCAAAATAATATTTTTACTGGACATTGGTACATGTGACATTAAACTACCATTGAATCATTGACGTTCTGCAATCTATGTGTTGGGGGTGCAACCACAATGTTGTTGACACATTGACTATAAAGTGAATGTGACATATGCCTCCTTTGGGATGGTTATGCAAATTGAAGAGGGACTTGGAAAGATACTGTTGAGGGGGATGACTGTGCAGGGGATAGCAGCAGCAGTCAGGCCTGTGGCACTGGGTCTGGCTCTGAGACACAGCAGGGTAGGGTGGAGGCAGACACAGCGATAGTGATAGGAGACTCGATAGTTCAATAGTCGAATCATGCTTCATTTGTCACATATGCACTGCACAGTGAAATTCTTTTTGCATATATTACATGCAGGCACTACCTTTTTTGCCGCCATTATTCAAAGTCCAAAGTCGCGCGCTCAATGTACTGGAGCAGAACCGACGTCCCTCTCCTCTTCCGGCTATCTTTAGGGTGTCTAAGACTGTCTAAGTGAGACAGGCAGGAGATTATGTGGCAGTGAATGGGACTCCAAGATGGTCTGTTGCCTCTCTGATGCCAGGGTCCCAGAGGCCTTGGAGCGACTGCATAACTGCATTGTGACGGGGAGGGGGAGAAGCCATAGTCATTATTCATGTTGGCACAAATGACGCAAGTAAGAAAGGGGATAAGGCCCTGCTGTAGTGACTATAGGGATTTAGGCAGAAGGATAAAATTCAGAAGCTCGTGGGTGATAACCTCTGGATTAGTACCAGTGCCACATGATGGTGAGGGTAGCGACAGCAGGATAGGACAGATGCATGCACAGTTGTGGGTTTGGTGCAGTGGATAGGGATTAAGATTTTTTGATCATTGTGATCTCCTCTGGGGCAGAGTTGACCTGTTCAAGAGGGATGGGTTGCACCTGAACTGGAGGGGCACCAATATCCTTGTAGGGAGGTTTGCCAGTGCTACTCAGGAGGGTTTAAACGGGGATGGCAGGGAGATGGGAACCAGAGCAGCAGGTCAGCATACGGGCTGATGAGAAAGTGTTGGTTATAATAAGTAGGAAGGACAGGCATCTCCATGAATATGGAGATAATTAAGTGCTGAAGTGTGTTTACTTCGATGCAAGGAGTATTCTATTGCAAGACTGATAAACCCAGAGCCTGGACCAGGGCTTGGAATTATGATGTTGTGGCCAATTCAGAAATGTGGGTGTGACTGGCAGCTCAACATGCCTGATTCTCAATGTCTCAGATGAGGCAGGAAGGGGATAAAAGAGGTGGAGGACTTGCTTTGCTAATCAGAGAGAATGTCACGGCAGTACTACGAGAGGACATACTGGAGGGTATGTCATGCAGAAATGACGCATAGTGCATGACATGCAGCGTTTAACGGCATTGAGCTTGTGCTCACTGGAGATTAGAAGGATGAGGGGAGACCTCATTGAAACTTACTGAATAATGAAAGTGCATGTGGAGAGGATGTTTCTACTAGTGCGAGAGTCTAGGACTGGTCATCATAGACTCAAAATTAAAGGTCGTTCCTTTAGGAAGGAGATGAGGAGGAATCTCAAACGCAATGAAGAGAACCACAGGCAAGGATTTGGTTTGATGTCTCACCAAAGAAGACACCGCCAACTGCATACATCACATCAATAGCATGCTGGCTGTGGAGGTTCAGATAATGTGCTTGATTCTCATTATGGAGCTTGGGTTTACTTAGGCTGATGACCCAGTTCTGAGATGTGAGATTCAGACTGAGACACAGCTGGCTCTTGCTGCCTGATTCTCCATTGCTCCATTCTCTGCTGTTTCTCTTACACGTTATTAGAGCCATACAGCATGGAAACAGGCCCTTCGGCCCAACGTCCATGCTGATCAAGAGGTTCCATCCATGCAGGTCCCGCCTATCTGGATTTGGCCCATATCTCTCTACACCTTTCCCATTCATGTACCTGTCCAAATGTCTTAAATGTTGTTATAGAGTCCTACAGCTTGGAAACAGGCCCTTCAACCAAACTTGCCATCACCGACCAACATTCCATCGGGTGGCGCTTCGATGGCAGCCTCGTCTACAGTCTGTCTGTAATTTTCGTCTTTTCTTTAGAGTGTTTAAAAAGTATATTTAATGTTCTCTGGTTTGTTTTATGTGGGGGAGGGGTCGGGGGAAACATTTTTTCAATCTCTTACCTTGCCGGAGATGCGATTGTTTTCCGGATCGTATCTCCAGTCGCTCTGCGGCTTAACATCATGGAGCTGGAGGCCTTGCTCAGGACTGACTTTGAGCCTCACCGCGGGGATGTGGACTTACCATCGGAGCCGATCCCTTGCCTGGGATCGACGCTCCAACCGCGGCCTGCGGACTTTAACATAAAGGAGCTCACAGTCTCAGGTTGAGATTGACGTCGGGAAGCTCCAAAAGCCGCACATCGTTCGACCAACCCCGACCCGGGGTAGATCGCCCGGCGCGGTTGAACTGAGATTCCCCCCCCCCCCCCCGATGCAGGAGCTTGATCGTCCCGACAAGGAGGCCCGCCGCCAGCCACAGGAGTAAGATCGTCCCGTCAATGGAAGGTTAGAGGCCCCCTGACCGCTGGAGGACAAAGAAGGGAGAGATTGAACTTTTTTTCGCCTTCCATCACAGTGAGGAATGTGGTGGATATTCATGTTTAAATGTATTTTGTGTGTTCTGTTGCTTATTATTGTTAAGACTGTATGGCAAATGAAATTCCTCCTATGTTGCAAACATACTTGGCTAATAAAATATGATGATGATGATGATGATTATTATTATGTCCCATCTGCACTAATCAAACCTGACTGTGTTTGGTCCATATCCCTCTAAACCTATCCTATCCATGTACCTGTCTAAATGTTTCTTAAATGTTGCAATAGTATTCATGGCAAGAGTATTTACATATACATTACCGATAGCCCTGGAAGGTGGGATGGGCTTGAATGCTTCTCCCTTTGGCGATCTAACTCTCTAAAAAGTAAATCTAGGTGAGGATAGCAAGTTTAAAAAAAAATCAAGCGTGTAAGAGCAACTGAATTTTTTCTAATAATTTTTTGTCTTGTGATTTAGATAATGGGCCAGCATTGGTGAAGAAATTCAGTTTGTCTTTAAATTGATTTAGTAAATAAATGTCTAAAAGCAGCTCTGTTAAGTTCACTTGACACTTAACAAAAGGAGATGGGTTTTAAAGTCAAATTTACAGAAACTCAATCTCTCAGTGCCTTTCAGTTTGCACTAATGTAACATGGTTTGTACATTTAAATCCCATTTGTCCAACTGTATAGAGGGCTGTGTCTTTAAATTCAAGAATCAAGAGGCAGCCAAAAATAAACTGGTCCGTGTTTTTCACGAAAAATGTCCTGTTGCTCTTGGCAACAGAACAGATTGAGAGCTACTCATGAAAGGATCCCAATGTTAGGGTCTGCAACTTATTTTTCCTGCGATTCATTTTCACCATGAATATTTAAAAAACAGGGAATTATTCCAGTTATAATCCACAGAACAAAAGAAAAGTAGCGCATCCGTTACAGTAGTGTCCATAAGATGTCACTTTTAGTGAGGCTTTCCTGTGTCTATCAGATGCAATTAATACTACACTGCAGCAAAGGCCAATTGACTCATTGAGGGGCTATTCCGTCCACAGATTCTCACCAACCTATTTTGGATTCTACCACTTGTTCATATGTAAAAATGTGTTCTTGGTTAAATACCTGTACACAATTTCCTTGCAATCAATACAGTCGTGTTCAAGCACAACTTCAGAAACTTGATTGCAGAGTCCTCACTGGTGCTTCTTGTTCTCAGCTATTCTTCAAACGATATTTGATGGCAGGTATTTTGAACTGAAGGCATATTTTGGGCACCATTGTACCATAGGAATTACAGTTGAATCTATGTAAACAGCAAGGTTGTAATGAGTAGGAAGGAACTGCAGATGCTAGTTTAAACCAAAGGTAGACACAAAATGCTGGAGTAACTCAGCGGGACAGGCAGCATCTCTGGAAAGAAGGAATGAGTGACATTTTGGGTCAAGACCCTTCTTCAGACTCAGTCGGAATGGGTGACGTTTCAAGTCGAGACCCTTTTTCAGTCTGAATCCAAATTTCAATCCAAAAAGTCACCCGTTAAGGTTGTCTATTAAGGTTATAATGAATATCTCAACAATATTAATCATGATGTTTCAGAGATAAATATTAACCAGGAAATTCAGGAGAACTTCCCTAGTCTTCCTGGAGTAAACATAATGGGGTGTTCTACATACACCTTTAGTTATATAGGGCATTGGTGAGGCCATATCTGGTGCATTGTGTATTGTTTTGATCTTGTTATACCAGGAAGGGTATTAAAGCACTGAAGACAGTTGAGAGAATGTTTACAAGGCTGACAATTGGGGCTGGTTTCTTTGGGGGGAAAGGTTGGACAAGCTAAGCTCGTATCTGCTGGAGTTTAGGTGAGTGAGATGGGACTGAGATTGAAGCATATGAGATCTTAAGGACTCTTGACAGGATAAATGTGGAGAGAATGTTTCAAATTGTGGGTGAATCCAGAACAGGAAGTAATTGTCTGAAAACACCCATTTTGAAGCGAGATAAGGTGAATTTATTTTTTCTCAGAGCTGTGTGTCTTTAGACTCTCTTTGTAAATATATATATATATATGGATAAAGAGTCTTTGAATATTTTTAACGCAGTGTTAGATGGATTCTTGAAAAGAAAGTTAAAGAGCAGAGGGATCTAGGAGTGCAAGTAGATAGTTACTTGAAGGTGGTTGCAGGTAGATAGGGCAGTCAAAAAAGCTTTTGGCACATTGACCTTCATCAGTCAGAGTATTAAGTATAGAAGTTGGGTGGTCATGTTGCTGTTATATAAGGTTGCTGTTGGTGAGGCTGCATCTTGAGTACTGTGTTCAGTTTTGGGCACCATGTAATAGGAAAGATGTTGTCAAGCTGGAATGGGTACAGAGAAGATTTATGAGGTCTATGTAGCCACAGTGGGCCTGAGCTACAGTAAAGTAGTAAAGTAAAGTAAATTTATTTATATAGCACGTTTAAATCAACTCGCGTTGAGACCAAAGTGCTTTACATAGAAAAAAAAAATTAAGCTTCCGTACATCCATAGAAAAATTTAAAATTAAGAAAAATTACACAACATATTGTATAATTCAACACAAACGTCCCCCCACAACAGAATAAAAAATTTCCACTGTGGGGAAAGGCATCAGAAAGTTCAGTCCTCTCCCTCTGTGATCACCCGAGGTCGGGGCCTATTTGTGGCCTCCGCAGCCAGTCCAATGTTTTCAGGCCCTCTTGCCAGAAAGCTGGGAGAGATTGTGTAAGCTGGGATTTATTCCTTGGAGCGCAGGAGGATGAAGGGTGATCTTATAAAATCATGAGAGGAGTAGATTAGGTAGATGCACAGAGTCTCTTGCCCTGAGTAGGGGAATCGAGGATGAGAGGACATAGGTTTAAGGTTGAAGGGAAAAGATTTAATAGAAATCTGAGGGGTAATTTTTTCACACAAAGGGTGGTGGGTGTATGGAACGAGCTGCCAGAAGAGATAGTTGAGACAGGGACTATCGCAACATTTAAGAAACAGTTAGACAGGTACATGGATAGGACAGATTTTGAGGAATATGGGCTAAACGCAAGCAGGTGGGACTGCGGGTGAATATTGGGGAACATTAGAGGAAGATGACTGACTTTGGTGCTTTCCCTCACAGTGGGAAACTTTGATTCTGCTGTGTGGGGATGTTTTTATGTTGAACTCTATCGTGTGTTGTGTCCCTTATTTTTATTGTATGGCTGTATGGTAATCACATTTCACTGTGCCATCTGGCACATGTGACAAATAAATGTATCTTGTGTCTAGTGTAGCTGGGACATGTTGGGCCATAGGACCTGTTTCTACTCTGTATCACTATAACTGTAAAGGGGTGAAAGGTTATAGGGAATATGGTGCTACAGTCAGATCAGTTGCGATCTTGTTAAATGACAGAGCAAGCTCAAGAGGTGAAAGGAACACTCCTGATCCTAATTTGAACATTCATATATACCAGTGGCCTTTTCATAACATCTCCTCCAAAAGCAGGCACCACCTTTTCGAAGCAGCCCTCTCAGTATTGCTGTGACTTTATCCCAGACTCTCTGATGTGCAAACACAGGTATACAAAGTTGAGGCAATATGGATTTCCAACCAAACAACCTTTACTGTAGTAGTATGATGCAAATTGACATTGTTAAATAATGTTGAAAAACTAAACCCTAGGACAATATTGTCCTGAAACAACCCAAAGACATTGATCAATATTTGGTGAGATCAATATTTGCTGCCAATATGAACTCATTCTGGTGTAGTTCAGTTTTGTTCATTACCACTGTGATCCCAGTCTAATGTAGACTGGCTCAGTTCACTGTTAATGTGACCATAACTGGAACAGTCCTGCTCCCTTTCATTGTCAATATGATCCCAGTTTAACACAATTCATCTCAGTTCATTATTAATGTGAGTCAAGTCTTGTACTGTTCAGTTGAGTTCAGTTCATTATTGGCAGAGGTCAGTCTAGTACATTACTGAGAGATATAGGAAATTGCAGACATTGGAAACCCTAGCAAAACACAAAGTGCTAGAGAGACTCAGCGGGTCAGGCAGCATCTGAGGAGGGAACAAAGATATGATGTGTTGGGTCATTCTTCAGACAAAATTCAGTCTGCCCATTCCCTCCACAAATGATCTGTGTTAGCTTGACCCGCTGAATTCCTCCTGCATTTACTGTATTGCCATTCATCATCAACATGAGCCTGGTTTGGTATGTCATTCAGATAGAACATGGAACAGTGCAGCACTGTGGCACGGGTGCAGAACAGATCAGGGCGGCACGGTTGCGCAGCGGTAGAGTTGCTGCCTTACAGCGCTTTCAGCGCCAGGGACCCGGGTTCGATCCCTGTACGGATGCTGTCTGTACGGAGTTTGTACCTTCTCCCTGTGACCACGTGTCAGTCACCTGTATGAAAGGCCAGTGCTTTCTCTCTCATGCACCAGGTACATTGATTCAGAATGGTGATATATTAGTAATGGTAGGAAATAATTCCAGCGATGACCTGGGCCCAAACTCCTGGATCTCTCTCAGCTGATCACAGGGTGGCACGGTGGTGCAGAGGTAGAGTTGCTGCCTTACAGTGCTTGCAGCGCCAGAGACCCGGGTTCGATCCCTGTACGGAGTTTTTACATTCTCCGCGTAGGTTTTCTCCGAGCTCTTCAGTTTCCTCCCGCACTCCAAAGACGGACAGATTTGTAAGTTAATTGGCTTAGTATGAAAATATAAATTGTCCCTAGTGTGTGTAGGATAGTGTTAATATGCGGGGATTGCTGGTCGGTGTGGACTCGGTGGCCCAAAGGGCCTGTTTCTGCACCGTATCTCTAAACTAAACTAAATTAAACCAATCTAAAAGAACAGGCCCACGGTATCTGTGCTGAACGTAATATTGACACCAGCTTTTATTTGAGAAGTGATATTTTGGATCTTTTTCAGACTGTTAGTATTGGGAGGGGGGGGGGGGGTTGGGGAAGCTAAAAGAGGGGAGAGGTTGGACCAAGCATGGCAGGTAATAGGTGAACACAGGCGAGCGGGGTTTTGATAAGCAGATAGAAACATAGAAATTAGGTGCAGGAGTAGGCCATTCGGCCCTTCGAGCCTGCACCGCCATTCAATATGATCATGGCTGATCATCCAACTCAGTATCCCGTACCTGCCTTCTCTCCATACCCTCTGATCCTTTTAGCCACAAGGGTTGGTTGGAACAAATCCCAGAGATAAAAGCGGAAAGTGTGAGAGATGTTAAATCTTAAATGTCCATTATCACTGCTGGGCCTGATGCTATAATTATCATGGTTCATTATTAATATGGCCCCAGCCTGGTGGTACTACTTTGTCGATTATCATTGCGACCTTAATCTGATACAGTTGAAATCCTCACTTGTTCATTGTCAATGTGTCCCTGGCCCAGTACAACCTGGCTCAGATATTCATTATTGTGATCCGTGCCTCAGGGTAGGTTTCTTTGCTTCATTATCAATGAGAATGCTCTCACCACCTTCTTACTCAATGTCAACCAACAAGATTAGTGCAGCCACGAGATGTTGAGTGGAAATGTCTTGCCTCCTTTTGACTAACACAGTTTGTGGAAAAATATTATGTTTGAATCACATTTTCCATAAACACAAGATAAAAGCAGCACACTGCCATATCTTTGTATCAAAGCAAATGAGAAACCACTGAACAAAAGCAGTAATTTCAGTTTAAAGCTGTACATTTTTGGTCTTATGTTGACATTCGGCTAGACATGGGCTGCATGAACTGTTTGTCTTTTTCTTTTTAATTCTATCATTTGGCATTGAGAATTTTACGTGATGGATTTGCAGCTCAGAAGGGAATTGATGTCAATAGGCAACACAGGTTTACAGTTTGATGAAGGTTCTCGACCCGAAACGTTACCTATTCCTTCGCTCCATAGATGCTGCCTCACCCGCTGAGTTTCGCCAGCATTTTTGTCTACCTTTGATTTTTCCAGCATCTGCAGTTCTTTCTTAAACAACACTCAATGGAGTGTCTTTGGTATTAGATGCATTAAACATTATTGTGTTTTCCTACACAGGTGTTGCTTTAAGTTTGTTCATTGTTCCCCTATATATGCATTCATGTTTTTTTCCTGCATTAACTGGTCATGCATTTGATTCTGGGCCGGAATGGAACATTGTAAATGTCTGCACCACTGACAGAACAATGACATTCCTACTTGCTACAGCTTTGCATGTCTGTGTATTCATCCTATTTATTCCCCTCATGATTTTATGTTCCTTAATTTGATCACCCCTCAGCCTCCTGCGCTCCAAGGAATAAAGTCCTAGCCTGCTCAACCTCTCCCTATAGCTCAGCCCCTCAAGTCTTGGCAACATCCTTGTAAATCTTCTCTGGATCGAGAGATTCATAATTAAAAGCAGAGAGTACAAAACAAACAGGAGAGTTACACTAAACCTCTAAAGAAAAATCACTGGCCAGGGCTCAACTGTAGCATAGCATCTAATGTTTGTTCATGTTCCCCTATACTATATATGCATTCATGTTTTTTTTCTGCATTAACTGGTCATGCATTTGATTCTGAGTCGGAATGGAACATTGTAAATGACCGTAAATTTACTTAATTTGGCTTATTTTATCTTGAATTATTTATTATAATTGTTTAATTGTTATATGCACAGAACAATGACATTGTTACTTGCTGCAGCGTTGCAGGTCCATTAATGCGATAATGAAATGATAAATGTACAATAAACTATAACGCAATAAATTAATAATCAGCAATACTAGGTAACTGGACCCTAATAGTACAAAACCAAAGTACATAGTAGATTGTCCGCTGCTGCATAAATGCAAAAACCTACAATACTTTCCTGCTCAGCTGCCGTGTGTTGATCGCAGGTAAGGGTGCAGCTGACAGGCTTTGTAAGCTTTTCAAGACTTGCAGTCTGAGCTGTAAGTTTACCCATGCTGTCTTTGTTTGTTTGCAAAGTTAGCAAACTCATGTTCATTAAAAAAAGAAGAAACGTATTTTCCAAGTGATTAATTTCCTGAAGGGTCCTGTGTAAAAGACTGCTTTTACACAGCTTTGACATGTACGCTGGCTGTACAGTAGCATTACATGCAGTTTATAGTGACTTACTTTGTACTGAATACTGTTATGTGTATTTAATGTACACATTAATAACACGCAATTAGGAGAATAAATAAAATTGATTGAGATAGAGACAACTCATCTCCCTGTTAGATAGACACAAAATGGTAGAGTAACTCAGCGGGACAGGCAGCATCTCTGGAGAGAAGGTGTGGGTGACGTTTCGGGTCGAGACCCTTCTTCAGACACCATGTTAACTGTGTTTACAAGGAGGTTTTGAGGGATTAAGCATTGGAAGAGTTAAATAACCCAAAGCTTTTCATTAAAAATATCATTCTGCACAAGTGAACACCTTTGAAATGTTTGTTGGCATCTGACAGGTGCAGTACACAAATAGCCTTGGTATTGAAAAAATAATTATTATTGCCAGAAGAATGAGGAAAGGAACAAATCAAGACGACGATGCTTGTCGTATCATGTTCTGTGAGAATACTCCAGCTATTTAAAAGATTGCTGAAGTATAACCAGATAAATCCTTCTTGTTACTTCTGAATATTATAATGTTTCTCTGGATTGTGGTTTATTATTGGGATTGCTATTTTGTTTTTCTGTGGATGCAGCCTAGACCATCACATAAACCAATCTCCCTTCCATTGACTGCATCTGTATTTCACGCTGCCTCGGCAAGGTCACCAGCATAATCAAGGACAAGTCTCACCCCGGTCACTCCCTCTTCTCCCCTCTTCCATCAGGCAAGAGGTTGTGTGCAAACGCACACCTCCAGATTCTTTTATTATTTAAAAAATATATATATTTTTATTAGAAGCATGTATACAAATAACAGTAAGCGACAATTTAATTACAGATTTCTTACATAGCTTCAGTTTTTTTTTTTAAAGAATAAAGATAAAGAGAGAAAAAGATGAGCGAAAGTAGTAGAGAGGAGAAAAAAGGAGACGCAAAAAGAAACTACCAATAACAAGATTACGGAGATAGATCCAGGAAATGTTGAGTGTAACTATTCATCCAGTCCCAAACTCAGGTTTCAACCCTGATTTTGTGTAAAACCAATTTACTTTTTCAAAAATTCAATAAATGGAGACCATATTCTAACAAAAAATTCTGGTTTGTAAATTAAGACAAATCTTATTTGTTCCAAATGCAAGGTCTCAGTCATTTCTGTTATCCACACCTCCAGATTCTGAGACAGTTTCTTCCCGGTTGTTATCAGGCAATCGAACCATCCTACCTACAACCAGAGAGCAGTCCTGAGCTACTATCTTTTAATTATTTTTATTAGAAGTACGGTAAATTACAATAATACACAACACATATATCTTAATACATTTTTTGTACCGCTTCATTTTTTTGAGCTTTAAGAAAAAGATAGAAGTAAGGAAAGTAAAGAAAGTGCGCAAGAGTCGTGAAGTGCAAGAGAGTGTTGGGAAAAGAAAGCCCCTTAGAAAAGAAGTTAGAGAAGGAAGTAAAGTAAGAAAGTAGACCCTAGAAAAGAAAGAAAAAGAAAGTAGGAACAATCGCTCTATTATAACATTAAACTCCGCAGAAAGGGGACTACCAACCAAGTCTGTTTTTGTTGTTTTACCTCCCATTGCCAGGTCCTGATACCATTTATTTATTTATTTATTTTTAAAATTACTATTGCACCTCATGCTTGTAATAGGTCCATAAACGTAGACCACGTCTTTTGGAATTGGTCTGCTTTACCTGCTAAGAGGAATCTCATCTCTTCCAGATGTAATGTTTCAAACATATTTGATGTCCACATTTTTATTGTTGGTGTGGGCGCATTTTTCCAGAATTTAAGTATGAGCTTTTTTCCCATTATTAGCCCGTAATTGAATACATTCTTCTGATACACGTTTAATTCAGGGATACCTTCCGATATTCCAAAAATGATCCATTCTGGTTTTGGTACCAGTTTTATTTTAATTAATTTTGAAAAAATATCAAATATTCCATACCAGAATTTTTGGATTTTTGTACAAAAAACAAAAGAATGCGCTATGGTAGCTTCTTGACACAGACATTTATCACAGATTGGTGAAACATTAGGAAAGATTTTAATTAATTTAGTTTTTGAATAATATAGTCTATGTAATGTTTTGAATTGGATGAGCGTACGACATACGCTGAGCTACTATCTATCTCATTGGAGACGCTTGGACTATTTTTGATCGGACTCTACTGGCTTTATCTTGCACTGAACGTAATTCCGTTTTTTATTATGTATCTTTACACTGTGGATGACCCGATTGTAATCCTGTATAGTCACTCCACTGACTGGTGAGCACGCAACAAGAAAAAAAATGTTACACCGTACCTCGGTACATGTGACAATAAACTAAACTAAATTAAACTAAAGATATACACAAAAAGCTGGAATAACTCAGCGGGACTTCCTTTCCCATGACTTTCAGTCTGAAGAAGAGTCGTCATGAAACGTCACCCATTCCTTCTCTCCAGAGATGCTGCCTGTCCCGCTGAGTGTAAAGAGGAGTCATAACACACTGTGTCTTTACTACTGTTTATTCATGATACACATACATTGCTGCCCTAGCTGTTCGTGGTCTGTCACCGGAACTAGAGAGAGAGATCAATGGGTGGGAAGGTTGTAATTATACTTGTGATATGGGGAGTGGTTAGTAGTGGTGAGGTCACTATGTTAAAGGTACATGCACATGTCATCTACATCCTTCCCCTTGGAAATGAAAAGCAATGCAGCAGTGACAGGGCGACCACGTCTCATACGCTACGAGCAGGTAAGCAAACAGTTAAGCAAAATCACCATGACGGACAGGCGGCTTGACCACCCGCCCGGACCGGG
The DNA here is from genome assembly GCF_010909765.2 of Amblyraja radiata. Classification (NCBI taxonomy): domain Eukaryota; kingdom Metazoa; phylum Chordata; class Chondrichthyes; order Rajiformes; family Rajidae; genus Amblyraja; species Amblyraja radiata. The sequence continues at coordinate 18,446,944 of NC_045964.1, forward strand.
TACGTAGCTCGCCATCTCCCCCCTCTGCAGGAAGAACAGGAGCTGGAGCAGGTGCGGGTGAGCGAACCAGGGACCCGGAGGAGAAGGAGAAGACGGAGACGGAGGAGGGGATGCAGGCGCAGCAGCGGGAAGACGGGCAGGCGAGGGAGGATTGGCTGTTGGAGAGCGGGGCTGATAGAGCTGCGAAGGCAGGGACCGAGGCATGCGTGGAGCGGCAGGCAACGTGGCAGACAGCGGGGGGGCAAAGGGGTCGGCAGGCGGTGGTGGGGGCTCGTTGACAAGCCGCAGATGTTGGCGAGACCGGCGGTAAATGGTACCATCATGGTCGACTAGATAGGACCGCGGCGAACCAGCAGTACCGACGACGATGGCAAGCCTGGAGTGACCGGAGGGGGACTGCATCCGGACGACTTGGCCAGGGAACAGACGCGGGAGGGGACGGCAGGACTTGTCGTGGGAGCGCTTTTGGATTTCTTGCTTGAGGGCAATGCGCTCCTGGACGGCAGCGGGCTGGAGAACAGAGGGCACGAGGGACCGCTGGGTCACCGGGAGTGGAGGTCTCGTGGTGCGAGACATCAGCTGCTGTGCCGGCGAGCCCAAGACAGGGTTGTGGGAGATGTTTCGAAGGTTGAGGAGGGCCAGGTAAAAGTCAGAATGGGACAGTCTACAATGTTCCAGCAAGTCCTTAGCACTGCGGACCGCGCGCTCTGCCAGGCCGTTGCTTTGCGGGTACTCTGGGCTGCTGGTATAGTGTCGGAAGTTCCAGGTGGCAGCGAAACTCCGAAATTCGGCACTTGAGAACTGGCTGCCGTTGTCCGATTGAAGACTTGCCGGGGAGCCAAAGGTTGCAAAGTGGCGGCGCAGCTTCCCGATAACGGCAGAAGAGGTGAGGGAGTGCAGCTGGTCAACCTCGAACCAGCTGGAGTACGAGTCAACAAGGACCAGGAAGTGCTTGCCACGCCACTCGAAAATGTCAGTGGCGACGGCCATCCAGGGCAGCTCGGGGGCAGGCTGTTGCAGAAGCAGCTGCCGTTGCTGATGGGGAGCGAGGCTATTGCAGGTAGAGCAGGTGGAGACCCTCTCCCGGATGTCTTGGGCCATGCCGGGCCAGTAGAACTGACTCTGGGCCTGAGACAGAGTAGCCTCGGCCTCAGGATGACCGCGGTGGGCGGTCTGAAAGTAGTGGTCTCGCAGCACAGCAGGCACAACGACCTTGTGTCCCTTCACGACCACGCCGTCGTGCAGCACGAGCTCGTCACGGACCAGGAAGTAGGGCACGGCACCAGCCGGCAAGGATGAACGACGGTCTGGCCAGCCCTGCCGGATGACGTCGGCAAGCTGCTGCAGGGCAGGATCTTTGGCAGTGTTGCTGACCAGGGACTGCATCTGCTGTGAAGGCACAATGTTAACGTTAAGCACCATCAGGTCAGATGATTCATATGGATGGCGATCGGTGGACGTTAGCGGTGCGCGAGACAGCGTGTCGGCCACGAACATGTCCTTGCCCTTGCGATATACAATTCTGAACGTAAAACGCTGGAGCTGCAGCATCATGCGCTGCAAACGGGACGAGGCAACGTGGATCGGCTTGTTGAGGATAGAGACCAGCGGCTGGTGGTCGGTCTCGATCGTGAAGTTGTTGCCCAGAATATAGTCCCTGAACTTGGAGCAGGCAAACACCACAGCAAGCAGCTCCTTCTCTATCTGAGCATAGCGCTGCTCGGCAGGGGTCACGGTGCGGGACGCGTAGGAAACAGGCAGCTGCAGGCCATCGTGGAGCTGCAGGCAAGCAGCACCAAGACCGAACTTGGAGGCGTCACAGGTGAGAACAATGGGACGCTGCAGATCGAAGAATTTGAGAGTGGGGGTACTGACCAGCCTGGACTTCAGGACATCAAAAGCTTGCTGGTGATGTGGGAACCAGGCCCAGGCAGTGTCCTTCTTGATCAACTCCCTCAGGGGCGCGCTCAGCTCGCTGAGGTCAGGGATGAACTTCCCCAGGTAATTAACCATGCCCAGGAAACGCTGCAGGCTGGGCATGTCGGTGGGTGAAGACATCCCGGAGACCGCAGCCGTCTTTTGCAGGTCAGGCTTCAGCCCCGAGGCAGTAAAGACGTGGCCCACATAGGTGACCTCCGGGACGCGGAAACGGCACTTCTTTGGGTTGAGCTTGAGGTTGATTTCACGGGCCCGGTCCAGGTCGTGCTCAGCAATGTCCTTACCGTAGACCAGGATGTCGTCAACGATGATGGCACACGGCAGACCGGCGAACAGCTGCTCCATCGTCCGCTGGAAGACCTCGCTGGCAGAGTTGATCCCGAATGGCATGCGGAGGAATCGGAACCTGCTGAAGGGCGTGCTGAAGGTAGTCAGGTAAGAGGACCGCTCGTCCAGCGGTATCTGCCAGAAGGAGCTCTTGGCATCGTGAACCGAGAAGACAGTGGCCGGGCCAACCTGTGCAGCGATGTCCTCCACTGTTCGCATGGGGTAGTGTGGGCGTTTGATGGCAAGGTTCAGGTCTTTGGGGTTGATGCAAATGCGAATTTCACTTTTGTCCTTTTTCGCAGCAACAACCATGGTGGAGACCCACTGGGTGGGATCGCTCACCTCCTTCAGGATGCCCATGGTAACCATGTTGAGCAGCGTAGACTCCACCTTGTCCTTCATGGCGAAGGAGACGCGGTGTGGTGGACGGATCACAGGTTCAACACCGAGGTCGACAATGATCTTGTAGCTGCATGGCAGCTTGCCCAGCTTGTCGTCAAAGCGGTCAGGGTATTCGTGCAGGGGGTCCATAAGGGTCCGCACCTGGTGGATATCACGGTGGAAAGAGACCAAGCCGAGGTCCTGGCACGCCCGGGCGCCCAACAGGGTGATGTTGTTTGTATCCAGTAGATAAAAAGTGAGGGGCCGAGAGGCCTGTAGTACCTTGCAGTGCAGGGTAGCCCTCCCCACAGGAACGAGCACGCCTCCCCCGTAGGCATGCAACAGGGAGTTATCGGGAGTAACTTTCTCATCAGTCCTTATCTTCCTGAAGAGGCTTGTTGACATTACATTTGCCACGGCCCCCATGTCGATTTTTGCGGTAAAAGTCGAGCCGTTGACAGTAACGAGAACCGAAGGGTCCGTTATCAGTGCAGGTGCATCCAACAGCGAAAATATGCTGGTCTCCCCCTGGGAGGAACTTGTATCAGACAAAGGGAGTTCGTCAGGCTGGTACTGGGAACCAAGCGCGCTATCAGCTTGAGCAAGTTTGTTTAACATTCGCCGTGGAGCAGGAACTGGCTTCCCACGGGAGCGGCAAGCGGCAGAGAAATGGTTTAATTTCCTGCAAAAGTTACACGTCTTGCCCAATGCAGGGCACACATTAAATTGATGGGAGGCAAAGTTGCAGTTGGGGCAACGCTGTGGGCTGCTACCCCCGGGTGCAGGGGAACCCCGTTGCCGTTGCGGGCCAGCGTACCGCCGGCGGCCTGCAACATTGGCAAAGTTAATGTCATGATCAGCAGGCGACACCGCCGAGGCTACAGCCTCAGCCATGCGGGAGGCGTGCAGAACCTCGTCCAAAGACAGGTCGTGCTTCCGCAGAAGTTCAGCCCTTAGCTTTTCATCCTGAAGGCCATACACTAGAATAGAAACATAGAAACATAGAAATTAGGTGCAGGAGTAGGCCATTCGGCCCTTCGAGCCTGCACCGCCATTCAATATGATCATGGCTGATCATCCAACTCAGTATCCCGTACCTGCCTTCTCTCCATACCCTCTGATCCCCTTAGCCACAAGGGCCACATCTAACTCCCTAAGAATGTCCCGGGTCAGTTGATCGGGGGTCAGCGCGTCCAGGCGGCAACGCCTGGCCAGGTGCCGCAACGCGGCGATATAGTTATCGATTGACTCTCCAGGGATCTGACGCCGGGTGAACATTTTAAAATGCTCTAAGATGCAGTTTGGGGATGTCGCGCATTGCGGTAAACTTAGTCATAAGACATACCGGGTCCCGAGCATCTTCATCTGCACCATAGACAAACGACTCAGACCGTTCCAGGGCATCGGGACCAGCCAGGTTGAGAAGCAGAGAAGCCTGTGTCGCAGGGGTGGCAGCAGGATGGGCGATCGTGACGTAGTGTTGGAAGTCACGTCTAAAGACACCCCAGATTGTTTGGCTAATATTCTATTTCATCAAGAAATGGATGGGTTGGGAATTGGTGTACTGTTGTATATTTAATTGAAATCAATTGGAAGGGCATTGTTTCAATTCAATTTTCCACAGGTGAATACCGTGAAGATTAATCCACTGATATACCAATTATCTTCTGTGAATGTGAGGAGAATGATTTATTCGAGTTCTACTTTATTTAGTTGAATCCCAAACAATAGCAAATCTATTTCTGTAGAGCAAACTGAGCATGTAGTGTGATTTTATTAGTAGTCTAATTACCTGGATAATTGGAAAGGGATTTTCAATGATATTCACAACCATTTCCAATACAAGAGAATAGTAAGATTAAACGAGAATTTACCAGTTTGAAGTTTGATCCTTATTTTATGAGGAGGAACATTGAGGGACTACGTGAAGAACCCGCTTACGACGCATGCGTGTCATTCTTCAAAGCAGCGGTGTGGAATCACAGATAACTATAATGACTAAACATAGTAAGATTAGACAACAGATACCAGTTCAGACTATGATCAAGGGTGGGAGCGGAGGGCACGTAGTCCCTCAACGTTCCTCCTCATAAAATAAGGATCAAACTTCAAACTGGTAAGTTCTCGTTTAATCTTACTATTTTACTTCGGAGTCACGTGAGTGACTACGTGAAGATTTTAAAGCTCTGTGATTTCATGCCGTGGAACGAGTCCATGCATCACATCTGCCTTGATTTTTGGGGAGAGTAGAGTTAACAACATTAGACATCAATACGATATTGAAATCCAACAGTAAAATTATGAACACCAATTATTGCCCCTATTTATGGGTCTATTATATTACAGAACTTAAATTTGTTTCTGTAAATGTTTCAGGTTCAATGACTGGTTTGTTATAAAGTCGTTGGAAAATTCCTCCGTTGGCCATCCTGCTGTCTTGAGGATTTGGTCCATTGGTACGTCCAACTTCATAGCTGCTAATGTAGCTGCAGCCCTGGTGGAGTGAGATTTGAAATGCTAGTTCCCACTCCAGCCTATTTAGGACTTGTTTTAGCCATCCAGAGATGGTCTGGACTGTCACTGTTTTAAATGGCTGTTAGTAGCTGATTAAAGTGACATTCCTCCCCTCTGATGATCTTAGTATACTTCAAGTATGATAGTAAGTGTGTTATAATACAGAGACGACCATCTGTAGGGTAGACCCTGAATTCTGTTTTTTAGGCCTGCTGACCCCTGTCTGTACTGTATGACTATTACAATGATTTAAACCATAAATTCCAGATGAATTAATCATGTTGTCCAACCTTGTTTTCTGTGGTGACTGGACCCTTGTGGCGTGACCAGGACCATCAGCATGACTGTTTTCATAGTCAGTTCCCGTAGGAACAGAGCTGTAGCTGGAGACCAGTTTCTTAACATGGTCAGTACAATGCTCACATCCCATATTTGGGAGTACCTGGTTCTTGGGGACTAATTTTAAAATGCCCCTCATGAGTTTGTTTACCAGGGTTTGTCCCAACAGAATGCCGCTCTGTACCTTCATTCCAGCATCTGCAGTTCCCTTTTGAACACCTTCAACAGGTATATTGACAGAGCACCTCTGGCGCAGTTGATGGCACTATGACTGAGCCTCTCATCGTAATGGAGGCTTGCCAGGAATTCCAGAACAGACGGGATGTTCATAGATCTGTGGGTGATGATTGTTGTTGTGACAGTACTTCCCATTACTAGATGATACCAAGTACTGATGATTAGGTGGACTGTCTGCGACCCGCTGGAATAATTCCGCATTCGGTCCGTCAGTCCCAGGTGTAGAAGAGGTGCTTCCAACTCTAAATAAATAGGTTAATATATAATAGTGACGGGTAACTCCCCTTGTTGCGGGAAGACCCAGTAAGTTAGGTCTATGATGGATGGTGATGTATGGTTCTGACCCATGTTGATTTCACCAGTACCTCTGGTTGCGTAGGGCAATCAGGTATTATCAAAATTCGAGACGTGAAGTCTATAGTTTCTTCCTAAATAACCGACTGATGAGGCAAAAGGGAGGGATGCATAAATGATCCCCCAATCAGCGAAGATACATCTGAACCACTGCCCCAGGTTCTGGCTCCCAAGAACATAATTTGATAACTGGTAAGAGCATGGATGTGAATAGGTCGTTATCTGGTGTTCCATACCAGCTGTTCCAGCAATACATATTTTATCCAACATCCATACAGAGTTTTTAGACTTAGCGTGACCTGTTGTCTGCCACTAAATTCAGTTTTCCTGGTAGTTGGAAGCTGATATCCAATCTCTATCTGGATACGCTATTAATCCAGATTAATAGAGACAGTGACTCTAAGACTATTGCCTGCATCACAGAGTGGAGGTACCCGGTGAACTCACCGCGGCGGATGCCAGCCCGTGTCCATTGTGTGCTGCTAGTATTACATGTATGGCTGCAGGCAACAACATCTCGTTCAGCCCGAAAGGTCTGATTGACACGAAGGATTCAATTCAATTCAATTCACAAATATTGTTGGCCAGATAGTCACATGGTGTCGATATGTTTCTACCCATATGGTTGACATATGCTACCCCGGTGGTGTTGTCAATTTGTAGATTAACATACTGGTGATATAACTCAAAACAATTTGACTTAAAGCCATGACTAGCTCTCACTTCCCCAGGTATATATGCCCAACGTTAGTAGTGATGCCTCTTGAGCATTCCATCTCCCCCACAGCTGGAGATGGAATTAATAGCATCCCAATCCAAGGCCCATCAGTATGTGGTTCCATAGACGGATAACTGTGTTTGGTTGTTTCATAAGTCGGTCAGAATGACCCCCACATAATTTCTTGAGTGACGCGTGTAGCGCTCTGTACTATGATTATGTAAAGGTCCGATATCATGTGGCTGTCACACAACCCCTAATGCCAATTATTCTACTACCAGTCTGATGGCTGGTTTAGTTCCCTGGAAGCCTCCATAAAGGCTGTACCCTTTCTTACGGCAAAGTTACTGCCATGTGAAGTGTGTTAACGGTGGATCGCAGATGATCTGTTGTGTTAAATACATCTGTGGGCACCTTCAATGAGTCCTATATAGCAAGCGTATTTTAATACCATGCTTGCCATGTAGTACCCTAGGATCAATCCCTTAGTTGCACCAAAGGTTCCCATTTGTAATGAATATAAAGTACGAAGTATTCAAATTAGTCTATCTAAGATGAAGTGGTAACCACCTCTAAATTATGAGAAGGATATTTAGGACACGAATCCCTGTGATTCGTGTGGATGTCCTCCATAAGTCCTATAATATATGGGCACTGTAGTTCAGTATGCGCTTTAGTTGTTTCTTTCCCTGTAAGCATGAACATTCAGTTCGGTACATGCTGAACTGGAGGGTAATGGAATGAAGAATTCTAAGGTATACCCCTGTACTTCTGAATTTTAGGTGTCGGTAGAATAATTCTATGCATACAGATAGATCTGTTATCCACTACCAACCTCCCTGGTTCCTATTAGTAGGTTAGTTACTATTTCGGCATCCTCCGTGGTCGTTGAGGTGCCGGTGTCTGATGAGGGTAGCACATTTCTCAGGAAGTAGTTTTTAAGACGTTCCTTAATGTGTCCCAGAGTTCCCTCGATGTGAAGATCTTTCCCTGTTAAGATAAGATGGCTCCAAATTTTAATATTGGAGGTTGGGAGGTTCCAGGTTTTCATCTGTTAGGACTTAGAACATTCTTTCGTTTCAATTCCCTGCCCTACCATGTTTAGGTTGATACTGGGAACATTCAGGTTTTGCAGTTCCCTGATGGTAGGTGTTTTCCCCATAGGGTTTCCGCACCCTAAGTGTACTAGGGGTATGTTCTGCTCCCCTGTTCAAGTGGAGCCCAAACTTGACCCCCTATACTCCCCTCTGATGAGGGAGAACACTGTGCAGCCCTACAAGAGGTACTGCTGTAGGACTTACTAGCTGCCCCTCTGTGACTAGTCTCCATCTCATGGAGCTGCCACTTACATGCTCCAACAGCCGCTCCAGCTGGTCCCGATGCTCTCGGGCACCCAACCGGCTCCAATGCACATGATCAATGGCCATCGCGGCTGCTCCTGAAGCCGTTACTCCTGAGGCTGCTCCTGCTGCAGTTCCTGCAGCCACTCCATCCGGCTCCAATGCTCACGGGCAATGGCCGTCACTACTGCTCCTGAAGCTGCTCCTGTTCCAGCTCCTGCAGCCAGCCCAGGATTGAATCTCGGTGTTCCCCTCTGATGAGTGAGAAACTCTGTGCCGCCCCACAAGGAGTACTGCTGTGGGGCTTATTAGTTGCCCACTGTGGCTTTGCCACTTTGGAGTATTTCCACTCTGCAGCCCCACAAGGGGTACTGCTCCTGCAGCCGGTCCAACCGGCTCCAATGCTCTCGGGCACTGGCCGCTCCCGGCTGCTCTTTATCCTGCATGCTGCAGCCGCTACAACCGACCTCGGTGCTCACGGACACCGGCCGCTCACAGCTGCTTGTCATGCTGCAGCCGCTCCAACCGACCCCGGTGCTCACGGGCACTGGTCGCTCGCGGCTGCTTAATTTCTCCTGCAGCCGGTCCAACCGGCTCCAATGCTCTCGGGCACTGGCCGCTCCCGGCTGCTCTTTATGCTGCATGCTGCAGCCACTACAACCGACCTCGGTGCTCATGGGCACCGGCCGTCACGGCTGCTGGTCATGCTGCAGCCGCTCCAACCGACCTCGGTGCTCACGGGCACCGGCCGTCACGGCTGCTGGTCATGCTGCAGCCGCTCCAACCAACCCCGGTGCTCACGGGCACTGGTCGCTCGCGGCTGCTTGCCATCTCCTCCAGCCGCTCAAACCGACCCCCATGCACACGGGCACTGGTCGCTCGCGGCTGCTCCTCTCCCGACCGGCCGGGGCCGGCGCGGGAGCGAAGTCGGGAGCGAAATCGGGCACAGCTGTTCCCATTACGGGAGATCAGCGTGCCGTTTGCTGCTGCTGCTGCCGGCTGCCCGCAATTTTGCAGGTTCTCCCCCGACAGCTTTCTCGCTCCGTCCAGCGCCTCGGACCCATGTATAGGTCCGTGGGGCTGTAGTCCGAGTCGTCGGAAATGACTGCTCCAGACATGCTCCACCGCTGTCGGCGTGCTCCTGGAGCTGAAGTCGGCTCCGGCTCCCGTTTTAAGGGAGATAGCAGTGCCCCGGCCGTTGCTGGCTGCCTGCAGTTCTGCAGACTCTCCCCAGCCAGTTCTCATCAGCCTTCTGTAGAAAGAAAAAAGTAAGTAAAAGAAACGACGTTCCCTCACCTTACTGTTGCAGGTTCAACCCCTGCCGTTTGGGAGGAACATCCTTCCTCCAGCAATGACGAGTTCGAATGCGTGTAGCGTAATGACACGCATGCGTCGTAAGCGGGTTCTTCACGTAGTCACTCACGTGACTCCGAAGTAACATTTAACCACCTCTAATATTCAATAGCATTACATTCATCAAGTCTTCCACTATAATCACCCATGAATGTTCCTGATTAGTACAGGTGTCAGGAGTTATGGGGAGAAGGCAGGAGAATGGGGTTAGGAGGGAGAGATAGATCAGCCATGATTGAATGGCAGAGTAGACTTGATGGGCCGAATAGCCTAATTCTGCTTCGATTCCTTATGACATGACCTTATGGGTCACTTTAAATGAGAAGCTATGGAATTATACTCCACAGAAAGAGGCCCGCGGTCAACCATATCCATGCCAACCAAGTTGTTTTTGTAAGCTAGTTCCTTTTGCCTGCATTTGGCCCACAGCTCACCAAAACCTTTCTTTAGATTACTTTACTTTAGGGATGCAGCACGAAACCAGGTCCTTAGGCCCACTGAATCCGTGCTGACCAGCGATCACCACGTACACTGACACTCTCCTATACACTAGGGACAATTTACAATTTAACCAAAGCCAATCAACCAACAAACCTGTACGTCTTTGGAGTGCGGGAGGAAACTGGTGCACCCAGAGAAAACCCATGCAGTCACAAGGAGACCATATGAACTCCATACAGACGGCACCGAGGTCAGGATTGAACCTGGATCTCTGGTGCTGTAAGGCAGCAACTCTACCGCTGAGCCACGGTGTTGCCCTAAAGTCATAAAATACAGATGGGACACCTCTCGGGTTACTGAAAGAGATAGAAATGGAGATTGCAGAAGGGTTTGCTGAAATCTTCCAGTTCAATACAGAAGCCATGGAGAATGGCAAATGAAACATGCATATCCAAAACCAAAGCTACAAGGAAATGCTATGAATTGACAGGCCTTCTTAGCTTTGGGCCAGATTGGAGAAATAATGATCAGAAAAAAACATGTATAGATAAATTGACTTGAGAACGAGGAGTCAGCATGGATTTGATAAAGGCGTGTTGTGCTTAACTAACACGACTAAATATTTGATGAAATAATAGAGATTCATGAAGAGGAGCAATAGATGCCATCGGAATGGATTTTAAGGATCTCACAAAAAAGGCAGGTTAATGAAATCGAGACCCATGGAACTAATGAGATGGTAGTGGTGGGTCAGTCGGGGATCTTTTGTTCAGTTTGTAGCTGTGCCTAGCTAAGCTGGCCATCTGTGAGTCACAGCGGCAGGCAGCTGTGGGTTCTACCCAGGCCGACTGCCTGCCCCTCTTTCAGGCTAAAGTCTGTGCCTGGATATCCCTGGAGGGGGAGCATGGGGTGTCCACAGGCACCTTGACCGCTTTCCGGGAACACAGGGCCCCACTGGAGTTCGAGTGCTTCTTAGATGAGAGTAAAATGTTTTGATGGTATGTTCTTTTTTTTAGGTTGATGTCCACTTAGAATAGCAATTCAGTTGTCATTTTTTAACCTGTAAATTAACTTACATTTGTAAAAAAAAATGAAATGGTAGCATTGTGGATTGTAAACTGGCTTAAAGGCAAAGAGTTTACGTTAATGGTGATCTTTCAGACAGTAGACTGTGTGGGTCCCCAGGGTTCAGTGCTGGGGTTACTGTTATTTTTAATATCTTTTAGCAATTTGGATACATGTTAGGGTAAAATATATATAAATTTGCAGATGACACAAGCTAGAAGTGTGGTAAACAATGAAGCAAATAGCAATAGTGTAAACATATAGATGGGCTGTTTGAAAGGGTAAGCACGTGATGGATGAAATTTATACACAATCTCTGCATTATGGAGGGTTACGTTTCTATAAATCGGCTTGTATCGTGATTTTGTGTAATGCAAAGTTGGACCATTTTTGCTTGCGTCAAGAAATGTAAATTAAAAAATATATATATTTTGTGTTGATTCATTCACGTTATTTTCATACAAATCCCATGTGAGCAAATCTTATTCTGTATCTCAAATATCTGGGTTACGATTTGTGAGCTCTGTAAGGGCGAATTTCCGTAACCATAATGGCTGTAATGTGAGAGTCATGCTGGGCAGCAGAAAATGAAGTAGTTTAATTTGAAATTAAAAAGTGGTAATGCCGTAGGGTCATACAGCATGAAACAGGCCCTTTGACCCAACTCGTACTTACCGACCAAGATCCCATCTAAACTAGTCCCACTTGCCTGCGTTCAACACTTTGTCCTCTAAACCATTCCGGTCTCCGTATCTGTCCGTGCCTTTTAAATACTGATATGCTATCTGCCTCGACTACCTACTCTGTTCCATATACCCACCACTCGGAGTGAAAACGTTAACCTCCAGATTTATATTAAATCTTGCCCCTCTTAGTTTAAACATACGTCCTCTAGTTTTGATTTCTTTATCCTGTATAAAAGTCTGTGTATGCATCCTTTCTTTTGCCCTCATGATTTTATGCACCTCAATTCGATCACCCCTCAGCCTCCTGCGCACCAAGGAATAAAGTCCTAGCCTGTTCAACCTCTCCCTATAGCTCAGCCACTCAAATGCTTCTCTGGAATTGTGAGATTCATAATTAGAAGCATACAGTACAAAAAAAACCAGGAGAGTTGCCCCTGTCCCACGATGCGAGTTTACCCAAGAGCTCTCCGAGTTTAAAAAAAAATCGAGCTCGTGGTAAGTACGTGGAATGTACGTAGCGGGTACGTCGGAGCTCGTGGATGTCTCGTAGCGGCTCGTAATGCTAACGGCAGGTACTCGGGAAATGCGGATACTCGTGAAGTTTTTTCAACACTGGGTAAAATGTCCAAGAGTAAAAACATACTCGTGATGAAGTACCACGAATTTGATCTTTTTATACTCAGGAGAGCTCTGGGGTAAACTCGCATCATGGGACAAGGGATTTACACTAAACCTATAAAGAAAAATCACTGCCCAGGGCACCACTGTATTATAACTTCTAAATTCTAAACTCATTTTAGGAAGGATATGAATGTTCCAGAAAGGGTGCAGAATAGATTTTAAATAGAGAAACTGGAGTTGATCTCCTTGGAACTAAGAAGTGTGAGCAGAAATTTGAAAGAGATGGACAAGACCTTGAGGAAAATACACGTGCTGGAGGAAGAGACGTAGACAAGATCTTGAATGGATTGGACAGGAGAGGTGGATCTATTTGACACTCGATCCTTGAGGAACCTGTATCACTCTATGACTCTATGAATCTAACCTGCTCCCATGAGGAGGTGCCTCAAGGTCAGGGGGTCAAACAGATAAAAAGATAGAAGAGATTAGAAGGAATATCTTTCACTCTCAGAGATTGTTGTGATCCAGAATTCACTGCATGTAGGAGTGGTAGGAATTTAATTAATTAATGACAATAGACAATAGGTGCAGAAGTATGCCATTCGGCCCTCCGAGCCAGCACCGCTATTCATTGTAATCATGGCTGATCATCCACAATCAGTACCCCGTTCCTGCCTTCTCTCCATATCCCTTGACTCCACTATCTTCAAGAGCTCTATCTAACTCTCTTGAAAGCATCCAGAGAATTGGTTTCCACTGCCTTCTGAGGCAGAGAATTCCACAGATTCACGATTCTCTGTGTGAAAAAGTGTTTCCCCATCTCCATTCTAAATGGCCAACCACTTATTCTTAAACTGGCCCCTGGTTCTGGACTCCCCCAACACCGGGAACAGGTTTCCTACTTCTAGCATGTCCAATCCCTTAATAATCTTATATGTTTCAATAAGATCCTCTCTCATCCTTCTAGATTCCAGTGTATACAAGCCCAGTCGCTCCATTCTTCAGTGGAGCCCTGTGCTTCAAGAAAGAAATTGAATAGGCACAAGAAAGAGTGTTTTGCAAGATTATGTGGAAAGAACAGGGCAAGGAGAGTGACGGGATTGTTTTGTAAAGACCTGGCAGAGTCTTTCAATTAACAGGCTGTTTCTATGCATTAACAATTCCATGATTTCACTTCGGAGTCACGTGAGTGACTACGTGAAGACCCCGCCGGTACGCATGCGTGCCATATCGTCTATCGCATTGCGTGACGACTGGCAGGATGGACGTGATTCTCCTGCCAGCAACAGACCTGAGGTAAGTTTTTAAAAAACTTTTTCAGGTTTTTCATCTTCTTGCAGGAACCTCCACTTAGAGGTCCTGCTAAAAGTCCAGGGCAAAGTCGGGACTAGGGGGAACCCCAGTCATGAACTTCCAGGGAACCCCAGTCACGGGGATGCCTGCCCACGGACCAAGTCGCTCGGGAGATCGCAGAATGCGGGTAGCGAGCGGAGGTGGATTCGCCTTTCAAGCCGCTGGTGGTGGAGCCAGCGGCTTCATATAGGTTGAGAACCCACTCGGGAGACCGCGGAACGCGGGGAGTGGGCGGCGGTGGATTCGCCTACCGAGCCGCTGGCGGTGGAACCAGCGGCTTCATATTGGTGCTGGTGGCACCCAGAGCAGGTACCCCCCCGCCCCCCCGACATTGCAATCGAGGCTATCCCTTTTATAGGGACCGCGGTGATATCCCGGTTGCAGTTACTGCGGGGATACCCAGCTCAGGCGGGGGGGGGGAGGGGGGAGCCCCGACTGGAGAACACCGCGGAGAAGCCCTGCTATAGGGACCGCGGAGGTTAAGCTCGGGGGAGAAATACCCGACATGGAAACCTTTCGACAAGGACCACAGAGGGAACACCAGCTGCAACAACTAAGACCAGGAGACCAGGCTCGGGTGGAGCATTGCCCCTGCAGCAGAAGGTTTAAACCAGGACATGCAGGTAAAATCCTAACTCAAAGGTTGTTTTGTGCTATTTTATGAGAATGTTACAGGAATGGACCGCATCCAGACTGACTGAGGAGGACCGCGGAATTGCGGGCAGTCAGCAGTGGTAGGCTGCACCTGGATCGCTATTGATCAGCAGTCTCTGAACCGGCACCTGCACAGTCGGAATCGACGCCACAGACTGGTGGGAAGGCCAAGCAGAAGTCGGACAGGCCCGAAGACTCGGACGAGTCGGGCTGTGAAGACTCACCGCCTGCGGGAGTGACTATGATCGCATATCCCGCATGGAGCGGTTGATGGAGCTGATGCTCCAATGTGACATGCTCCGGTATATGGAGTTCTAGTCACCATGGGGTCCTAGGACGCCCATGGCAGCACCTTATCGCGGGCTGCATAATGCATCTCCCTCGACAGAGGGGAGCATTAGGAGTCACTTCTGGGCTGACTCTGAAGACAGGGGTTTGGCTGAAGATACCACAAGTGTGCTCGGGGTGCAGGAACAACACAACCAGCAGTAGGAGAAGGCTGTGAATAACAACTACCAAATACCCAGCTCCAGGGAACTGTATTTCGCTCAGTGTCCCTGTGGTGAACAGCTATCGGGGATACTGCCATTTGGGCAACCTGATGAAACAAGTCAAGAAGCTCGACAAGGGCCGTTGGGCTCATGAAGGCCACATCATCACGCAAGACCTCACATCTCCAGCAGCAGCACCCCTACGCACCCACCAGCAAACCACGATACACTGAAGCTGGTGAAAGCTTGAAGGCCGTACAACCAGGACAAAGGTCTTTTTAGGCCACAGTCCAGAACGGCCTTCCTGGAAAATGCGCCAACCCCGTACTCGAGCTCCTCTACCTCCCAGGAGCAGAAGTGCAAAATCATGCACACATGGTTCAGGCAGCTCCTGGGTCAGGTTGCATAAGTCCTCCCATTCGGATGTGGAAGGATGAAGCTGATTGAGGCAACTCCTGGAAGTTCCCCATCTGACAGTGTGAAGGTAGGGAGCCACATCATGATGTCTCCTGTCGCGGATACAAGTTGGTAATATTTACACTGGTTTGAATATTTACCCTGGTTTGGGATAACATAAGATTAGTTTATACTGCACAACAGGTATGGTTGGCGTAGCCTTTCAAGGCAGGCTCACAATTATGGAGATGTGGACTGATCATTGTCAACAGCCTCAAACCTCAAGTGCAGTATAGACATTTCTGAATAACTTCCATGTGATCATTTCCGCTCACAGGGTTCGAAGATAATTGAAATTTAACTGGATGAGGCAATGAGACACTCAGTTGCGTTGCAAAATGGGCTAACTTCAGTTTCCAGATTATTTACCAAATCACTACAATCAATGCTTTGACTGCCCAGTGTCAGAACTGAACGAGGAGGAGGACACAAATGCAGGCTCAGACACAGGGCAGATCAGTCTTCGGCGTTTAATCGGTCCAAGTCAGTACACAGGTAGGCAAAACAGAGGCAACAGTACCATATAGGAGCAGGCAAGAACCAGTGGTCGAAAATACAGGCAAAGGTCGAGATCACAAGGTCACAAGATTTCGAGAGCTGGAACGAGGTGATACCAAGTAGCATACACCACGAACTGGCAATGGGAACTAAAACACAAAAGGCTTAAATACAGACTAGCAGGGGATAACGAGACACAGGTGAAACACATCAGGGCGTGGCCAACAGACTAGCAGGGGATAACGAGACACAGGTGAAACACATCAGGGCGTGGCCAACAATCACATGAGGGTAAACGACCTGACAGGAAATGGGACCTGAAACAAGAGGAGATGTGAGACACCAAAATAAAACAAGAATGCAAACTCTAATACTAAAAACCAATAAGAACCAGAAACTAGATCAAACGCGAGACCTGACAGTACCCCTCCCTCCACGGCCGGCTCCTGACGGCCCAGGATCTTCAGGATGTTGGCGCCGATAGTCCCTGATAAGTTCCGGGTCGCATATGTTGCGAGCTGGCACCCAAGACCACTCCTCAGGTCCATACCCCTCCCAATCCACAAGATACTGACAACCACGACCACGCCGGCGCATCCCCAGCAACCGGCTGACCGTAAACACTGGACCCCCATCAAGGAACCGGGGGGGCGGAGGGGGTGTGGAGGCAGGGACCAGAGGACTCTCCTTAAATGGCTTCAGACGGGAGACATGGAAAGTAGGGTGGACCCTCATGGCACGGGGGAGTTTGAGACGAACCGCCACAGGATTGATGACCTTCGATATGGGGAAAGGACCAACAAAACGAGGAGCCAGCTTCCGGGATTCCACCCTCAGCGGTAAGTCTCGAGTGGAGAGCCACACCCTTTGACCAGGCAAGTATACTGGAGCCGGCGTTCTTCCACGGTCAGCCATCCTCTTGTAACGCGCAGAACTGCGCAACAGCATCTGACGAGCCCCATTCCAAACCTTGCGACAGCGACGGACGAGAGCCTGAGCGGAGGGCACACTGGACTCCTTCTCCACAGCAGGGAACAATGGCGGTTGATAACCATAGGCACACTGGAATGGAGAGAGACCAGAGGATGAGCAAGGAAGTGTGTTGTGTGCATACTCCACCCAAATAAGTTGTTTGCTCCAAGTTGAAGGGTTCTGTGCCACCAAGCACCGCAGTCCTGTCTCCAATTCCTGGTTAAGGCGTTCAGTCTGTCCATTGGATTCCGGGTGATAACCAGATGTAAGGCTGACCGTGGCGTCCAACAGAGAACAAAACTCCTTCCAAAACCTGGACACGAACTGAGGCCCCCGGTCAGACACAATGTCTCTGGGAAATCCATGAATGCGAAAAACATGAGACAGCATGACCTCTGCCGTCTTCTTGGCGGAGGGAAGCTTGTGCAACGCAATGAAATGGACCATCTTAGAAAATCTGTCCACTACAGTCATGACTGAGGTGTTACCTTCAGAGGAGGGCAAGCCCGTGACAAAGTCCATGGAGATGTCTGACCAGGTGCGTGAGGGGACAGGCAGCGGATTCAGGAGGCCAAAGGCGGCCCGACGGGAGGTCTTGTTCTGAGCACAAATACTGCAGGCGGCGACGTACTCCTTAATCCCCCTCTCCATGGAAGGCCACCAAAACCGCTGTTTGGCCACAAACAGGGTTCGGCGGACACCGGGATGACAGGAGATCCGAGACGTATGAGCCCAGTGAATCACCTGTGAACGAAGAGACTCGGGAACAAATAGACGATTAGAAGGACACCCTAGCGGAGACTGAACACCAGCAGTTGCCTCGGAAACTCTCTTCTCAATCTCCCAAGTAACCGCCCCAACAAAACAGGAAGCAGGCAGAATGGGAGTTGAAACCTTAGGGGATGGGTCAGGATCAAACTGTCTGGAGAGAGCATCAGGTTTGCCACTCTTGGCACCAGGGCGGTAAGACAGTACAAAATCAAATCGATTAAAGAAGAGAGCCCACCTTGCTTGGCGCGAGTTGAGGCGTTTGGCTGACTTGATGTATTCCAGGTTTTTGTGGTCTGTCCAAACTAGAAACGGCTGCTTGGTACCCTCCAACCAATGTCTCCATTCCTCCAAGGCTGTTTTTACCGCTAACAGTTCACGGTTACCCACATCGTAATTTCTCTCAGCAGGAGAAAGCTTCTTTGAGAGGAAAGCGCAGGGATGTAATCGACCATCTGTGGGGGATTTCTGTGAGAGTACGGCCCCGATGCCCACACCCGAGGCGTCCACCTCAACCACGAACTGGAGTGACGGGTCAGGGTGAACCAGGATGGGGGCTGAGGAGAAGCTCCTCTTGAGTCTCATAAATGCAGTTTCTGCTTGAGAGGACCAAGAGAAAGGCACGTGGGGTGAGGTAAGAGCATGGAGTGGTGCAGCAGTGACACTAAAGTTCCGGATAAACTTCCTATAAAAATTAGCAAACCCAAGGAACCCCTGAAGTCGCTTACGACTGGAGGGTGTAGGCCAGGTGGCCACAGCACTGACCTTGCTCGGGTCCATCTGTATACCAGCAGGTGATACAACATAACCAAGGAATTGAACAGTGTTAACATGAAATTCACATTTCTCAGCTTTCACAAACAGATCATTCAGGAGCAAACGTTCTAGCACCTGGTGTACATGCTGCACATGGGAAGTCTCATCTGGAGAAAAAATCAAAATGTCATCAAGGTACACAAACACAAATCGGTTCAGCATGTCCCGTAATACATCATTAACCATGCCTTGAAAAACTGCTGGAGCATTAGTAAGACCAAACGGCATGACCAGATATTCATAATGACCACTGGGTGTGTTAAACGCAGTTTTCCATTCATCCCCGTCCCTTATCCTCACCAGATGATACGCATTTCTAAGATCTAACTTAGTGAATACTGCAGCGTCTTTTAACAGTTCAAATGCAGAGGAGATAAGAGGAAGAGGGTATCTGTTCTTAACAGTAATGTCATTGAGTCCTCTGTAGTCAATGCAGGGCCGAAGTGTTCCATCCTTCTTATCCACAAAGAAGAATCCAGCTCCTGCAGGTGAAGAAGAAGGTCTGATGATCCCAGCAGCAAGGACATCGTCAATGTACTTTTCCATGGCGAGCCGCTCAGGTGAAGACAAGGAGTAGAGATGGCCCTTAGGAGGCGCTGTACCTGGCAGAAGGTCGATGCAGCAGTCGTACGGTCTATGCGGCGGAAGAGATGTGGCCTTGGCCTTGTTGAACACCTCCTTTACGTCTAGATAATATGAGGGAACCTTGGTGAGATCTGGAAAATCCTCCTCCCTTGAACGGGGAGGCTGCCGGAGGGTGGTCCTGGAAGATCCCAGCAAACTGCTCCTTGACGGATCCTTCATAGACTCAGGAGAAGAATCATGCAGATAGATGAGTTTACAGTTATTCCCCCAAGAAATTACTTCCCCAGTACCCCAGTTCATGTGAGGATTATGGTAAGACAGCCAAGGGAGCCCCAAAACCAGAGGATGAAGAGGACAGTCGAGGAGATGAAAACTGATGGTCTCAAGGTGATTACCTGCCACGATGAGTTGAACAGGTTGAGTTCGGTGAATTACCCTGTACAGTAGGCGCCCATCCAGTGCACTAGCCTCCATAGGATCTTGAAGCTGTTCACGTTCCAGCTTCAATTCATCAGCCAAGCGAATGTCCATGAAGTTCTCATCTGCCCCAGAATCAACCAAAGCCTGCAGGGAGTGCCACTGGGAATGCACCAACAATTGTACCGTCGACAATGGACGAGAGGAACGGCTCATAGGAGCGGTACAACTCACCAATGTCCTCTCTTTCACTGGTGAGCTTTGTCTTTTACTGAACAGCTGTTCAACAAATGTCCCAGTTCACCACAGTAAAAACACCTCATTTCCCTTAGGCGGCGCTGCCATTCCTCCGGACGGAGTTTGGCTCGTCCCACCTGCATGGGCTCCTCCGAAGGTGCAGGTGGCGCTGTAGGCTGACGACCGGCCGAGAGGGAAGAAGTCCCGACTGGAAGGTGAAGGGCGACGCTGCCGCCACTGCTGGGAGGAGGACCGAACTGCAGCCGATCTCCTCTCTCGATCTCTTTCTCTGAGCCTAGCGTCAATTTGGATAGCCAGGGAAATCATAGACTCGACGTCGGAAAGCAGGGTTAGTGGAGCCAATTGATCTTTGATAGCTTCAGACAATCCATTGCGAAAAGCATCCAACAAAGCAGCCTCATTCCATCCACCCTTAGCAGCAACAGTTCGAAAGTCAATAGCAAAATCCATAACAGAGCGATTACCTTGTTTCATGGAGACCAGGTTCTGTGAAGCCTCTCGGCCAGGATTGGAGTGATCAAACGTGCGGGACAGAGCTTCCATGAACAGGACCGATGTCTGGCAAACAGGAGAATTCCGAGACCACTCCGCCGTGGCCCAAGCCTCCGCCCTACCCGACAGGTGCGTGATGATAAAGGCTACCCTTGAGCGTTCTGATGAAAAGGAAGCCGCTTGAAGTTCGAAATGCAGTCCACACTGAATCAAAAAAGGTCTACATTTCTCCGATTCCCCCGAAAAGTGTTCCGGTCTTGCCAGGTGGGCGAATGGAGACGCTGCGGCAGCCGTGGCCGTCGGAGCTCCTGGAGACACAGACAAGGAAACAGACTCGGCAGGCACGGGAGCCGCAGCAGGAAACAAAGAATTCAGCCGAGTAACCAGGTCTTCAAACCGAGAACTTAAAGTGTTCACCTGTGAACCGATGTCTGCCTGGAACCCCTGCTGACGCTCGCCGAGATCCCGGAACCCGGCGACGATCGAGGAGAGTTGACCCTCGTAATGCGAGATGCGCTCCTCTTGCTTCTGGAGCGCTGCACGAAAAGGATCAGAGCCCGCTGAGTCCATTGTTGGCCAGTTCGTAATGTCAGAACTGAACGAGGAGGAGGACACAAATGCAGGCTCAGACACAGGGCAGATCAGTCTTCGGCGTTTAATCGGTCCAAGTCAGTACACAGGTAGGCAAAACAGAGGCAACAGTACCATATAGGAGCAGGCAAGAACCAGTGGTCGAAAATACAGGCAAAGGTCAAGGTCACAAGATTTCGAGAGCTGGAACGAGGTGATACCAAGTAGCATACACCACGAACTGGCAATGGGAACTAAAACACAAAAGGCTTAAATACAGACTAGCAGGGGATAACGAGACACAGGTGAAACACATCAGGGCGTGGCCAACAATCACATGAGGGTAAACGACCTGACAGGAAATGGGACCTGAAACAAGAGGAGATGTGAGACACCAAAATAAAACAAGAATGCAAACTCTAATACTAAAAACCAATAAGAACCAGAAACTAGATCAAACGCGAGACCTGACACCCAGGGCTAACAAATAAGTGTTATGGCCAATCTGGATGATATTGAACATACTGAATTTTACTAAATTAGCCTATCAGCCACATAGCTATATTTGATAAATTGGGGTTCTAACCCGTCCAGTTAAATTTAAATCAAGCTGATACCAACTGAAACTATTGATTATTGGAATACAATCAATCCATTTATTTGTCTGGGATTCGGCTCTGAGACAAAA
This sequence comes from Amblyraja radiata, assembly GCF_010909765.2. Taxonomy (NCBI): domain Eukaryota; kingdom Metazoa; phylum Chordata; class Chondrichthyes; order Rajiformes; family Rajidae; genus Amblyraja; species Amblyraja radiata. The sequence goes on from NC_045964.1 coordinate 18,468,276, forward strand.
GATTATACATCTGCTATTCGCAGCTGAAACTATCAAAGTCACAATCGTGGACGAACAGCATTCAGCGTTGCTCCACTAAACCTCTCATCCGTAAATCTTCAGTCATTCACAAACTGATGCTATTGCTCAAAGATGGGGAATTTACTAATACCATCTCTAGTTACGGAGGCAGATGGGATTAGTACGAGTTATCAATTGTTCAGTCATGGTATCAACTGCCAATGGACACCAGGTGCTTTCTGTGCATTAAAGGGTGTGTGAAGTCCTAGGTGATACACTTTAGTGGTGGAATATGTTAATCACTAAGGTACAATCAAATCAAAGTATCCCGTGATAGTTTTACCTAACCGCATTTAGCACTGGTGTATTATCATGCAAATCAATGACAACACAGAATGAATGTGCGATCACAAGGTATTTAATGACATTGTGAATCGATGGAACACTAACGATCGAGATGCTTGCATCCAGGCTCAATCAACAGTTGCAAAAATACGAGGCATATCAGTGGCGAAGGGTGCATTCTCGCTACACAAGGGAGGAATGGTCTTTTAGGTCTTCCTCCATTTGGCCTCATAGGACGGGTCATGCAAAATTCCCGCTTCCGGCTTTTCATAGTGCCTGCCTGGGTGATTTACCCATGGTTCCCGCTAATGTGGGGAATGAGCATAAAACCTTACATGGTTATTTCTGGGCACAAAGATGCTGGTTCAGTTGTGATGTTGAAACCATCCTCTGCATGATATAATCAATTCATTGACTTACAGACTCTGAGAGACCGTTCCTGTGGATCGGGTTGTCAAACCTAAAGCATTGGGAGTGCTCACTGCAGATTGCAGGAATAGCATCAAATAGCAGCATTCCTCATAGGAGATGGGAAGCATTGTTTATGCTTCTTTACGTTTAACTCGGCACGGATGACAGACATCTTGAAATTCAGTCTTATGGGATTATAACATTAAGTTAATATTCCATTTACTGCGCCTGAAGTACCTCCTCATCATTTGGCTGCGGTGAACATAAACCACTCTGTCCGGTCTCACCCTCTGACAGCTAGATTATGAAGGGTATCATCAATTTAAAGCCTCCCAGGTCTAGGGACGCAGAGATATGGGTTGTTAACATTGTGCTATGTCACTTCGCCGATGGGCACCAGCAACATCCCTGTCCTTGGTCAAACTCAATTACTAGTGGTTATGCCATGGTGCTGAGTACAGTGCTACGGGTCCAGTCATTGCTGCACTGGATAGGATGATCATATCTGTGGGCTATAATAAACATGTTTTGTCATGATTAGTCAAGCAGAGTAGACAGGGACATAAGACCAAACTAGATGTTGCATATCCCATGGACCTTGGGCTGTGTGTAATCACGCATCTACACCAGTATGTCAAGGTCCTTAAGAGTCTTATAGACTCTGACTAGCTATATTGTTAGTTACATAAACCTCGTTAAAAGGAATCACTACAAACCTTCTCCAGAGGATTCAATTGGTCTGGCATATACTGGAGTGAACATTGACATTTTGAGTCTCACTCCACCAGGACCGCTATACCTCAGCAGCAGGGTTATGGACCACATCCTAGCGGCTGCAGGATGGTCAAACTATTGATCTGTCCAAATATTCAGATCAAACTCATTGCCAGATTGGGGGTATTTGCCAACTCTATGTTAAGTATGTTTCCTCCCGGTTGAGGGAGGTTACTATTGCACTATTGTTCATTAATAGCATCAACATGTCTATATCAATGTCATGTCTGAATGCAATATTAATGTTCACTCATCATTGGCCTACTGATGCAGTGTATGACGCCTGGACTCGTTTTCCACGGCATGAAATCACAGAGCTTTAAAATCTTCACGTAGTCTCTCACGTGACTCCGAAGTAAAATAGTAAGATTAAATGAGAACTTACCAGTTTGAAGTTTGATCTTCATTTTATGAGGAGTAACGTTGAGGGATTACGTGCCCTCCGCTCCTAGCCCTCTATCATAAAGGTCAACTGGTATTATGGTTCTCTTATCTTACTATGTTCAGTTCAATAACTGTTGTCTGTGATTTCACACCGCTGCTTTGAACATTGACATGCATGCATACTGGCGGGGTCTTCACGTAATCACTCAACGTTACTCCTCATAAAATAAAGATCAAACTTCAAACTGGTAAGTTCTCGTTTAATCTTATTATTTTATGATTTTAACTTTTTTAATGAAATGGGCATGCTGAGATTGAGGTTTAGCTGCAATGTGAAAGGGATTAGTTTATTGATATTCCTTTTAAGTAATGTGGATGGAAAAGTGACTTGGTTCATTGAAACACTTTTTTAGACAAAGCGAATGGGAATATAATTAATTTATTAATTAAATCAGTCAGTTTCATTTGCAATGGGGACAGTGACAATAAATGGACCGGAAATGGCTGGATTAATGAAAGTGGATTTAAATAGGTAAAAGGAAAGGGGAGTTGGTCCATTGGAATTCCATGAGGATGAGAAGAATGAGAAGAGATTGGTCTACTGGAAGTTAATTTAATGAAGTGGTAGCTTATCTACTAATTAAACTAAGCTTGGTAGGTCTATTGCAATGATTGAGAATTATATTTAAGCGTGATGAACGAAACGCAATTTTCTTAAAATTCTGTTACTCTGTCCAAATGCAATGAATGGGAAAAGCCTTTATATATTCTATTTAAATAGAATGAATTGGAAGAGAACGGCTTTATTTGGTTTGAATGAATGGGGGCGGGTGCAAATCTACATATTCAAGCTAATTAATTAAAATGGCAATAGAATTTGGCTTGCTGGTGTTTCTGGTGAATTGCAACAAATTAGAAAGAGATTGAATTCTTGGATATGTGTTTAATTTAGGAAGTTGGTACACAAGTAGCTCAATTTAATTATGATAATAGTAAATTATTAGAATTTTTAATTAAATCAGTTTTAATTGTGATGAGTCGTAAGGTTAATTATCTATTTAATATTATTTCATTGAATAAGATAAGAATACGTTATTGAAATTTAATTAAACAGGTGATAAATTGATTTTATTGAGGCAAATCTGGAAGGGAATTATATTTAATTGAGGTGAAAATAAGGTAATTCATCTCTTGTAATTCTGTTATTTGTGGTAAATGGAAAGAAATTAGTGTACTGATTTGTATTGCTCATGGTAGAGGTCAATGAATTGATCTGTCAACATATTGCTTAATATATATAAAGAGACTTGCATTTGTATTGTTTGTCTCATGGCCTTAGGATATTGTAAATACCTACATAATCCTTAATTACTTTAAAATTGTGTTTACTGTTGTAACACAGGAATTGCATTTGAATAAAATTTGATAATGAATTGGTCTTCTGAAATGATTTATATATGATGATTTGTACGTAATTGATCAGTTATAATCTATTTTACTTCGGAGTCACGTGAGTGACTACGTGAAGAACCCCGCAAGGACGCATGCGTGTCATATCGCTACACGCATTGCAACGAGTCACAGCAGGGGAACGACGTTCCCCTTAGCGGCAGAATTTAAAAGCCGGGAACAGCAGGTAAGGAGACTCTGCGTTTTTCCCATTTACCTTACAGGTGGAAGTATGGACAGATCCACGAGAAGGAAGGCTGCGAAAAAGCTGGCGGGGGAGAACCGCGGAGTTGCGGGCAGCCAGCAGCAGCAGCAGCCGACGGCACGCCAATCTCCCGAAATGGGAACAGCTGTGCCCGACTTCACTCCCGCACCGGCCAAATCCACACCTCGGCCGGGCGGGAAAGCGAAGCAAAAAACAGACAGAATGGCAGACTCCGATGAGTCTGACTTAGAGCAGCCGCGAGCGGTCAGTGCCCGTGAGCATTGGGGCCGGTTGGAGCGGCTGCAGGATCAGGAACAGCCGCGAGCGGCCAGTGCCCATGAGCATTGGGGCTGGTTGGAGCGGCTGGGGGAACAAGAGCAGCCGCGAGCGGCCAGTGCCCATGAGCATTGGAGCCGGTTGGAGCGGCTGCAGGATCAGGAGCAGCCGCGAGTGGCCTATCCCCGAGAGCATAAGAGCCAGTTGGAGCGGCTGCTGGAGGAAATACTCCAAAGTGGCAGGAGATGGAGGCTAGCCACAGTGGGCAGTTAGTAAGCCCCACAGCAATACCTCTTGTGGCGCTGCACAGTGTTTCTCCCTCATCAGAGGGGAGCACGGAGGGTCAATTCTGGGCTGACCCTGAAGAGGGGAGTGATCAACATACCCCTAGTATGCCTGGGGTGAAAGAAAACATGTTGGATATGGTGTCCCAGTTTATCCAATCCGACCAAACTGGCCAAAACCTGGAGCCGAAAATAGCGGCAAGCATTGACTACATGTCTTTTAACCAACGACAGGGACAGGCATTATCGGACACCACGGGACGACACTTACCACCAGGGAACTGCAAGTCGCTAAATGTTCCCAGTGTCAACCAGTGCATCTGGAAACATGTCGGGGCATCAATTAGAACCAGGGACTTAAAAATACAGAAAGTCCTAAAAGTCCTAACGGCAGGAATTACGGCTTTTGCCCGCACATTGAATGAGCAAAACATGACCCAAGACCACCAAGAAGATGCACTGGCTTTACTCTGCAACTCACAATACGAGTTAAACAATATTAGGAAAAGTGCTATCCAACCGGCTTTAGACCCCAAATTTGCAGGCCTCTGCAAACCTGGAACCTCCAAACCATCAATACTACTATTTGGAGGGGATTTATCAAAACAAGTCAAAGAACTAGACGAAGAGGCGAAAACCCTCGGGCTCATAAAAGTAGCATCCAAAATCTACCACGGCCAAAAACATCACCCCTACGCACCCACCAGTCGGCCAACACAAACTGGAGCAAGCGCAAAAACCAGGAACACCCAACATCGGTCTTTTTTAGGCCATGGCCCAGACCGACCTTCCTGGAAAATGCGCAAGCCCTCAACACCAACCCAACTACAGACCCAGACAACGGCGCCTCAACGTCCACGGAGGATGCCGAAGAAGTAACACACCTACCACTGGTAACCATGGAGGTAGGTGGGTCTGGTTCCTTAAGAATTAAAGGGAGCATGGAAGTTGGTGGGAGATTACGATATTATTTGGATGCATGGAATAAGTTAACTACCGACACTTATATTTTAAGCAGTATCCAGGGTTATACCATGTTCGTGCTCACAGGCATAGAAAAATCTAAAGCACATGCTGAACTACAGCGGCTATATAAAAAAGGAGTAATTGGGAAAACCCAACACGAATCACAGGAATTCGTGTCCAACATCTTTATAAAAAACAAGAAAGATGGTGGTTGCCGCATCATCATCGATTTGACTACTTTGAATACCTTTGTACAATATATTCATTTCAAGATGGAAACCTTTGTTACTGCTAAGCAATTGATTTCCGAAGGCTACTACATGGCAAGCATCGATTTAAAAGATGCTTACTATACAGTACCCATAAGAGGTGACCACAGATGTTATTTAAAATTCAACTGGATGGGTCAGCTATGGCAATACAGGGCACTACCTAATGGGCTAAACAAGCGGTAACTGCCACAAAACAATTGTTTGAAGAACTGGGGTTTATCATCCATCCAGTTAAGTCTAAATTAACGCCTTCAACAAAAATGGATTATCTGGGGTTCACCATTAACTCAGTTCTCATGTCAGTGACTTTGCCGAAAGAAAAGGTTACAGCCTTAATAGAGGCTTGTAGCAAAATCATTGACATCACCAAACCATCCATTAGACTGGTAGCTAGAATAATTGGGAAGATAGTTGCTGTATTTCCAGCCACACTATTCGGACCTTTACACTATCGAAATTTACAGAGAGCAAAAATAAGAGCACTCAAAATTAATGGTGGCCATTTTGACAGACCAATGAACCTACCAACAGAGGCCATAATGGAACTAAAATGGTGGGAACATAACATCAGGTATTGTTCCAATCCAATAATTATCAGCAACCCGTCTATGGTACTACAAACTGATGCCAGTGCACTTGGTTGGGGTGCTACCAATTCCATCTCCAGCTGTGGAGGGAGATGGAATGCACAGGAGGCATCATTATTACAAACACTGGGCATAAACTACCTGGAAATGTTAAGTGCATTCCATGGCCTTAAGTCATATTGTTCTGGGTTAAATCACCAGCATGTTAGACTACAAATAGACAATACCACCGTGGTAGCATATATCAACCATATGGGTGGAAACAAATCGACATCATGTGACAATCTGGCCAACACAATTTGGCAATGGTGTATCCAGAGAGATATTTGGATATCAGCTACCTACTTACCAGGTAAACTAAATTTAGTGGCAGACACCAGGTCACGCAAATTCAATGAAAACACTGAATGGATGTTGGACAAAAATGTATTTGCTGAAATTACAGCACGGTATGGAACACCAGATATCGATCTTTTCACATCCAGGCTCAATTACCAGTTATCAAATTATGTTTCATGGGAACCAGACCCTGGGGCAGCGGCAACCGATGCATTTTCGCTGCATTGGGGGAAATTGTTTATTTATGCATTCCCTCCTTTCTGCCTCATCAGTCGGGTATTAAGGAAAATACAGCAAGACTCTGCGTCTGGTATTTTGATAGTACCCGATTGGCCTACTCAACCATGGTTCCCAGTGATACTAGACATGGTATTAGAACCATGCATCACCATCCATCATAGACCTAATTTACTGGTCCATCCAGTAACAAAGGAAAGTCACCCATGTCATAATTATACAAACCTATTAATTTGTAGAGTTTGAAAGCACCTCTACAACACCTGGGACTGACGGACCGAACAATGGATATGATTGCATCGGCCCACAGACAGTCCACCAAAAAACAGTACTTGGTGTACATCAAGAAATGGGGGAAGTACTGTCACAACAATAACCTCAACCACAGATCAATCAACATCCCGTCTGTTCTGGAATTTCTGGCTAGCCTCCATTACGATGAGGGGCTCAGCTATAGTGCCATCAACTGCGCCAGAAGTGCTCTGTCAACATACCTAAGGCAAGGAACAGAGCGGCATTCTGTAGGGACACACCCCCTGGTAACCAAACTCATGAGGGGCATTTTCAATACTAATCCCCCAAAAACCAGGTACACCCAAATTTGTACTGACCATGTTAAGAAACTGGTCTCCACCTACAGCTCTGTCCCTACAGAAACTAACAATGAAAACGGTCATGCTGATGGCCTTGGTCACGGCACAAAGGGTCCAGTCGCTACAAAACCTAAGGCTGGACAACTTGACTATTGCATCTGGGAATTTGACTTTTCATATCCATGAATTAGTTAAACAGAACAGACAGGGGCCAGCGGGGCTAAAAATAGATTTCAGGGCCTACCCGACGGATGATCGTCTCTGTATAGTAACTCACTTACTATTATATATAGAATATACAAGGATCATCAGAGGCAATGAAATGGCACTTTTAATCAGCTACAAACAGCCACACAAAAAAGTGACAGTCCAGACCATCTCAAGATGGCTAAAACAGGTCCTAATAAAGGCTGGAGTAGACACTAACATTTTTAAATCTCACTCCACCAGGGCTGCAGCTACATCAGCAGCAATGCAGTTGGATGTTCCAATGGACTAAATCCTCAAGACAGCAGGATGGTCAACGGAGAGAACTTTCCAACGATTTTATAATAAACCAGTCATTGAACCTGGAACATTTGCAGAAACACTTTTAAGTTCTGTAATATAATTTACCCCATAAATAGGGGCTATGATTTGGTGTTAATAAATTTTTCGTTGTTTCAATATCGTATTGATATCTAATGATGTTAACACTATTCTCCCCATAATCAAGGCAGATGTGATGCATGGACTCGTTTCCACGGCATGAAATCACAGAGCTTTAAAATCTTCACGTAGTCACTCACGTGACTCCGAAGTAAAATAGTAAGATTAAACGAGAACTTACCAGTTTGAAGTTTGATCGTTATTTTATGAGGAGTAACGTTGAGGGAATACGTGCCCTCCGCTCCCACCCTTGATCATATACTCAACTGGTATCTCTTCTCCTATCTTACTATGTTTAGTCATTACAGTTATCTGATTTCACACCGCTGCTTTGAAGAATGACATGCATGCGTCCTGGCGGGGTTCTTCACGTATTCCCTCAACGTTACTCCTCATAAAATAACGATCAAACTTCAAACTGGTAAGTTCTTGTTTAATCTTACTATTTCTCTATGTGAATGGAAGTGAATTGTGCTCCTTTGTCAATGATATTGCGGTGACTGGCAAAGATTTGGCTTTATTCTATTTCATTGAAGTGAATCAGAGTGAATTGGATTTCATTCCATTCGTGAGGAGGAGATGTCTGTGAAGGAGTTGATCAATTCTATTGGACTTATTTGGGAAGCTGGTCAATTATGTTATTGAATGGCAGTGAGCACCAGTAATCTAACCTAGGTGAATATGCCACTGCTGTCACTTATTTCATCGGCAAGTGTGTAATGGACTGTGTGCCAAAGATGATAATGCAAACTATGGATGAACCACGAGGTGCACTTGGACTACAGCTTCACTTATTAACTATAGGTGGAGTTGCTGCGTTACATCCCCAGAGAACCGGGTTCGATCCTGACTATGGATGCTATCTCTGCCTCAGAGGTCCTCTGGATGCTTTCAAGAGAGAGCAAGATAGGGCTCTTAAAAATAGCAGTCAGGGGATATGGGGAGAAGGCAGGAACGGGGTACTGATTGGGGATGATCAGCCATGGCTCAAAGTGCCAAATGGCCTACTCCTGCACCTATTGTCTATTGTCTATTATTGTCTATTATCTGTACGGAGTTAATACGTTCGCCTTGTTTTCTCTCTCCATCCCCTTCCCATTCCTAGTTCTCCCACTAGTCTTACTGTCTCCACCTACATTCTATCTTTGTACTGCCCTCTTGCCTGACATCAGTCTGAAGAAGGGTCTCGACCCGAAACGTCACCCATTCCTTTTCTCCAGAGATGCTGTCTCACCCGCTGAGTTACTCCAGCATTTTGTGTCTACCTTCGATTTAAACCAGCATCTGCAGTTCTTTCTTACACATTCTCCTTGTGATCGCTTGGGATTTTTCCAGGTGCTCCGGTTTCTCCCCACACTCCAGAGAGGTACAAGTTTGCAGGTTAATTGGCTTCTGCAATAAATTGTCTCCAGTTTGTAGGGTAGTGCCAGCATGGCTGGTTGGCGTGGACTTGGTGGGCGCCAAGGCCTATTTCCACACTGTACCTCTAAAGTCTAATGTCTAAAAGTCTAAAGCTTTGCTTTCAACACCACAATCCCATCCAAACTCACCTCTAAACTCCTGGCACCCTCAGCTGCCAGTGGATCCACGACTTTCTGACCTACAGATCACAATCAGTGAGGATAGGTGGCAAAGTATTCTCCACAATAATTCCCAACACTGGTGCCCTGCAAGGATGTGTTCTCAGTTTCGTATTATACTCCCTATTTAATTATGACTGTGCAGCCACATTCATCTCTAACTCAATCCATTGTGGTGTGCTAGATCACGAACAGTGACAAATTATACAAAGGAGATAGAGAACTTATTAACATGGTGTCAGGCCAACAACCTTTCCCTCAATGTCAGCAGGACAAAGGAGTTAGGGAAGTGTGTCAATGTGTCAATGGTGCTGAAGTGAAAATGGTTGAGAGCTTCAAGTTTCTCGGAGTCAATACTTCAAAAGATCTGTCGTCGATGAACCACGTTGAAGTGACGGCCAAGAAGGCTCACCAGTGCCACTACTTCCTCAAGAGACTGAGGGAATCTGGCACATCTCCAGTGACTCTTACAAACTTCTACAGATGCATAATAGAAAGCATTCAATCAGGTTGCACCACATGTTGCTTTGCGAACAGCTCTACCCAAAACCACAAGAAATTGTAGAGAGTTGTGGATGTAGCCCAGCCCCTCACATAGACTAGACTCCCACCATTGACACCGTTTGCACTTCATGCTGCCTTGGGAAAGCAGCCGACATAGTCAACGTCTTGTCCCACCCTGGATCAATCCTTCTTCTACCGTCTCCAGTCGGAAGATACGGAAGGTTGAAAGCATGCGCTGCATGACAAAGGAACTCTCCATTATCAGGCTTCTGAATGGCCCTACCATATGCTAGGGCAAAGCCAATTCACTCTACCCCATTTTGTCTCTGGAGCTGGTGTGTGAAAATGCTGAGAATTATATTTTGCACTGTACCTTTTCCTCTGCTCTACCGATTATAGTTGAGTTTTGCTTGATTATACTATGTATAGTAATATCTGATTTGGATTGGACAGCATGCAAAACAAAGCTTTTCACTTTACCTCATTACACGTGACAATAATAAATGTATACCTACTTCACCGAGTTGAATAAAATAGAATGATTTTCATTCTAAAATAGGTGATTTTCAGTTGAATTATGGTTCCAGATCAATTGATTTGGTCAATTTCATCCTTGCAAGCCATAGACACACGCACTTTTACATTTTAAGTTTTGCCTCTTTTGATTTGCTCTGCTATATAATTGCCATGTGAACCTTCAGCTCCAATAGTCCATCCTCAAGTTAATCGGACTCATTCTCAATGAAGATAGACTCAAATTGCTGGGACAGGCAGCATCTCTAGAGAGAAGGAATGGGTGACATTTCAGGTTGTGACCCTTCTTCAGTCCTGACCTGAAATGTCACCCATTCCTTCTCTCCAGAGATGCTACCTGTCCCGCTGAGTTACTCCAGCATTTTGTGCCGATCTTCGATGTAAACATAGAAACATAGAAAATAGGTGCAGGAGTAGGCCATTCGGCCCTTCGAGCCTGCGCCGCCATTCAATATGATCATGGCTGATCATCCAACTCAGTATCCTGTACCTGTCTTCTCTCCATACCCCCTGATTCCTTTAGCCACAAGTGCCACATCTAACTCCCTTTTAAATATAGCCAATGAACTGGCCTCAACTACCTTCTGTGGCAGAGAATTCCACAGGTTCACCACTCTCTGTGTGAAAAATGTTTTTCTCATCTCGGTCCTAAGAGATTTCCCCCTTATCCTTAAACTGTGACCCCTTGTTCTGGAACCAGCATCTGCAGTTCTTTCCTACACATTCTCAATGGAATCCCTTTAGTCTGCTGTTTTTTTGTGCTGCCATTGGTGTGATATCCCCAAGAACTAACCTGTTTTATCCACTGACATTAGGTTAATAAAAGGTGGCACAGTGGTGCGGGTAGTAGAGATGCAACCACATAGTTCCAGCAACCTGGATTCATCGATGACAGCCATTTACCGTATGTGGAGTTTGTATATTCTCCCTGTGACCACATAGGTCACTGGATGATTCAGACTTCTTCCCATATCCCAAGGACGTGCACGTTGGTTGATTAATTGGCTGCTGTAAATTGATTCTAATATGCAGGTGAGTGGTAGAATCTACAGGGGAATTCTTGGTGATGTGGGAAACATAAAATTAGATTGGTATAGGATTAGTATCGAATTTACTAGAGGGAGAAGTTGAGCAGGCTAGGGCTTCATTCCTTGGAGCGCAGGAGGATGAGGGGTGATCTTATACAGGTGTACAAAATCATGAGGGGAATCAATTGGTTACACGCACAGACTCCTTTGGCCAGAGTAGGGTAACCAGAGGACATAGGTTTAAGGTGAGGGGGGAAAGATTTAATGAGAACCTGAGGGTAACTTGTTTACACAAGGGGTGGTGGGTGTATGGAATGAGCTGCCGGAGGAGGTAGTTGAGGCAGGTACTATCACAATGTTTAAGAAACATTCAGACAGGTACATGGATAGGGTAGGTTTACAGGGATACGGGCCAAAATTAAGCAAGTGGGACTAGTGTAGATGGGGCATGTTGGTCGGCGTGGGCAAGTTGGGACGAAGGCCCTGTTTCCATGCTGTATGACTATAACACTAGTGTGAATGGGTGAATGATAAATTGGCCTAGTCTCAGTGGCTATAAGGGCCTTCTTCCAAATTTCTGGAGAAGGTGATCCAGAATGGTGACATTCTGAGTAAGGAAGAAGGCTGTGACTCACTGAGCCAAGAATGATCCCAACAAACAGCAAAGAGATAAATCTTTGCATCATCCAGTGTGATGAACTCCTCATATGGAGTCCATGACTCAAGGTTTAATACAGCTCCTGAATATGTGCAGACACTTTTCATTAGGCTTTTTCTTCCTTTGACTAACTTCTTCCTGGTAAATGGCTTCTAAGAAACAGCGTGTTTATGCCACAGATGTGAAACATATCTACTACGTTCAGACAGGGTGTTTGATCTCATTGAGAAGGGATGGGGAGCAGCCATCAAAGCGTGACAGTCTAAATAAATGGAAACTCCTAACTTCAGGCGTTTGGCATCATTTCACGGCGTGGATTTCCTGCCCAGAATAACTTGTAAATTATAACTTTCCATATCCCTTCGCAACTTACTCCTGCCTCCAGTCACCGCACTCCACCCACTCGCTCTCTCTACACACACACACACACACAAACACTCGCAGAACTCCTTCTAAATGTCAGTCAAACTCGCAGCATCTAATCCCTGGGATTTGCAAAACACTCATATGCACAGACCATAAATACCCCCTGGCCAGAGCAAGTCTAAACTTTGACCCAGAGTTTTGGAGAAGAGCGCAACAAAAGAACAAGCAAACGTATCAAGAAGGCTTTGTTTTTTTTTTGATAAGAACCTGCAGGAATCGGTCTGTGCCATCGCGACATTGTGGGGCGATTCGCTTTCCCACTTTCAGGATGATCCTTGGGGTTTCTGGTTGGATGATGCTGTGCCTTTTAGAACTAGTTTCTGCTGCCGACCAGGTAAGGAAGCTTGTACCTGGAAAAGCAGCTCAGAGCTGCGCTCAAATGTTTACGTCCAGCAGGCAGGGAAGATTCGATTGTGTTTACTTTCGTGTTTGGCAAGTAACCTTTATTTCCCTTGTTAATCTTTACCCTCCGGATGTAAAACATGCTGAGGATTTATCTGTGGGGTATGTGCATGTGTCACCTGGTAGGGGAATAAGGAATAGCGAAAAGTCATCTTTAACGAACTGCGAGTCAAAGGTATTCATTGCCGGCACGGTCAGTGCATTGTTTATGATCGCGGACAGAAAGTAATCCTTCTTGTGAAGCCCTGGATACACGGACATCCTAACCAAAGATCTTTCCGCTATAGGATCTTTGATCCCAACGGTCTGGGGTGACTTGTCTTGGCCTCCGCGAATGAGTTAAACGGGCAGACAGCTTTGCATTTGATCAAATTCGGTTATTCCGAACCAAGGCATGCTTTTAGCTCTTGCATGAGTCCAGTGTGATTCGTGAGTTTTCCATCGCTCCAGAATGTGCATACATCCCATTTAAGCCGAGCATTGCTAAAAAACCACCTTCACCTCACCTGAAGCTGCCGTGTATCTGCGGAAGTGCTCTTAAGTCGCTTCTTTGTCTGAGATATTTGTCACATCAGTGTAATCTTTGTCGCCTTGAATAGTCAAAATACACTTGCCACTTTGTGAATCCCGATGCAGTTCTAATTGGTAAACTATGATGGCAGAAATTATGAGATATTGATACCAGTACCCATATTTGCCAGTCCTAGGTATAGCTGTGGATTTTCAAAAAGTTGTATAAAAAGACTACAAGCAAAGTGTGTGTTGTTGTGGTCGAATTACTCCCTTGGTTTTTGAATGCTGGGAGATGTGTATTAATAAGATGCATCAACTACTTTACCAAGTGTAGAAGCAAAGAACCACGTTTGCTGAAGTTAGATACAAAACGCTGGAGTAACTCAGCAGGACAGGCAGCATCTCTGGAGAGAAGGAATGGGTGATGTTTTGGATCAAGACAGTCTGAAGAAGGGTCTCTACCTGAAACGTCACCCATTCCTTCTCTCCAGAGATGCTGCCTGTCCCGCTGAGTTACTCCAGCATTTAGCGTGTCTATCTTCGGTTTAAACCAGCATCTGCAGTTCCTTCCTACAAACTGCATTTGCCGCTTAATTCCAAAGATAGACACAAAGTGCTGGAGTAACGCAGTAGGTCAGGCAGCATCTCTGGATAAAAAGGACGTTTTGGGTCTGGACCTTCTTCAGACTGGGATCAGGAATCGAGTTACCAAGTGTACTGTGCAAGAGATGTAACAGCTGGTATTTGAGGCTAAAATGGTGTCACTATATCTACCAGGGTTGTCAGTTGGAGCTTTCTGTTGGACGATGTTTAAATGTTGACTCTTGAGAAGCAATTAGCTATGATGACCAGTAAGTGGAACCATGTCGTTCCACGATTAGCCAGTGAGATGCAAGGGCAACTGGGTAACTTTGGTCCCACAAGTCACCTTTAGGCAGGTAGACACAAAATGTTGGAGTAACTCAGCGGGACAGGCAGGATCTCTGAAAATAAGGAATGGGCGACCTTTCGGGTCGAGACGTCTGATGAAGGGTCTCGATCTGAAATGTCACCCATTCCTCCTCTCCAGAGATGCTGCTTGTCCTGCTGAGTTACACCAGCATTTTGTGTCTATCGTTGGTTTAATCCAGCATCTTCAGTTCCTTCCTACACCTTTAGGCAGGTACCAGACCTGATTCTGCAATACAACTGTGGCCTGTGTCTTCAGTTCAGGAGAGTGGGTGTAAGTTCACAGTGCACAGATTTGTCTGAAAACCTCGTGGTAGTGCAGCTATCTGGAACATAGAAGCACAAGAATGAAGACATTGTACTGTGACTGGGTAATTAAAGAGTGTGTTTATGTTGGAGTTTAAAGCATAATTTATTTTGGCACAAGAAGGCCAAATGGTTAGAAGCTGTGATAAACATATGCAGATAGCACTGAAGGGAAACGTATAACTTGCTAACCTCACCATGTTCCAAGTTGTTTTTATAACCAAAGAGTTACTTTTGCACTGTGAGTACTGATGTAGTGAAGGCAGCATGCTGCCAATTTACACAGAGTAAGCTCTCAGCAACAGAGAAGAGGGAAATGAAGAGCAAACCCTATTTCAGTGTAGTTCGCAGGAAGATTGAACAGGCCATTAGAGAACATTCTTTAAAGTAAGTCCATAGCATCTTTTAACTAAGGCGCTAGATTGGACCTCTGCTTAGCATAAGTTTCTGAATTTTAATGAAATCGATGAATATGGAGATAATACCAACAAAAAGGCACTGTTAGAATATCAAACATGAACCTGATGAATAACAGAGAAGAAAGGTCAAATGATCTGCTCCTGGTCCAATATCCTATCCTCATGTGTCTCATCTGAAAATAGTTTGCATTTAGTCCTCCATAAGGAATACCAGTGTGTATTTAGTTTAGTTCAGAGATGTAGTGTGGAAACAGGCCCTTCGGCCCACCAAGTTCATGCCACCCCTCGATCACCAGCTCACATTAGTTCTATGTTATCCCACTTTCTCATCCACTGCCTACACACCAGGAGCAATTTACAGAGGTCAATTAATCTACAAACCTGATGTGGGAGGAAACTGGAGCACCCAGAGGAAACCCATGTGGTCACAGGGAGAACATGCAAACTCCACACAGACGACACGCGAGGTCAGGATCAAACCCAGGTCTCTGGCGCTGTGATGCACCAACTCTACCAGCTGTGCTACTGTGCTATCCAAATGCTCCATTTTCTAGAAAGGAAATTAAATCTGCAATATTCGGATCGAAAGATGAGAAGACTACTTTGTGCGCCATGTCTGCACCATAATGGCAATAGGGGAACCTTCTACACTTTGGTATCTCTATAGAATGAAAAAAAAATGTGCCCAGTAAAGGAGGACAGGGTCACCTTGAGTGTTGTGTATAATGCAGTTACCACTGATGCATAGATATGATTGAATCTGTTTCTCTGGTAAGAAATATCTGATAATATTAAAGTGATTATCATGGATTGAATGAATGAATGTATGTTTATTGGCCAAGTATTCACATACAAGGAATTTGCCTTGGTGCTCCGCCCGCAAGTGACAACATGACATACAGTGACAGTTAGAAATGACACATAAAACATAAACATTAATAATAAAACATTATAGTTTAAACATGTGAATTAAATAAAATACCAGAGCAAAAGGAGGCTACAGATTTTTGGTTATTGAGTAGAGCTACTACTCGTGGAAAAAAGCTGTTTTTATGTCTGGCTGTGGCAGCTTTGACAGTTCGGAATCGCCTTCCAGAGGGAAGTGATTCAAAGAGATTGTGGCCAGGGGGAGAGGGGTCAGAGATGATCTTACCCGCTCGCTTCCTGGGCCTTGCAGTGTACAGTTCGTCAATGGAGGGAAGGTTGCAGCCAATAACCTTCTCAGCTGATCGGACGATTCGCTGCAGCCTCCGGATGTCGTGCTTGGTGGCTGAGCCAAACCAGACCATGATGGAGAAGGTGAGGACAGACTCTACGATGGCCGTATAGAATTGGACCATCATTGCCTGTGGCAGATTTTGCTTCCTCAGCTGCCGCAGGAAGTACATCCTCCGTTGTGCCTTTTTGACTGTGGACGACATATCTGGACTTTGGATAATTTGAGATACGATGAATGGCAAGTGTGGCATGCCTTAGAAGAGCAGGTGACTTGATTCTAATGCTTTTATATCTTCTACTGGGATTTCCCTCGCTATACCCGAGACCGTTGGAGATTAATTTTAGTTTTTAGTTTTAGTTTTAGAGATACAGCGCGGAAACAGGCCTTTCGGCCCACTGAGTCCGCACCGACCAGCGATCCCCCACAAATTAACATTTTCCTACACACACTTGGGGCAATTTACACCTATACCAAGCCAATTTACCTGTATGTCTTTGGAGTGTGGGAGGAAAACGAAGATCTCAGAGAAAAGTCACGGGGAGAACGTACAAACTCTGTACAGAAAGCACCGATAGTCGGGATGGAACCGCAAGCGCTGTAAGGCAACAACTCTACCGCTGCCCCACCGTGAGGCTGATTGCTGTGATAAATCAACAGTTCTATTTTTGTTCTATTGATCAATTACCAGGAGAGTCAAGGTGGATTTATTAGTCCATTCCCTCTCTCCACTTTTCCAGCCTTCAATATTAAATTCCAAATAATTGAGACTTAGGACCTTGGTAAATGATTCTGTGTTGATTTCGAAGATAGACACAAATTGCTGGAGTAACTCAACGGGACAGGCAGCATCTCGGGATAGAAGGAATGGGTGATGTTTCGGGTCGGGACCCTTCTTTATTTCATTCTATTGCTACATTCTGTACACTGGCATGGAAAGCAGAGTTTTCTATCAAGGCTCGGTACAGCATGTGGACGGTTTGAAAATGGGGACATTGCAGTAAGCGGATCATAGGCTGCTGGAATGGAGCGCGGCCAGGCTTGGTGTAATACCTGGGCTAAAATGGAGAATAAATGATAAATTATGTGACGTCACCAGGAAAACGTTCGTGCACGAGAGGCGGTGACCTCAACGAAAGA
Organism: Amblyraja radiata; assembly: GCF_010909765.2. Classification (NCBI taxonomy): domain Eukaryota; kingdom Metazoa; phylum Chordata; class Chondrichthyes; order Rajiformes; family Rajidae; genus Amblyraja; species Amblyraja radiata. The sequence goes on from NC_045964.1 coordinate 18,485,720, forward strand.
CAGGATTCAGAGTCAATACGCAGGATGAAGTTGTGCTGCCTGTAAAAATTATAGTGCCCAGTGAAATGAATCAGATACATCCCAAGAGATCCTATGCGCTGTTCCTGATTCCAGTAAATAACATTCCAATTCATGTATGGCACCAGTCATTCAAGGCCGCCAGATCCACGGCATATATAATTTGATCTGATTGGCAAAATTGCCCTCTCCAGGAAATATACTTCTATACACTTCCATAATGCATTCCACATACTCAGTGGGTCTAAAACTATTTGCAGACATTTACATACTTTTGAAATATAGTCTGTGGTGAACACATCACTTGCACCGATACACCATTTTCTTGCTGGCAGTCTTGCCTCAGTGATGGTTGTCATGCTCCATTGAATAGTTGTACATCCATAGTTCTTATTCTGAGACTTCAACTCAGAAGTTAGGAGGGAGAGTTGCAATGTTGGAGGTGCCGTCTTCCGAATCAGATGAACTGATGCACACCTTAATGTGCAAATGGGTGCAAATGAACAAGTAAACCCCTGTCGCTATTCAACGAAGGTGAGAGGAGTTCTGGTGAATGCTTCTTTAGTTTAGTTTAGTTTAGCTTAGAGATCCAAAGGATAACTCTGACTTTCAAGAATGTGCTACCAGAATTCTCAGTAAACTAATGCGACTTGAACTGACTTTCTGGCCAATAACTCCCTACTACTTGTCAGATGTTGCTGGTGACTGGGTCTCCATTAATGTGCTAGTAATTGGCCTGCAAATGGATTTCATTCACTGTAAAGCCATTGGGATACTTAAAGTCAGGAAAGGTGGGTTGCATGTTCTCTATGACCAGGCAAATGCCGAATGGAGACATCAGTGTTCTTGGTTCCCCAGAGCCAACGAAAAGGCAATTTTAAAACAATTTTAAAGTTCACACAGCATGAAGACATTAGCCCATCTAACACCCAAGTTATTGTCCTCACATTCCTATTCACTCTATCCAGATTCTACCACTCATCTCTACACTGGGGAAAATGTATGGTGGAAAATTAATCTACCAGTCCGCACATTATTGGGATGTTGAAGGAAACTGGAGCATCTGTTTATTTTAACATGAGATTTGTGGCAAGATCTTCTCCCAGAGCATTGAATAGTTCGTTTAAAATCCAAAATAGTGTGAATTATGTTTGGTTTATTCAAAGATCAGCTTTTCTTATTCCCTTGTTACCAGTTTGAGAGCAATTAATTTAATTTCCTGCTGAGGACTGTACACACCTGAACGCAAGCAAGTGAAAGTGAATCATGAAGTGGTGAAGTAAATACACAAGCAACATTGCCTTGATCCACTGAGGTTGAGGATGATAATACTTAAGGTCATAAGTGATAGGAGTAGAATTAGGCCATTCAGCCCACCAAGTCTACTCCGCCATTCAATCATGGCTGATCTATCTCTCCCTCCTAACCCCATTCCCCTGCCTTCTCCCCATAATCTCTACCTTGTACTAATCAAGAATCTATACTTTATTAATACTTTATTATCACGTAGTGAAATGCTTTGTTTTTGCATACTAAGTACACAAAAGAGTCGCCACAAAGGCGCTGTATGTAACAAAACATAATCATCCTGCCTTCGCCCCCCCCCCCCCCCCCCCATCCCATGCTGGGTTCCCATTAGTTCTTGGCCGTCCATCCCCCCATGTGGGGTCCCCCTTTGTTATCGACGGCGCGGCTTATCCACCCCGGCCCGACCACGAGACTCCGACCTATGCCCGACTCCGACCACGAGGCTCTGATGCTGGGACTCCGATCTCCAGGACTCCGGCCACCAGGCCTCTTACCTCGAGGCTCCAACCCCGGGATTTTGACCTTGCACCGCGCCAGCTTCTAACTCTGTCTAACCGGCTGCAGAACTCTGTGGGAGCCACCCAGCCGCAATTCTGGTAGTACATTCTTAAAAGCCAGAGTTATCCTTTAGTCTCTGTGCTCACAGCCAAGAATTTGCTTCCTGTACCTGATTATGGTGGTAGTAAGTAGAGGAACGGAACACAGGGCAAACCCATAAATCAATGTCCCACCACCTATAATCAAAAACTCCAGCTACAAATAGCTTCTTTACTTCTAGCTGTGGATCAGTTGCTTGTACACTTGAGTCTGTGTGAGAAGTCAGTGAACTGACTTCCATTCTAGAGACTGGGTCACAAGCCTCATAGTTCCTCACACTGCTGAGTAAGTGTTGTGCTGATGGATGTGCCACGCTCTGTAAGAAATGTTAAACTGATGCCCCATCAGCTCTCTCGAGTAGATTGGCCAGTAAACTTATTCATTCATTCATTAAATGATTACATGGCATCCTTTTATCCTGCTGGCAAAAGGAGGATTATCACAATGCTGTTGATAAAAGTTTGCATTTTGACCTTGATTTTTTATTGCAACGGTGTCCGCATTTTGGAATTGGCTGTAACGCAATTTTGGATGTCCGGAATGGGACTTGGCTGGGACGGGAATGTGAACTAGCCCATTATATGAAATTTGTCTAATATTTGAAGTGAGAAATTGGTGCTTCATTCCATGTCGAATAATTTTTTAATGCTAATAATTTCTGAGATGTAAATTCGAGTTTAGTTCAGCATTGCACTGAAAATACCTTCAAAAGGAACAAAATCTCTTCCAGTCTGTGGGGGAAGCTGTAACTGTAACAGTTCATTGTTCATTCAAGGTTGCAATTGGGATGTAATTATCCCAACGGATACCTTGGGCAGAAGAACGCCGATTTCTCATCTCTCCATACCTGCATTTTGTGCTCATGTTTTAGGGGAAGGAAGGGCTCCTATTAGTCTCATGAAGATGGCCCAGATCGTGTGGCACATTTGCAGACTTGGAAAACATATAAGAGATCCTTGATTCGGTTGAACATGGATGTTAGAGGACAGGAAAGTTCCTCTGGAGGTTCTAGCCCAAATTTATGCCATGTATACAGTTTGTTAGAATTAATAGAATGACTTTTGTTGTCATTCAAACAGACGAGGTTTGAACAAAATTTCATTCCTTCAGTCATGACATTGCAAAAGAAAACCAAGACGCACACTTAACACAATTTACACAAACATCCATCACAGTGAATCTCCAACACCTCCTCACTGTGGTGGAAGGCAAAAGCCTTATCTCTTATCTTTGTTCTCCCACCGACCGGTCCACCAGTCCAGTGCAGCGTCAAGGCGACTGGGGCTCACGATGTTAAAGCCCCCAGCGGGCGATGGTAATTCCCGCGGCAGTTTAAGCTACGCGGGGCGATGTTAGGCCCCACTCCGAGTCATTTAAACCCCGCGATTCCAGCGGGAGAAGTTACTGTTGCGGGAGCTCCTAAAAGCGGTTTCCCACCAGGGACCTGCGAGCTCCCGATGTTCCTGTCCACCGGGCCTGCGGCCGGAGCCTCCGAAGCTCCGAAGTCGGGTTGCAGCCACGCGCCACCACAGCTCTCCCCGCCCCGAAGTCGGCCAGCTCCGCGATGGCGAGTTCGCAGGCTCCGCGATTGGAGCCCTCAGGTTGGTTCCGGTTGGAGGCCGCCACCTGCTCCACGATGTTAGGCCCAACGACACTGAAGACCTGACAGGGAAAAAGTCGGGTCCCCCGTACTGGCACAATTAATCACATCATGCTCTTCTAACCCCTCTTGGGTATCATCTTGTCATCTATTTGGATGGCACAACACTTATTTAGTTCTTTTCTAATTCAGCGATAGTCATTAAATCACCAGCTGCAGATCTGCACCATAATCTCCAGTAAACTTGAAGGTCCATCAAGTGTTCCTACTGTTTCTCATCCAGATGATGGTCTTTGACACCATTACCTGAAGACACAGCATTAACTTCCCCAATAATGCTGACAGTTAGCACCTTCTCCCCACCATTTCTCTCGCACCGTTAAACTCTGCCCACATAGTGTCGCTACAATGAATTTACTGATATCCAGCACTATGTTTCAGCCATTGTCTTTGGTTCCTGCTATAAACCTCTTTGACTCCACCTCAATCCCTATCAACTTTCTGAATCAGAATCTGATTGTTTACAAACAGTGTTAGGATTTGCTGTGTAAGAGTTACTGCCATGTCCCTCTCCTTTGCCCCCTCACCATAGTCCTGAATTTTCTTTTTCTTTTCGTCACTTATCCAGTTCTCTTTTGAATTGAATTTCCCTTCATTAATTTCCTTGACATTCCGGACCCCGACCACGCACTGCATGAAAGTATTTTTCCTCGTGTCAGTTTTGCTTCCTCTGTCTTGATTCTTCATTCTATGTCTTCTTGTTCTTGACCCCTCTGGAAATTGGAAGTTTCTCTCTATCCATTCTGTTTTGTGATTCTCATCATGACTTTAAATTCATTTTTCAGATTCTTCACAACCTCCAAGGAGAACATTTCAGCTTCTCCAGTTCATTCATACAATGCAAGTGCCGTATTCAATGGAGCCACAAGGCACTGCATATCTCTCCACGCATACTGCCTGACCTGCTGAGTTCCTCCAACACGCTGTGTTTTGCTCAAAACACCAGCACCTGCAATCTCTTGTTTCTCTCCTTTCCAATTCTGAAATATTAACTCTTTCTTTGTCCACTGATGTTGCCTGACCTGCTGAAACTTTCTGGCATTTTTCTGTATTTATTTCAGATTTTCCAGCACCTGAGTCTCCTTAATAAAGCCGGGACCAATATCATTTCGTAGAGTCATAGTGTGATACAGTGTGGAAACAGGCCCTTCGGCCCAACCTGCCCACACCAGCCGACAATGTCCCATTTACACCAGTCCCACCTGCCTGCGCTTGTTCCATATCCCTCCAAACCTGTAATATCCATGTACCTGTCTAACTGTTTCTTAAATGATTGGATAATCCCAGCCTCAACTACCTCCTCTGGCAGCTTGTTCCATACACCCACCACCCTTTGTGTAAAAAAATTACCCCTCGGATTCCTATTAAATCTTTTCCCCTTCACCTTGAACCTGTGTCCTCTGGTCCTTGAATCCCCTACTCTGGGCTAGAGACTCTGTGCATCTACCCGATCTATTCCTCTCATTTCTGTGGGTTTCATCGGTGCAATTTAGCTCAGGATGGGAACAGGAAAGTACGTCAAAAGAAGAAAATTCCTGCAAAACAATTGGTCAAGATAAATAGGGTCTGAGTAATAATAATAATAATAATACATTTTATTTAATGGGCGCCTTTCAGACATCTCAAGGACACCTTACATAGTAATCGGAATAACATATAATCGGAATATAACAAGTAATAAAGGCATCACAGAGACACAAATTAAAAACAGAATTCAATCCAAAAACAGAAAATCAAAAACACAGTGTGAAGAGGGAACAGCGGCAGCCAAAGCGCGCCAGCGTCCACTCTCTCTTCACGGCAGCCATCTTGGACACAGACCTACAGGACTACAATTAGACAAAAAAATCATCCCCCCACAGTGGATAGCACTGTGGAGGAAGGCACAATGTCCAGTCCCCACCCCAAAGTCAGGCCTATTGAGGCCACCGCAATTGCCTCTACGGAGGCCCGATGTCCCTGGCCGTTCTCACCGGGTGGTCTTGCCCCGGCGTTGGGAGAGTCCTTTCGGCGGCTGGGCCACGTGGAACGGCCGCTTCCTGGTTGGAGCCCGCGGCTGCCGAAGCCGACAAGGCCGCGCCGGTTTGGAGCTCCCAGGCTCCCGATGAAAAAGTCGGCGCCGCCTCTCCGCACTGCCGCCTCTCCACACTGCCGCCTCTCCGCTCCGCAGACCCGCAGCCCGGAGATGTTGCTCTCGGCGGTCCAGCTCGCCAGAGCTCCAGCGCGCCGCTCCAGCGCGGCGACCCAGGCAAGGCGTCGCCCGCTCCACTCCGCTCCGCTCCAGCGCTCCAACGCTGTGCCGCTGCCGAGGCCGAGGTGCTGGGCGGTCCCGGCCAGGAAACGGCGCTCCAAGCCTGCAGGTAGGCCACGAGGACGGGTCGACGGGCAGCCCGGAGAAAAGGCTGCCACACCGACCAGGTAGGGACCTAGAAATAAAGTTTACACCTACCCCCCACAGACCATATCCCCTACAAACAAAAAACAGGACTCACTAAAAACTATTAAAAAAACGGATTTAAAACGGACGGCTGCTGGCTAGCAGCCGTTCACCAAGATGGCTCCTCCTCGACAGGAACAGAATGTTTGTAGATGCAACCAGAAGAGAGAATTTGGCCTAATATGGATGCTCTATTCACATATACAGAAGAAACCAATTAACCAAAGCCCATGAGCACCCGAGACATTTAACCAAATAGGATTTTGCTCGTGCCAATAACATCTATATTACTAAAAGTCTGATCTTGACAGCTTTTGGCTCGCTGTGGCGTGATTTCCGATAAAACGCCGCCACCAACGGCCATCATTTTGGCCACCTTGCTCAGAGCCCCCCTCCTCCTTCCGGGACCAGAGGATTTTTCCCATCGATGAAAAATCAGAGAGATATTAATGTTTTTTTTTAAATTGCCATTCTCTCTGCTGCCCCTGCTGGCGGGAGGGGGGAGGACTATAAAACCCGGAAGTGGTGTGCCTCACTCAGTCTCTGCATGATGGAGGAACCAAGAGGGTCACGTCTCTCTGAGCTCTGAATAACACTGAACACATGTCTACTTAACTGCCTTAATGTGGTTTGAAAATGAAAATATGGTTGGTTTGAAGTAAAAATAGACAAAATGAAGTTAAAATGCACTGCTAATGAAGTAAAAATGCACTGCTAATGTTTGTTAGTGTTTAAAAAATATTGAGAATATCTCTCCTGTCAATCACACCATGAAGGCCACACCTTTTCCGGTGGAAGGGGGAGGGATTATAAAACCCGGAAGTGTGGGTGTGGCTCAGTCTCTGTATGATGGGGGAGGGAGAGGTCACAACTCTGTCTGAGCTGTGAATCAACTGAACACACTGAATGTCTACTGAACTGTGTGTGGTGTTTTGTGTGGTTTTATGGTGGTTTCACCCTGCTTAAAATGGTATGAAACTGCATTTGAATATGGTGGCCTTGCACCCTGCATGAAATGGTATGAAACTGCATTTGAATGTGGTGTTGTCGCACCCTGCATGAAATGATATGAAACTGCACTTGAATTTGGTGGACTTGCACCCTCCTTGAATGGTATGAAACTGCACTTGAATTTGGTAGTCTTGCACCCTGCATGAAATGGTATGAAACTGCATTTGAATGTGGTGTTGTCGCACCCTGCATGAAATTATATGAAACTGCACTTGAATTTGGTGGACTTGCACCCTCCTTGAAGTGGTTGGAAACTGCACTTGAATTCGGTGGCCTTGCACCCTGCTTGATGTGGTAGGAAACTGAACCTGAATTTGGTGGCCTTGCACCCTGCTTGAAGTGGTATGAAACTGCACTTGAATTTTGTGGCCTTGCACCCTGCTCGAAGAGGTAAGAAACTGCACTTGAATTTGGTGGTCTTGCACCCTGCTTGAAATGGTAGGAAAATGGATTTGAATTTGGTGGCCTTGCTGTGAGAACTGCCAGCCCACCAGCCATGAGTGAGCTGCCAGCACATCAGGCTTGAGGTCACAAATCTGTGGGTGAGCTGCCAGCACATCAGGGAGAGGTCACAACTCTGTCTGAGCTGTGAATCAACTGAACACACTGAATGTCTATTGAACTTGAGGGACTGAGCTGCCACCTCAAGAATCCATTTGCCCAACAATGTCCATACTAGCCTTCTGGAGACCAGTAGTCCCTGCAGCCAACAACACCCATACAAGCTCTCCAGAAAGCATCTCCCCCCCACTGGCCACCAATATTGGAATTGGTGGAGAGGTGGAATATTGCATTGGGGGACCAGCCCTCCCGTGTGAACATGGGACCCACCTAACTTAGTCTAGTTAGTCATAGATTCATAGTCAAACATTGTGGAAAGAGACCTTCAGCCCAAATTGCCCACACCCACCAATATGTCCCATCTACACTAGTCCCACTTGCCTGCATTTGGCCCATATGCCTGGCCTGTCCATGTACCTGTCTAAATCTTTCTTAAATGTATCGATAGTGCCCGCCACAACTACCTCCTCCGGCTGCCCGTTCCATACACCCACCGCCCTTCGTGTGAAAAAGATACCCCTTAGGTTCCTATTAAATCTTGTTTTTGACATGATTTTGGCACTTCCATTCTGGGAAAAAGACTAACCATCTGCACTATCTAATTTTCCTCTTAATTTTATATACTTCTATTGGGTGCTCTTCAAGAGTACGAGTCCTTGCTCTTTTAATTTTTGCTTTAACTAACAAAGGAAAGTGCCCTGTAACCATTCTTAACCACCTTACTTACATGTCCTGCTAACATTAATGACTCTGTTCCTCTGCATCGCTCAATGTCCTTGCACATATTCTAAATACCATTGTCTTGCAGTACTTCTCCAAATGCATTACCTTAAGCTTCCCTGCAATAGCTTCTATGTACAATGTTTCTGTTTGCCTGACTGGTAACCTATTTTCTTCTTGCATCCCAAACCTTTCTTCCTCACTGTCAACCACTGCGCAGCACGGTGGCATAACCGTAGAGCTACTGTCTTACAGCGCCAGAGACCCGGATTCAATCCCGACAATGGTGCTGTCTGTAAGGAATTTGTACGTTCTCCCCTTGCTCGCATGGGTTTTCTCCGTGATCTTCGGTTTCCGCCCACACTCCAAAGATTTACAGGTTTGTAGATTTATCCTTAGACTTAGTAAATAACTGCACAATGACAGTAGCCTTTCATTCCTACTTCCACAGCCACTGACCATTGTGATCAGTGCCTCAGAAATCCTTTCCATCCCTTTAACTCTGCAATATGTATTGTACATGATGATATATCCTTTATCAAAGATGATGAAGCTTTAATACATCCTCTTTTACTGTTTATCCCATCTAGAATTTCACCCACTTGTCTTCCATACACGTTAACAGCGTTCTCTATTATGAAGTCTGTCACAAGAAATTGATTATGAACCCACATCCGCACACTTGTTTTTTTGATCCCTAATGAATCCTATTCCTTCATAGTAATTAACTTGCTTCTTATGCATTTAGAAATAATTTTGGGATTTTCTTTTATTTTATACGTCAATATGTGTCGTATCCCCTCTTTGCTTTCTTAATTTCCTTTTTAAATTTCTACAATTCCTGCTGTATTAAGCTCTTTGCATTTGGTATATACTTGCCTTCTTTTACCTTAAACTCAACACACCATTTTATCTGAGGTTCCACATTTAACAGTTCCATCTTATTATTTTTGCGTGGAAATATGTTCACCTTAAACCATTTGATTCTCCATCAGACGTAGGAGCAGAATTAGACCATTTGTCATATTAAGTCTGCCCTGCCATTCGATCATAGCTGATCTATTTTCCCTTCTCAACCCCATTGTCTTGTCTTCTCCCTGTAACTTTGGACGCCCCTTAATATCTCCTTTCTAAAATGTTCCCATTGTTTCACTGCTACTGTAATGGCAATTTCAAACTTTTTCAATGTCCAACTTTCCATTGCCATTGCTACACAGGCAGGGAGGAGTGGAACTTACGTAAACAATAGAGAAAACAGATCCTCCAGTCGTTATTCCCAGTTTAATGGATTCTTTATTGAAGTAGTTGTACAAACAAAGAGATTATTCATATCAGGTATTCCTTATTCTCATACAAGCTGTAACTTTCTGTTTTCTCTCTCTCTCTTCTGGTAAAAACTGTATTTTCTCTCTCGTGCCCGCTCCAGTCTGATCTGGCCTCTCCATCTCCAGTAAATATATGTAACGTTCACCTACATATCAAAAGCCCACCCCCAAGCATACAAAATAATTCTGCAAGAAATATCTAGACAAAACAATAAAATATGCTATCAGTAACTAGCCTAAGCATGAATGGCTCCTACAGCTACATTACTTTCAAGTATCTTTTTCCAGTCTACTGTTTCTAAATCTGATAATAGCCAAGTGAAATTAGCCAAACCTCAATTTAGATCCTTGTGTTTTAGTTTTGTTCTTTCACATAACCTACTGAATTTATAATCACTGTCACTAAAGTACCTGCCCAATTATATTCATTTCATCATCCCAATCTCCTTTCCTAATATAAATCCACTCTTGGATTTAAGGCTATAAAGCTATAAAGCTTCTAATGAATACATTTTAGAAACTGTGCTCTTTTTGCAACTGTTATAATGACTGTATCCCAGTTAGTATCAAGAGAATAGAACATTCTCATTATGACTCTCTCATAATGGCTGCTCTGTGTTTATTGCGGTTGTCAGAATGTTCTTTATATATTTGCTCCACTATCTCCCTCAGATGCTTTGAGCGAAAGTGTTAAACCCCCATCTATCGTCTTAAGTGATCGCAAGAAATCCAAAGAGACTATTTAAAGGGCTCAGCGAACTTCTCCCTGTTTACTCTAGTCTTTAGAGATACAGCTTAGAAACGGGTCATTTGGCCCACAGAGTCCCCGCCAAACAGCGATCACCCCATACACAAGCACTATCCTACACACGAGGGACAATTTATAATTTACAGGAGCTAGTTAGTCTACAAACCGGTATGTCTTTGGAGTGCGGGAGGAAACCGGAACACCTGGAGAAACCCAAGCAGTCACTAGGAGAACATACATACTCCGCACAGACAGCACCCCATAGTCAGGATCGGACCTGGATCTCGGGCGCTGTAATGCCCCTGTCCCACTTAGGAAACCTGAACGGAAACCTCTGGTGACCTTGCCCGCGACCCAAGGTTTCCATGAGGTCGCCGGAGGTTTTGGTCACTAGAGGCTTCATCTAGGTTGCTTCGATTGTTTCAACAAAATCAAAACCGGCCTCGACTAAAAATAGGTTGTCGTTTGGTCGAAGCCAGTGGAGTGGGGTCGCTATTTACTTACAGGCAGTCGAAGGCCATCTCCTTCGCTGACCGGCCATTTTGAATGGCTCATTGGAGTTTTCAGGACCTAGAAAACCCGCCGGTAGGTAAAATGCCGCTAAATTTATTAAACTTCTTAAAACTGTATCCACTCCTTCTCCCCCCCTTCTCCCCACTCTCTCCCCCTTCTCCCCCTTATGTGTCACCTTCTCTCTCCTTCTCTCTCCTGCTCTCCCCTTTTCCCCCTTCTCCCCCCTTCTCTCCCCCCCTCCCGCGCTCTCTAAAGGACCTATCGTGCTCTGTGGCAGCCGTTTACCTTCCTCTTCATCACGCAGACATAGATACATAGATACATAGAAAATAGGTGCAGGAGTAGGCCATTCGGCCCTTCGAGCCTGCACCGCCATTCAATATAATCATGGCTGATCATCCAACTCAGTATCCCGTACCTGCCTTCTCTCCATACCCCCTGATCCCTTTAGCCACAAGGGCCACATCTAACTCCCTCTTAAATATAGCCAATGAACTGGCCTCAACTACCCTCTGTGGCAGAGAGTTCCAGAGATTCACCACTCTCTGTGTGAAAAAGTTTCTTCTCATCTCGGTCCTAAAGGATTTCCCCCTTATCCTTAAGCTGTGATCCCTTGTCCTGGACTTCCCCAACATCGGGAACAATCTTCCTGCATCTAGCCTGTCCAACCCCATAAGAATTTTGTACGTTTCTATAAGATCCCCTCTCAATCTCCTAAATTCTAGCGAGTATAAGCCAAGTCTATCCAGTCTTTCTTCATATGAAAGTCCTGACATCCCAGGAATCAGTCTGGTGAACCTTCTCTGCACTCCCTCTATGGCTATAATGTCCTTCCTCAGATTTGGAGACCAAAACTGTACGCAATACTCCAGGTGTGGTCTCACCAAGACCCTGTACAACTGCAGTAGAACCTCCCTGCTCCTATACTCAAATCCTTTTGCTATGAAAGCTAACATACCATTCGCTTTCTTCACTGCCTGCTGCACCTGCATGCCTACTTTCAATGACTGGTGTACCATGACACCCAGGTCTCGCTTCATCTCCCCTTTTCCTAATCGGCCACCATTTAGATAATAGTCTGCTTTCCTGTTTTTGCCACCAAAGTGGATAACCTCACATTTATCCACATTATACTGCATCTGCCAAACATTTGCCCACTTACCCAGCCTATCCAAGTCACCTTGCAGTCTCCTAGCATCCTCCTCACAGCTAACACTGCCCCCCAGCTTAGTGTCATCCGCAAACTTGGAGATGTTGCCTTCAATTCCCTCATCCAGATCATTAATATAAATTGTAAATAGCTGGGGTCCCAGCACTGAGCCTTGCGGTACCCCACTAGTCACTGCCTGCCATTGTGAAAAGGACGCGTTTACTCCTACTCTTTGCTTCCTGTTTGCCAGCCAGTTCTCTATCCACATCAATACTGAACCCCCAATACCGTGTGCTTTAAGTTTGTATACTAATCTCTTATGTGGGACCTTGTCGAAAGCCTTCTGAAAGTCCAGATACAACACATCCACTGGTTCTCCCCTATCCACTCTACTAGTTACATCCTCGAAAAATTCTATAAGATTCGTCAGACATGATTTACCCTTCGTAAATCCATGCTGACTTTGTCCAATGATTTCACCACTTCCCAAATGTGCTGCTATCCCATCTTTAATAACTGACTCTAGCAGTTTCCCCACTATCGATGTTAGACTAACTGGTCTGTAATTCCCCGTTTTCTCTCTCCCTCCCTTCTTAAAAAGTGGGGTTATGTTTGCTACCCTCCAATCCTCAGGAACTACTCCAGAATCTAAAGAGTTTTGAAAAATTATCACTAATGCATCCACTATTTCTGGAGCTACTTCCTTAAGTACTCTGGGATGCAGCCTATCTGGCCCTGGTGATTTATCGGCCTTTAATCCATTCAATTTACCCAACACCACTTCCCGACTAACCTGGATTTCACTCAGTTCCTCTATCTCCTTTGACCCGCGGTCCCCTGCTATTTCCGGCAGATTATTTGTGTCTTCCTTAGTGAAGACGGAACCAAAGTAGTTATTCAATTGGTCCGCCATATCCTTGTTCCCCATGATCAACTCACCTGTTTCTGACTGCAAGGGACCTACATTTGTTTTAACTAATCTCTTTCTCTTCACATATCTATAAAAACTTTTGCAGTCAGTTTTTATGTTCCCTGCCAGTTTTCTTTCATAATCTATTTTCCCTTTCCTAATTAAGCCCTTTGTCCTCCTCTGCTGGTCTCTGAATTTCTCCCAGTCCTCTGGTATGCTGCTTTTTCTGGCTAATTTGTACGCATCATCTTTTGCTTTGATACCATCCCTGATTTCCCTTGTTATCCATGGATGCACTACCTTCCCTGATTTATTCTTTTGCCAAACTGGGATGAACAATTTTTGTAGTTCATCCATGCAGTCTTTAAATACCTTCCATTGCATATCCACCGTCAACCCTTTTAGAACTAATTGACAGTCAATCTTGGCCAATTCACGTCTCATACCCTCAAAGTTACCTTTCTTTAAGTTCAGAACCATTGTTTCTGAATTAACAATGTCACTCTCCATCCTAATGAAGAACTCAACCATATTATGGTCACTCTTGCCCAAGGGGGCACGCACAACAAGACTGCTAACTAACCCTTCCTCATTACTCAATACCCAGTCTAGAATAGCCTGGTCTCTCGTTGGTTCCTCTACATGTTGGTTTAGATAACTATCCCGCATACATTCCAAGAAATCCTCTTCCTCAGCACCCCTGCCAATTTAATTCACCCAATCTATATGTAGATTGAAGTCACCCATTATAACTGTTTTGCCTTTGTTGCGCGCATTTCTAATTTCCTGTTTGATGCCATCCCCAACTTCACTACTACTGATGGTGGCCTGTACACAACACCCACCAGCGTTTTCTGCCCCTTAGTGTTTCGCAGTTCTACCCATACCGATTCCACATCCTCCAAGCTAATGTCCTTCCTTTCCACTGCGTTAATCTCCTCTCTAACCAGCAACGCTACTCCACGCTATCCCTCCTGAATATTGAATATCCCTGGATGTTCAGTTCCCAGCCTTGGTCACCCTGGAGCCATGTCTCCGTGATCCCGACTATATCATAATCATTAATAGCTATCTGCACGTTCAACTCATCCACCTTATTACAAATGCTCCTTGCATTGAGACACAAAGCCTTCAGGCTTGTTTTTACAACGCTCTTACCCCTTATACAATTATGTTGAAAAGTGGCCCTTTTTGATTTTTGCCCTGGATTTGTCTGCCTGCCACTTTTACTTTTCACCTTGCTACCTATTGCTTCCGCCCGCATTTTACACCCCTGTTTCTCTGCTCACCCATTTAAGAACCCCACCACCTCTTATTCTCTGTTTATTATTGTTTTCTTCTTTCCCCCCTACATGTTGTGTCTGAATGCTTTCCTTCTCTGCCTCCTGCTTCACACACTGTCTAATAGCTTTCTCTATTTGAGTCCCTCCCCCCAACCATTCTAGTTTAAAGTCTCCCCAGTAGCCTTTGCAGATCTCCCCGCCAGGATATCGGTCCCCCTCAGGTTCAAGTGCAACCCATCCTTTTTGTACAGGTCGCACCTTCCACAAAAGAGGTCCTAATGATTCAGAAATTTGAATCCCTGCCCTCTGCACCAGTCCTTCAGCCACGCATTTATCCTCCACCTTGCTCCATTCCTACTCTCACTGTCGCGTGGCACAGGCAGTAATCCCAAGATTGTTACCTTTGCTGTCCTACTCTTTAACTCCCCTCCTAACTCCCTAAATTCTCCTTTCAGGACCTCTTCTCTTTTTTTACCTATGTCATTGGTACCTATATGTACCACGACCTCGGGCTCCTCTCCCTCCCCTTTCTGGATATCTTGGACACGTTGAGACACATCACAGACCCTGGCACCAGGGAGGCAAACTACCATCCGGGCCTCCCGACTGCATCCACAGAATCGCCTGTCTGACCCCCTAACTATAGAGTCCCCTATTAGTATTGCTCTCCTCTTCTTTTCCTTACCCTTCTGAGCAACAGGACCGGTCTCTGTACCGGAGGCCCGGCCGCTGTCGCTACCCACAGGTAGGCTGTCCCCCCCAACAGTGCTCAAACAGGAGTACTTATTGTCAAGGTGTACAGCCACCGGGGTACTCTCTAGTCCCTGCCTGTGCCCCTTGCCTCTCCCAACCGTGATCCACTTGCCTGCCTCCTGTGGTCTTGGAGTGACCACCTCCCTGTAACTCCTATCAATGACTTCCTCGCTCTCCCTGACCAGACGGAGGTCATCGAGCTGCTGCTCCAGGTTCCTAATACGGTCCCTTAGGAGCCCCATCTCGATACACCTGGCACAGATGTGGACGTCTGGAGGGCTATCAGACTCCATGACTTCCCACATCTGACATCCAGAACAGTAAACTGCCCTGGCCCTCATACTCCCCTTACCTAGGATACAATACAAAGCAAACTGCTACAATACAGTACAATCAGCAGGGATCTGACTCCCATTCAGCTGCTCCCTCTTGTCTGCTTCCACCAATCAGCGGCTTCCACAAACCCACTTGTTTTTGAAGTGGAACTTGGAACGTTGCAGATTTCAGCTCCTCCTCCCTCTGCGACCTCTCCAACGGCTCTCGGGCCTCTGTAGAAGCAAGCCCCGCGCTCCTCTTTAAATCCTACCGCTCGGGTGTAGCTCCTCCCTCTGCGACCTCTCCAACGGCTCTCGGGCCTCTCAGTGCTCCTCCGCTGTCCATGGCCCCCACCTTCGCAATGTGTTTGTGTGTGTGTGTGTGTTTGTGTGTGTATGTGCGGTCGGTAGCAAAGATCCTATAGGATCTTTGGTCTGTAGATGCAGCTCATGCTTCAGTCGATCCAGGTTGAGGCATTCCAGGCGAGTAACCAAAACCTCCGGCGACCTCATGGAGACCTTGGGTCACGGGCAAGGTCACCAGAGGTTTCCGTTCAGGTTTCCTAAGTGGGACAGGGTCATAAGGCAGCAACGCGATCGCTGTGCTACTGTGCCATCCTTAAGCTCTCCCTGTTGCTTGGGGTAATATTCCATCCTCATTACCGAAACCTTTGTCTGGTGTGCTTAGAGTTGTTTGTGACCTCTTGCTATGTCAGAGCTGGTTCCAAGATTTCAAACATTGCACCAGTCATGATGTTTCCTTCAAGAGGTTCATTGAATGTAAAAAAAGTTCAGATGTCCTGAGGTTGTCAAAGATGCCAAGTAAGTACAAGCATTCCTTTCTCCTAGATTTTAAACTGAGTTTCTCTTCCATACCCTTAATGGCTGAGGTCTGATTTGATCTACACCTAGTCTATGTACCAGTGTAAGTTATGTGAAGTTGGTTCTGCAAGTTAATCTAGGAAAAATCACAAAGGATTCTTTTGAAGTCTTCCAGCATAAATATATTGCTTCAGTGCTATGCCATTTTTATTTTAAAAAAACAGGAAAGTGAATGATTCATTCTGTTCTTGTTCCAGCCAGAGAATGAGGGTAAAAAGAAGTTGGGATTTGCTGTTGGCCCAGCAGAGTTCTCCCCTTGCTGTCTGTTGCTCAAGGGGAGAATAGTGTTAAACATTTCTAATTGCCTTAGCTTTGGTGTCGAGGCACGTAGTTCAAAGGATTGGTTGTCAGCAAAAGTGTTGTTGTGAGCATTCCATTATGCATTTAGCCTATTTGTTTAAGGATATATTTCAGCTGAAATGGAGTAATTTGGGAGGCTCCGTTCACATATTGCACACCACAGCAGTTCTGGAGTATGTGTCGTGTACAAACAAAGTAAGACATATGTGAGAAGCAACCGCGCATACCAAACAAATCATGGTTTTGGGACTTCAAGAGAAAAACGAGCCATGCATGACGGAGATGTAGCATGATATCTCTAATTTCCCTCTCCCCGGACATTCAGTCTGAAGAAGGATCTTAACCCGAAACACCACCTATTCCTTTTCTCCAGAGATGCTGCCTGACCCGTTGAGTTACTGCAGCATTTTTGCGTAACTGGATAGAAAGAATGGAATCATTTCTATCCAGCTCAGTGGGCAGAAGAAGGCCTTGGCTTACTATGTTATGCAAAAGGTTGTATCTTCTCAGTAATTCTCAATTTTGCAAGGGGTTAGTATCAAGTTGTAATTTGCACTGAAGATTCAGGAGTGGGACTTGAATTGCCTCAGTCCATCTGGTAAAGATACTGTTAGGTCTGGGCTTCCAGGGACTACCCCCAGCAACAGAAAAGGAATCGTATATGCAGTCACTCGAGGTAGCAGATGCTGGAATCTTGAACAAAAACTTGATTAGTAATGGTGTCAGGGGTTATGGGGAGAAGGCGGGAGAATGGGGTTGAGAGGGAAAGGTAGATCAGCCATGATTGAATGGCAAAGTAGACTTGATGAGCCGAATGTCCTAATTCTGTCCTATAACTTATAAACGTGAAAAAACAAACTGTTGGAGCAAATCAATGGGTCAGAAAGCATCTGATCAGTCTAAAGTAGAGTCCCGGCTCCTGTATGTTGATTGTTTATTTCCCACCAAAGATGCTGCCTGACCCGCCGAGTTCCCCAGCAGTTGGTTTTGTGCTCATGACAATTTATGTACAAGTCGTGATGATACACAATGTGGAGATGTTCTTTGAGATGGCGATGTTGCCACATGCCCGCTATCCTTGTTGTTTTTGGCGAATTGTGGTGGTGCTTTAGAGGGAGCTGTGGGCAATTGTTTGCTGTGCACCATATAGATGATGTGCCAATGGGGAAAGGAGAGAACATGGCGGTGGTGACCATGTCTTGTTTGACATTAAGTTTCTTGGGTACTCCCACCAAGGGTTTGATGGGACACTCTTCAGGCAAGTGAAGAGTGTCCCATCATACTCCTGCCTTGCACCTTGCAGATCCTCCAAATCGGCAGGGGTTGAACCTGCAACAGGAACGTAAGGGAACTTCGTTTTTCTTTACTTACCCTTTTTTTATCTAGAAGGCTGATGAAGCTGGCTGGGGAGAGTCTGCAGATTTGCAGGCAGCCAGCAGCGGCCGGGGCCCGTTAATTGCTTTTAAACGGGAACGGAGCCGACTTTAGCGCTAGGACAACGGTCGCTGGAGCAGGGGTTCCGCAGGTCTAAAAATAGCGGCGAGCGGTCAGTGCCCGAGAGCACTGAGTACACGTTGGACCCGCTGGAGCACCGCAGAGGCAGGGAGGGGGGGAGGGGGAGGGGGAGGGGGGGGACACAGACAGCAGCAACAGGCTGAACTCCCGTAATGGGAATAGCTGTGCCAGACTCCCCCCGACTTTCCCTCCCGATCTTTGCTCCCAACTTCGCTCCCGCGCCGGCCCCGGCTGGTCGGGAGAGGTAGGCATAATCAGAGTCGTTGACTTGGAGGAGTCCGACTCTGAATAGCCGCGAGGGACCAGTGCCCGTGCGCACTGGGGGTCGGTTGGAGGGGTTTTAGGAGCAGCCACGAGCGGACAGAGCAGCAGGGAGCGAGAGGCACAGCAACAAATGTCGACACCACCATCTCCCAATAAGGGAGCGAGTGCAAACCACACCAAAACGGGTGGAAGAAAGAAAGAATCAGCACCACCATCTCCGAAAAGGGTGAGAGCAAATCACACCAAAACGGGTGGAAGAAAGAAAGAATCAGCACCACCATCTCCCGAAAGGGGAGTGAGTGCAAATCACACCAAAACGGGTGGAAGAAAGAAAGAATCAGCACCACCATCTCCCGAAAGGGAGCGACTGCAAATCACACCAAAACGGCTGGAGGAGCTCCTCCATGGTGGCAGTCCCAGAAATATGGAGGCTAGCCACAGTGGGCAAAAGGTAAGTCCCACAGCGGTACCCCGTGTGGGGCCGCAAGATATCTCTTACTCCTCGGAGGAGAGTGGGCAGGACCAAATTTGGTCAGACCCTGACCAAGGCACAGGTTTACATAACCCGGAAGGAGGGGAGAAAGTGGACTCTGCATTTCACCCTGTGTAGGAAATGGACAGAGCAACGCGTAGAAAGGCTGTAAAGAAGCTGCAGGACGTCAGTGGCGAAGGTGCCGGGGACCTGCAGCAGCAGCCGCCGGCACAGGCAACTTGTATGGAGACATCAGCTGTGCCGGATTTAAACCCCGCGCCGGGAAAATCAAATCCTAGACCGGGCGGGAAGGCAAAGCGCAAAGTACATCACTGCGAAAGTGATGTGGAGAAACAGCCTCCGGATAATACTTACCGATACCGAAGTAAGGATGAGCAGCTGCAGGATATAGCGCAGCCAGCAGCGGCCACTTTCGCGGAGCTGGGAAACCGGTACGAGTGGCTGCAGCATGTTCGGCCGTCAGCGACAGGTGCCGGGGAGTACCGGGACTGCGAGCCACGGCACAATTATATGGGGCGGCCGGGAGCGACCAGTGCCCGTAGGCATGGGGACCGGCTGCGGCAAAAACCGCGTGCGACTAGTGCCCGAGAGCACGAAGGTCGGCAGGAGCGGTTGGATAAAAGTACATGTCTACACATCACCTGCAAGCCAATACCTTTGCTGAGGTGTTGGCAAGACATTTACCTCCAGGAAATTGTGGGGCTCTGAATGTGGCCAGTGTTAACTGAAGTATTTGGAGACACGTTGGTCAGGATGCTGGCTTCAAATCTGACCAGTTAGCCTTACTCACAGGTGTGCTTTTGTTCCCCTGAAACAGACATTATTGGAACAGACATTACTGTGTAATCCTGAGATGGGAATGCTATCTATCAGGAATTGTATTGGACTGCTGGATCCTTTAGTCTTGGCAGTAACCAAAAACATAACAGGACAAGGTATTGAACCGAAAGAAAGTTCTAAAGTCCTATCAGCGGGATATTAACGGCCGCACTATTAGAAATAAACATGACACTACTTCACCAGGATGCACTGGCCTTATATGCAAACCTGGAACCTCCCAAACCACTGATATAGAATGTGGAGGTATTCATTAGCTGCTCCTTAGTTCAGCATGTACTGAACTGAACGTCATTCAGACAAAGAAGCAACAAATTGAAGCATATAATATCAGACATTATCTAATTCTGAACGCAGTCACGCGTCATTCAAACAATTTATGGGTCATTCTGACAGGCTAATGAAGTAACCGACTGACGCCACTATGGCGCTAGATGTGGGTACATTTGTTAGGCATGGTCATAACCTAACATTAACAGTGACCAGTTTTATGGACACCGGGAGTAGTATGTCAACTATGGGTAGAAACTTACCGACACCACGTGACTATCTGGCCAACTCTATTTGTAAATTGAATTGAATTCTTATTTTATTCAGACATTTAGGTCTGAACGAAATGATATTGCCTGCAGCCATATAAGATTATAAACAACGGTGGTAGAAGGCAGAACCATTCACCACCATCCATCATAGACCTAACTTACTGGTTCTTTCTAGCAACATGGAGAGTTACCCATGTTACTATCTATATTAACCTATTTATTGTACAATTGAAAGCACCTCTTGTACACCTAGGACTGACGGACCATAGGCGGAATCTTTTCAGCGGGTCGCAGACAGTCCACTCATTCAACAGTACTTGGTATTCTCTAGAAATAGGAAGTACGTTCATAACCATTATCACCCACAGATCTATAAACAGCCATCTGTTCTGGAATTCCTGGCAAGCCTCCATTACGATGAGAGGCTTAGTCATAGTACCATAATTGCGCCAGGAGTGCTCTGTCTACATACCTGTCGAAGGTACAGAGCGACATTCTGTGGGGACACACACACTGGTAACAAAACTCATTAAGGGCATGTTAAAATTAATCCCCAAGAACTAGGTACCTTCATATATGGGATGTGAGTTTTGTACTGACCAAGTTAAGAAACTGGTTTCCAGCTACAGCTCTGTCATTACAGAAACTGACTATGTAAACAGTCATGCTGATGGCCTTGGTCACGGCGCAAAGAGTCCAGTCACTACAGAAACTAAGGCTGGACAACATGATGATTTCATCAGGGAATTAAACCTGTCACATCAATCAAAGGGTCAAACCGAACAGACAGGGGTCAGCAGGCCTAAAAACAAAGTACAGAGCCTATACGACAGATGGTCGTTGCTGTATTATAACTCATTTACTATCATACATGAAGTATGCTAGATCATCAGAGGGAAGAAATGTCACGTTTATCAGCTACTAATAGCCACTCAAAACAGTGACAGTCCAGATCATCTCTAAATGGCTAAGCTAGTCCTGACAAAGGCTGGAGTGGACTCTAAGGAGAAATTAAATCTTACTCCATCAGGGCTGCAGCTACATTGGCAGCTCTGAAGCTGGACGTACCAATGGACAAAACCCTCAAGACAGTAGAATGGTCAATGGAGGAAACTATCCAACGACTTTATACCAAACCAGTTATTGAACCTGGAAGAATTGCAGAAACAATTTTAAGTTCTGCATATATAATTCACCGCATAAATAGGGGCAATAATTGGAATTAATATTTTACAGTTGGGTTTCAATATCGTATTATGTTTAATGATGTTAACATCATTCTCCCCACAACCAAGGCAGTTGTGAAGCATGGACTTGTTCCACGGCATGAGGTCACAGAGCTTTGAAATCTTCACGTAGTCACTCACGTGACTCCGAAGTAAAATAGTAAGATTAAACGAGCTTACCAGTTTGAAGTTTGATCTGTATTTTATGAGGAGGAACGTTGAGGGAATACGTGCCCTCCGCTCCCACCCTCGATTAGTCATATCTTAAACTGGTATCTCTTTGATAATCTTACTATATTAGGTCATTATAGTGTTTCTGTGACCTCACACCGCTGCTTTGAAGGATGACACGCATGCGTCGTAAGCGGGTTCTTCACGTATTCCCTCAACGTTCCTCCTCATAAAATACAGATCAAACTTCAAACTGGTAAGTTCTCGTTTAACCTTACTATTTTGTTGCGTGCTAACCAGTCAGTGGAAAGACAATATATGATGACAATCAAGTCATCCACGGTGTGTAGATACAGGATAAAGGGCTTTACCAGCTTCCAGTTTGGTGCTGCTGGTTTTATTCCTTAAATGCTAAATGTGAAACAGTGGTACAACGAGTAGAACTGTGCCCTCACAGCTCCAAATCTAACCCTGACCTCCGGTTCTGTTTGTGTGGAGTTTGCACATCCTCCCTATGATCTCATGTCCCTCTAGCCCCTCTATGCCAAATTAAACCATGGTAAATCATCGAATTATTCCCCATGGCTATAGTATGCAAATCTTCATTGCGCCCACTCTATGGCAGTATTCAAAACTGTGGTCTGATTCATAGCACATTGAACATAGAACAGTACAGCACAGGAATAGTCTGTAGAAGAGTCCCGACCCAAAGTCACCTATCCTTGTTCTCCAGAGAATCTGCTTGGCCCGCTGAGATACTCTAGCACCTTTTGTCTCAGTTTGGTAGGTTAATTAACGACTGTAAATTGTGTAGGTGTGCAGTGGAATGTCTGGCGAGTTGGTGAAACTATGTAAACAATGCGGTCAGGCCAAATTTGGACTGTTGTGTGAAGTTCAAGTCATCTCATTGCAGGAAGGATGTGGGAGCTTTGGGCAGAGAGAAGATGAAGTTTACCAGGATGTTGTCTGGTTTGGATGATATTAGCTATTAGTAGACATTGGACGAACTTGAATTATTTTCTCTGGAATATCAGAGTTTGAGGGGCAGACGTGATAGAAGTGTATAAAACTATGAGAGGCATAGATTGGGGAGACAGTCAGAACCTTTTTGCCGGGGTGTAATTGTCAAGGACTAGAGGGCATCGCATTAAGGTAAGAGGGGAATTAGGAGTGGGGCAATTATTTTTACACAGGTTGGTAGGTGCCTCGAACATGCTAACAAGCTTGATATTTAAGAGGATTTAGATAGGCACACGAATATGCAAGGAATTGGAGGGATGTGGATCATGTTCAGACAGAAGAGGTTAGTTTAATTTGGCATCATGTTTGGCACAGGCATTGCGGGCTGAAGGAACTGTTCCTGTGCTGTCCTGTTCTATGTTCTAATGAAATGGGATTAGTGTGACTAGTGTTAGTCTCTCACTTTCTTGGGCCAAACCAGGGCACGTATGTTTACTTGTAGCATATTCACTTAAGACTAAATGTTTTTTCATTTAGTTTATTTTAGTTTATTGAGGTACAGTGAAAAGCTTTTTTGTTGCGTGCTATGCAGTCAGCGGAAAGACTATACATAATGACAATCAAATCATCAACGGTGTGCAGATGTGGTGTGCAATTCAGTGACTCTATGAATCCTATTCAAGATTCAAGATAGTTTATTGTCATGTGTCCCAGATAGGACAATGAAATTCCTATTTATTATGTTAATAGTGCCGCACATCATGATGGTCTTTGAGTATGTGCACGAGCGTGTGTGCAAGTATGTGTGTGTACACACAGTAATTGTGCGGGATCAACCTGTGCCATGTTTCCTTCTGCAGGGCTGTCCCAGTAAGCAGCAGGTGCTGAGTGCGATACGGCAGATGCAGAAGCTGCTGTCCACGCAGGAAACCCAGTACACACAGGGTATTCGCACGATGAAGAGGAAGCTTAGCCTGTTGCAGAACACAATGAACAAACAGGTTGCCAAGCACAACGGTGAGTTCGGTGAAGGGTAACTACATATTCGATCAATAGACAATAGGTGCAGGAGTAGGCCATTCGGCCTTTCGAGCCAGCACCGTCATTTAATGTGATCATGGCTGATTATCCCCAATCAGTACCCCGTTCCTGCCTTCTCCCCTCAAGGAGATCTTCCATGTCTTAGGTCATTTCATCCCACAATCCTGTCCCACTAATAATTCAGATGAAAGCTGAACTATATCCTAGTCCAGTTACCCACCTTGGTTTTTTGTTGTAACTACAGTAAACCCTCATTATAATGGACCATACGGAGGGATTAGTGTCCATTATTGCCGATTGTCAGCTTTAACTGATTAAGGTATTATCATTGTTTAAGTAGTAGAAACAAACAACTGCAGTTGCTGGTTAATACAAAAAAAACGACACAAGATTCTGGTGCAACTCAGCAGCATCTCTGGAGAACATGGATAGGTGACGTTTCGCGTGGAGACCCTTCTTCAGACTCTCGGTCTGGAACTGGGGCTGGAATCCAGGTGAGTTGACGGCCCTGGCCTGCTGGTGACCGGACAAGAGACGAGGATTGGCAGAGTCATTGGTCGCGGCCTGCAGGTGGGCTAGAGTGTAGGTGAGAGTCGATAGTGGCGGTAGCCTGGAAGCGGCAGGGTAGGTGGTGTGAGGCAGGGGTGGCATCAGTAGATGTAGGTAGGTCCGTCTGCTGTAACCAAAAGGCATTATAAAGAGGCCCGTTAAAATGAGGGCTTACTGTAATGCTCAAATATCGCTGAGTTTCCAAATTTTCTTCATCCAGGGTCTGAGCATTTCTGATACCCTTTTTGTAAAGAAGTACTTTGTGACAACGTTGCTGATTCTAATTTGAAGATTAAGCTCTCTGATTCGGACAGCTTCACCAGAGGAAGCAGGTTGTCTCTTAATTCATTAATAACCTTCAATTATTTTGAACATCACAAACAGATCATTATATAATCTTCAATTCTTGGGGAAAACATGTCTATGCAATCTGTCAGTATAATTTTAGCTTATTTCAACAGACTCTTCCTAAACAAAAAAAAAATGTCTGTATAAATACACTTCTGCTAAACACCTTGAGACATTTGTGTTCAAGAAGGAACTGCAGATGCTGGAGTTTCTCCAGCATTTTAGTGTACCTTGAGACATTTTACAGCTTTGAACACATGAAATAAATGCTATTTGCTGTTCACTAAATATGTTGTTGTGTTTGCTATTCTTATTTCAAATTTAGTTTAGTTTAGTGATACAGCATGGAAACCTTTGGCTCACCGAGTCCATGCCGATCATTGGTCAGCATTCACACTAGTTCTACATTTTCCCACATTTGCATCCATTCCCTGCACACTAGGGACAATTTACAGAAGCCAATTAACATGCAAATCCACACGTTTTTGGGATGAGAGGGGAAACCGGAGCACCTAGATGATACCCTAATAGTTACAGGGAAAACGTGCAATCTCCGCACCGACAGCACCCGAGATCAGAATCAATACCGGGTCCCTGGAGCTGTGAGGCAGCGGCACTATCAGCTGCACCACCGTGCTGCTCACGATTTGTGGCACCTGAAGTATTTTTGCTTTTCTAACTCCTGTTCCCCACTGATCCATTCTCTGACCCCAGATGACTGCCACTCCATTGTTTGTCCCATGACCATGCCTACCCTCTGGAATACCGATCACTGCTCATTGACTCAACCACCTATCCCTGACAACCTATCTTCATCCCAACAAATCCCCAGAGCATGTGGTTGCATGGCCTCTGTTTAAGAGCTGTCCAGTAATACGTAATATTTTGCACCTCAAGTCCTAGTGAATTTTGCTGCATTGTGCCCCCAAACAGGATATTTGTTGCTCCTTTTGCAGCGACAGTTTAACGTGATTTACCGGTGCTGCTCAAATGTTTTGCATTGCACTGCCCGCTAATCTGGATTTCAATGTATCTTGTAAAATCTCCTTTGAGTAGTTTCCGGTGAAATAAACATTTGCAAAGGAATGAGGTGATTGCAATGGATTAAGGAAAGTAATGTGATTAGAGCACTATAACCATAACTAGTCAACTCGGCCTCACAGCTGGTGCTTTATTGTTTTAATCCACTTGGAATGGACCCTCTGTTTAATCCAGAGGAGATGAAGAACATGATTGTGGGAACTCCAAGTAAAGCCAGCGGACTTGTACATGTACAGGGGGTTCAGAGTTTGTTAGTTCAATGGCCAGATCAGGCAGAATATATCCTGTTGACTGGATTCCCGCAGATATTTCTTTACATTGGAGACTTGGGTAAGCATTTGCTTCAATTGTACTCAGAAATAAGTAGCTTTCAATACGTTTTGAATGTGAATTGTGGAGTATTTTAAATTGGACATAGGCCTGAGTTTAAATCTAGTGTAGAGCGATGAAAATGTATTTTCCAATATGCTGCAAATGTACAAATCCACAATGGATAAACGACCCTTTGATCCAACCTCCAGATGGCACGGTTTTTATACATTGCATATCATTAGGTAGACACGCCACAGTCAATTCAAAAAGCGAAAGCCTAGAAGAGGGGAAAAACGGCCCGTGTCTAATTTAGGGAAACAAAAATCTTACAAAATGCAATTCCAGCATTCCCACCTCAATGACATAGACATGGCTTAGTTTTGGAGGAGATAGACACCTGTCCTAATCCAGCTCCGATGGGTCTTGAGTGTCTAGTTGACCCACTTGAAAATGACTGTACTACTTCAGAGGACATCTAGGAGTCAATTATGTAATGGGGAATGGGTAACAGATACATATTAGACCTGATAAAGCTGGCCGGTTTACTTGCCTGACCCGTGAATGAGTTGGATTTTTCTACAGCTCATGATCATAATTACTCGTACCTGTATTTACCTTCAGATGTCATCATTTGCTGTGACAGGAACAGTGCTTGATTGTAAAAGCTGAGGAATGATCTGATCCATATATTTAAAGAATGATTGTTTGCTTTCATAGCGTAGAGTGAAAAGAACTTATCGCTAAAGGGGAAATCAAGGTAGGGGACATAACTTTGTGTATTAAAGATGCTATTATTTATCTAGTAATTTCACACTTCAGTTAGATTATGACTAGTAGATATTTTTAGTTAACTTCTACATACACTCCCCTCCCCTCATTTCCTACCCCCTCTGCTTCTCCCCTTCCACCACTAAAAGTCAGTTAACCAGTTCCGCAATTCACAACGATGTATTCCTCTTGGCATCACACCGTCCATAGCCAACAATTAGACTATCAGGAAACCACCCTGCCTGAGATCATCTGTAGCCAGCCCTGACTTTTCCTGGTCTTTTCTTGTTTCAGGTGTCCCCCCCTTACCCACAATCAGGCTGAAAAAGGGTCCCGACCCAAAATGTCACCTATCCATTTGCTCCACAGATGCTGCCTGGCCCATTTAGTTATTCCAGCATTTTGTGTCTTTCTTAGATATTTTATGTTGCTTTACTTTATTTGCTTGACTTTTTGATAACCCTTGCCTCATAATAATGTTCTCATCAAGATCTTGAAAGCATCCATTGAACCCATACATTTGCAACTCTCTGAGAAAACGCATGCGACCCTTTGAGAGAATAAATCCCTTCTGATTTCACTCCCTGAAGGACCTAGCTTTAATTTCAATATGATGCTCATTATTCTGGATTTGCTCCATCAGAGAATATAGTTTCCATACATCCAACATATTCCATCCCTCTACTGATTTATCCACCTCCTTTGGATAATCTCTGAATGTTTTAAACTGACAAGAATGCACCCATTTTATACAACATCATCATAACAAATCGCCATAAGGCCAATATAACTTATTTGAGGATTTAGGTCAGGGTATTCTGGACTATAATGACTTCTCGTTGCCTATTTTAAATTTCCTTCAGCTATTGAACCTCCACGTTCATTGTGTATCCTGGCTAACGTGGTACCTTTGATTTGCTGATAGCACCCATGACACTCATTCGGAAGGTTATTGGTTTAATTATCACGCCAGGTACAGGTAGGGTGGTGCAGTGGCGCAGCAGCAGAGTTGCTGCTTTACAATTGCTGCAGTGCCGGAGACCCGGGTTCAATCTCAACTACAGGTGCTGTCTGTACAGAGTTTGTACATTCTCCCTGTGACTGCATGGGTTCTCACAACGAACTTCGGTTTCCTCTCACACTCCAAAGACGTACAGGTTTTGTAGGTTAATGGGCTTGGTGTAAGTGTAAATTGTCCCTAGTGTGTGTGGGATAGTGTTAATGTGCAGGGGATCGCTGGTCAGTGTGGACTCGGTAGGCAGAAAGGCCTGATTCTGCACTGTATCTCCAAACTAAATCAGAGACTTGAAATACAGTGTAGGCCAACACTCCAGTGCCTAACCAAGTACATGCTGCACTGTTGAAGTGTAGCCTTTGGGATGAGGCATTCTGATATTTGCTTTCCCATGTGAAAGAGAAGGTAATACACAAGATAATGTTAGAGGAGATCTCCAGGTGCTCTGGGCAATGTCTCTCCTCCTCAATTAGAAATTCCCAGATCACAATCAAAACAAATTGTCTGATCATTTATCTCATAACTGTTCAACTGAATTAGCTCTAGATATAATGTAGATACATCCAGACTACACAACATCACCCAGACTTCACAACATTAGCCATATATTACATAGATTCTGAAGAAAGGCCGCAATCTGAAACATTGCCTATCCAATTCCTCTAAAGATGCTGCATGACTCGCTGAGTTCCTCCTGGACTTTGTGTTTTAATTATCTTGCTTTCCACAAATAAAATATCTGACTTGGTGTAAATTATGTTGGAATACTCCTGGTGTTATGAAAGCATTATATGTTCAATTTATTTTTAGTTTAGTGATGTTGGTCAGAGTAATAGATAGAGCTACAGCATGGAAATGGGCCCTTTGGCCCATCGAGTCTGCGCTGACCATCAATCACCCGTACACTAGTTCTATGTTATCCCACTTTCGCATCCTACACACTAGGGCCAATTTACAAAAAACAATTTAATTACAAACCTGTACTTCTTTGTAGTATGGGAGGAAATTGGAGTTTTCGGAGAAAACCCACGTGGTCAGAGGGAGAGTGTACAAACTCTGCACAGACAGCACCCATAGTCTGGATTGAACCCGGGTCTCTGGCACTATAAGGCAGCAGCTCTACCGCTGTGCCACTGTGCCACCTGTTTGGTAATTTCAATATCGTCAATAATTATATACTCTGCACCACCCTTCCCGAGTTCTTGTCCCTGTTTCACTTTGACTTTTGTTTCCACAGAAACCTGTCCCAGGCTCAATGCGCCAAGCAATGGGAAGAAATTTGGGAGCAGGTACCTATTGGGCCACGAGGTGCACTATGCCTGTGATCCTGGGTTTGTGCTGGTCGGCTCGAACACCAGGGTGTGTCTTAAGTACAGGAGCTGGAGCGGACAGTCGCCTTTCTGTAAAAGTAAGTCTCCTGAGGTAAAGGGTGATTTTGAAGTTGAAAATCATGGCACTACTGGATGAAGACATTAACCACCAGGGTGATCTTTGGTGTTCCTGCTGTTTAAGAAATATAATTATGATATTTTTCCTTTTTTATTATTCCAGTTTGGAACATGTTGGTGCAGCAATTCTATCTCGAAACCATTTTGTAACACTACCCAGCCTAGAGCTAAAGTAGCTTGTTTTATCACTCTGACTCAGAAGTGCAGACTCCATTTATAATTATTAGTTTGGCTTCTTAAGTGTCCAATCATCTTGGATTACTTTACTGAAAGTGATATTTTAGCAAACTCCTGCCTCGCATGAAAGACCTTCACTTCAATAATCCTCTAATTACAGTAATATCTATATAATGTTGCAACCGAACCTGGGCTATACAATATGATTCATGACTGAACGGCTCACGTTAACCCGCACCTGCTTGTTCAGATGCTGATGCTTGGATGCTGAGATCTGTAAGGTGCAGTGCAAGATAGGAAAGAGAATCATGAACAGAAAATGCTGGAGAAATTCAGGCAGCATCTGTGGAAAGAGAAACAATTAACGTTTCAAGCCTAAGACCCGTCAGTAGACCCGAGGAAGAAGAAAGTGAGGTAGTCAAGGCAACAGAGAATACAGGGAAGGGCAGTGGGTGGAACAAAGGGATTGCCTGTATTGTCTGGTGAAGTAATGTAGCCATTGAATGGACAGTTAAGATATCTGTGTAAAACACAATCAGTCTGATGAAGTGTCCCGACACAAAATGTCACCTATCCATGTTCTCCAGGGATGCTGCTTGACCTACTGAGTTACTGCCACATTTTTCGCCGTTCCTGTGTTACACACAAAGTGTAGGAGGAACTCAACGAGTCATGCAGCATCTTTGGAGGAATTGGATAGGCGACGTTTCAGGTTAAGGCCCTTCTTCAGACTCTGTGTGGTAGGTGACTAACGTTACGAGGTCTGGGTGATGTTGCGTGGTCTGGATGTACCAAGCAGACCAGAATGTACAAATGAAAGGAGAAATTAAAGAAAAAGAGGAATAACAAGCACAAATGATCAGCCATGATTCAAACAGAAGCAAACCTCTAACCTGTTGAATTTTTCCATTGTTTTCATTAGTTTTGGCATTTCAGATTTCTGGCATCTTTCAGTTTTTTTATTTCAGATTTCTGGCATCTACAATTTTTTTTATTTTCACGAAATAGAATTGCTCACTTTTATCATTATTATATATTCACTGGAGCTAATAACGAGGTGCAAGGGTTGGATGTTCATAAGTGATAAGAACAGTATTAGGCCATTCGGCCCATCAAGTCTACTCAGTCATTCAGTCAGTCAGTCATGGCTGATCTATCTTTCCCTCTCAACCCTTTTCAGAATGGCAGGCAATGACTAGTGGGGTGCCGCAAGGCTCAGTGCTGGGACCCCAGTTATTTACAATATATATTAACAAATTAGACAAGGGAAATAAATGTAACATCTCCAAGATTGCGGATGACACAAATCAGGGTGGCAGTGTGAGCTGTGAGGATGATGCTATGAGGCTGCAGGGTGACTTGGATAGGTTGGGTGAGTGGGCAGATGCATGGCAGATACAGTACAATGTGGATAAATGCGAGGTTATCCACTTTGGTGGCAAAAACGGGAAGGCAGATTATTATCTGAATGGTATCAGATTATGAAAAGGGGATGTGCAATGAAATCTGGGTGACTTGTACATCAGTCACTGAAAGTAAGCATGTAGGTACAGCAGGCAGTGAAGAAAGCTAATGGCATGTTGGCCTTCATTGTGAGAGGATTTGAGTTTAGAAGCAAGGAGGTCCTACTGCAGTTGTATAGGGCCCTGGTGAGACCGCACCCTGAGTATTGTGTGCAGTTTTGGTCTCCTAATTTGAGGAAGGACATTATTGCTATTGAGGGAGTGCAGTGTAGGTTCACCAGGTTATTCCCGGGATGGCGGGACTGTCATATGATGAAAGAATGGGTCGACTGGGCATGTATTCACTGGAATTTAGAAGGATGAGAGGGTACCTTATAGAAACATATAAAATTCATAAAGGATTAGTCAGGCTAGATGCAGGGAAATGTTTCCGATGTTTGGGGAGTCCAGAACCAGGGGCCACAGTTTCAGAATAAGGGGTAGGCCATTTAGGAGTGAGATGAGGAAAAACATTTTCACCCAGAGAGTTTGGAATCCGTGGAATTCTCTGCCACAGAAGGCAATGGAGGCCAATTCACTGGATGTTTTCAAGAGAGTTAGATTTAGCTGTTAGGGCGAAAGGAATCATGGGATACGGGGAAAAAGCAAGAATGGGGTATTGATTTTGGATAATCACCCATGATCATATTGAATGGCGGAGCTAGTTCGAAGGGCTGATTGGCTTACTCCTGCACCTATTTTCTATGTTTCTAACCCCATTCTCCTGCCTTCACTCCATAACCCTGACACCCTAGCAATGGCAGGTCAATATCTAATGCCTATCCCCAAAGGTCCATTGCAGTGGAGTTGACAGTGAACAACATTATATATGACATACAAGAGGCTGAGTAAGGATTGCAGATTTCCTCCCTTAAGGGCCACTGGTAGCTCCATGAGCTTCATGATAACCTGGTAGTTTTAGAGCAATCGATTTGCTTTTCAGTCCAGAATTTATTTAAATAAATAAATTTAAATTCTGTAATGAAGTGACTCGAACTGATGTAGTCACCAGGTTGTTTGTTTTCAGCATAAACAGAAGTCATTGCCCTTAATGTGTCAGCAAGAACATGCAGGGGATGGACTTCTTGTCCATTCATCTGCCTGATGCAACTCAATGCATTATGCTTTGCAGTACGGCTCTCCCCCCCCCCCCCCCCCCCCCTCTCATCCTTCTCTGCCCCCCCCCCTCTCTCTGCCTCTCCCCCACCCTGGAGTGCTGGAGTAACTCAACAGGTCAGACAGCATCTCTGGAGAACATAGGTAGGTGACATTTTGGGATGAGGCCCGAAACATCACCGTATCCATGTTCTCCAGAGATGTTGCCTGACCTGCTGAGTTATTCCAGCACTTTGTGTCCTTTAATGTGTCCAGCAATTCTCCTTTCAGTCTATTCCCTAGTCCTGTTGTTCTTTTGGAAAATAATCACTCCCAGTCATGATCTCAAACCTTATTCTGTGAAAATCAGTAACTTTGCTGTATAAGATGAGAATGAATTTTAACCCAGATATTTTGGGCACAAGGATCTCGGCCGTGATTCAATGGATGACGTTCACTGCTTTTAAATAACACATTGTTGGTGTCCTTCCAGGAACTGGTGCATCAAACCTGTGCTGATGATGCCACTGGAGTATTGAGCAGAGGTGGGAGGTTATGTGTTGGAGATAGAAACAAAATGCTTAGTGGGTCAGGCAGCATCTCTGGAGAGAAGGAATGGGTGAAGGTCGAGGACCTTCTTCAGATTGAGAGTCAGTGGAGATTAGCTTCACTGTCCTCCTGATTCATTTTACTTCTTCTTTCCTGTGGTGTGCACAGCCTAAAGTTGTTGGACAACTTGTTCTATTTGATCTTCCGTTTGTGCACGTCGAGTTGATTGCATTAGTCGAAACAGGGCGGACCACGTGAAGGTTGCAATCTTCCACCCAATTCATTTTACTGATTGTATGCATCGTTGCCAACTTCCATTAACTAACAAAGAACCATTCTACATTTCCTTGATCATTGTCTGCTTTGCCTATCTTGCAGGTTAATCAATGCTTTCTAGCCCCAGGCCATTGGTGCAAACGTGGCTCTCAGCACCATTGAGTCATAGAGTCATACAGCATGGAAGGTTCTTCGGCCCAACTTGCCCACACCGACCAACATGTCCCATCTGCACTAATACAAACTGCCTGTGTTCGACCCATATCCCTCCAAACCTCTCCTATTCATGTACCTGTCTAAATGTTTCTAAAATATTGTGATAGTACCCACCTCAATTACCTCCCACTGCAACTCATTCCATACACCCACCACCATATGTGTTACCCCTCGGGTTCCTATTGATCCTTTCCCCCCTCACCTTAAACCTATTGTGTCTGGTTCCCGATTCCTCTACTCAGGGCTAGAGACTCTGTGCGTTTACCCGATATTTCCCTCTCATGATTTTGTACACCTCTATTGGATCAACCCTCATCCTTCTGCGCTCCTGCGAGTCCTAGCCTGCTCAACCTCTCCCTATAGCTCAGACCCTCGAATCTTGGCAAAATCCTAGCAAATCTTCTCTGTACCCTTTCAAGCTTGACAACATCTTTCCTGTAACATAGTGTCCAGAACGGAACGCAATACTCTAAATCCAGCCTCATCAGTGTCTTATATAACTGCAACATGACCTCCCAACCAGTTCCACACCATTGTCCTCCTTCAGCCAAACTCAGTTGAAAACCTTGGGCTTCCTTGTTTCCACCTGAAGAAGTGAAACAAATTCAATGTGGACAACTGCCCATGAATCCACCCAAGCAGCTGATAACCCATCACCCTCAGTGCTTGATGAACTCTAATGAGATCGGCATCAGGTCTAAATTTATGATGTTCAAATCTCTCCATTTCACATCACCTCTTCAAGCCCTGCTCTTGTGCTTCCTGGACCTGTTCTGCAGCCTCCCTGACCTACAAGGCAGCCCCTGTTATCAGAAGCAATGAACTGCAGATGCCAGTTAATACACAAAAGCTCACAAAGTGGTGGAGTGACTCAGCAGACCAGGAAGCATCTCTGGAGAACATGGATAGATGACATTTTGGGTTGACACCTGAAACGCCACATGATCCATGTTCTCCAGAGATGCTGCCTGACCTGCTGAGTTATTCCAGCATTTTTTGGCCTTTTGCTGTCCAGCAATTCTCCATGCAGTCTATTCCACTGTTCTATTAGTCTAATCCCCATTGCTACTCCAAGAATTGAAATATGCTGTTTGAACTCTTCACAATTCACACTTCCCTTTCCTCCTTTGAAACCTTTTATGAAACTAACTGACCAGGTGGCCTCTTCTTTTATATGTCTCAGGGTCAAATTTGGTCCAGAAGGGACCTTGAGACTTTTTTATTATAAAGGTGACGTACAAATGCATGTTGGTTTTTGTCAGTTCAAGAGGAGACATCAGCTAACCATCTAATGCTGCCCATTGCTTATACTCTCTTCCTGCAGATATAAATGAGTGTGCCAGTAATCCTTGTCTCAATGGTGGGACGTGCGTGGATGATGTAAACCGCTTTGCCTGTCTCTGCCGTACAGGCTGGGCTGGTTTAGACTGCCGCCTTGCCTTAGACTCACGTAAGTCTCTATAGGTCACTGAACTCCAGAAGACACACAGTCCTCTGGCCTTGTGGACTCAAGCGCATTACCTGGAAGGACACATTGAAACACCAGCACAGTAGAAACACTGTTCCAGAAACGACACTGTAAACATTTGGTGTGTGAACAACACAGTAAAAACACGCCACTGCCTATGGACAACCCAGCAGAAACATTGCACCAACTATCAAGTCAAGTCAAGTCAAGTTTATTCGTCACATACACATACGAGATGTGCAGTGAAATGAAAAGTGGCAATGAAATGAAAAATGAAAAGTGGTCTACACAGTGAAATCAGTACATCATCTGTGTACCACACAGTAAAACACTGCACTATCTATGAACCACACACTAGAACGTCACACTTTCAGAGAACTGCACAGTAAAAACACAACACTGGTTGTGGAAAACACAGCAAAAACATTGCACCTACTATGGACTGCACAGTAAAATCAGTGGATCAGTTGTGAACTACACAGTAAAAACATTGCACTGTCTGGGAACTACATACTAAAAACATCACACTCTCTGTGAATTACACAGTAAATGCACCGCACTGTCTGTGAGCTACACAGTGGATACACTTCCATCTGCAAACTACACAGTAAAAATTCAGTCTGTGACCTGCACAGTAAAACAATTCACTATCTGTGAACTGCCCAGTAAAACACTGTACAATCTGTGACCACATATTAAAAACACCATACTTTTAGTGATCTACAGAGTATAAACACTGCCTCGTATGTGAAGTACACAATAGAAACTCTACTATCTGCGAACTAACTGAAAGTGCAGCACTAACTAGGACCTACACATTGAAAGCACTGGTCTAGTTATGAGCTGCACATCAAAACAACTGCTATCATAGAAACTACTTTAAATAATCCACACATTGAAAGCTTTGCACTTGATCTAAACCATGCATTGAAGTGATTGCAGTCTGTGAACCTCAGATTGAAGTATTTATAGTAGCTCCGCACACCTTCGGTAAGCTGAGCTCAGGGAATACTCTGTATAATGGAAGTCCCTTGTCCGTATGTCTCACTATTTTCTCTTCTCTAATTACCGCTTCATTATCTTTTTCCTTTTATTTTTTTACTCGTGTCCTCTTCCTCTTACACTATGACTCTTTGCTTGAAGTGGCATTTGCTTTAAAACTATTTGATTTTTGTGTGCCCTTAATAGAAAGCACAATTAATATATTCACTGAGCCTCAGTAATGAACACCAGTGTTGATAACAAACAGTCAGTGTTATTGACATGTACATTTTTAGATTTTCTAGGATGTTACCAGGACTAGAGGGTCTGAGGCAGAGGTTGAGTAGGCTGGGACTCTATACCTTGGAGCGCAGGAGGAAGAGGGGCGATCTTATTGAGGTGTAAAAAATCATGAGAGGATTAGATTGGGTACATGCAGAGAGTCTCTTGCTCAGAGTAGGGGAATCGAGGACCAGAGGACACTGTAGGTTCAAGGTGAAGGGGAAAAGATTTAATAGGAATCTGAGGGGTAACTTTTTTCACACAAAGGATGGTGGGTGTATGGAACAAGCTGCCAGAGAAGGTAGTTGAGGCAGGGACTATCCCAACGTTGAAGAAACAGTTAGACAGGTACATGGATAAGACATGTTTGGAGGGATATGGACCAAAAGCAGGCAGGTGGGACTAGTGTAGCTGGGACGTGTTGGCTGTGTGGGCAAGTTGGGCCAAAGGGCCTGTTTCCACACTGTATCACTATCACTCTATTTGATCGTCCATGGCAATTGCATACGTTGACTGTAAGGTTATGCAGGACGGACTGGCAAATAAAAGTTATGGGGAATTTGAGATGTTACAGAGCCACTCCAGTAATAATGGTGTGTTTAGGTTAGAGATGCAGCACAGAAACAGGCCCTTCGACCCATTGAGTGTGCAAGGACCATCAATCCCCTCCCACTAACTCTATCCTACACACACTAGGGACTATTTACAATTTTACCAAGCAAATTAGCCTACAAACCAGTACGTCCTTGGAGTGTGGGAGGAAACCAGAGTTCCCAGAGAAAATCCACGCAGGTCACGGAGAGAACGTACAAACTCTGTGTGCTTTACTCATGAAAGAGTTGATGTAAAAACAACAAACTCAATTCAAGCACGCTGTAAAATATGGAAAATGTGATCTAACACCTGCTGGTAGGAACAGCTGTTTTTTTGCCGTTATTTGCAGTGTGCTTTGTGAGAATCTGGAAACGTTGCTAGGCTGACTCTATTCGGGGAATGCATATCCTGTCTGAAGCCGACTATTTCAATCGGTTGGATGGATCTCAACGTATCTCCAGTGATTCTGGCACAAAGAGATCGTTGTTTTGTTCAGAAAAGGGAACATGCAGGCTCCTCGGGGGCAGGGATCAGTTACAGGAACAAAGGATGGAACGCAGTGAGTGAAAACTGTAGCCGAGAGATAAATAGCCGTGGGTTCCAGTCTCTAAACCTGCCTGCTCTCTCATTGATCAGCTGTATACTATGTGGGAGGCAGTGAGTCATACCTACTGGTACTCGGCCCAGGACGAGAAAAGTTATTCTTTGGTATCTGAAGCTGTTTTGCACAGCATAATATGGTGAAAGATGCATACTTTCAATCTGTTGTCATTGTTTCCATTCAGGAGAATTTGCACTCGGTGACGTCCCACAGCAGTAAGGTATTTTCTTACTGAGGGAAAAATACTGATTCACTAGCGATATTTTTAGGATGTGGTTTTGTTCAATATAATACCTGGGCACCTTTTGTTCCTGAGGGGCATAACAACTTATTTTAAAGACAACACCTCCAGGACAGCAGATGACACAAAGTGCTGGAGTGGGTCAGGCAGCATCTCTGGAGAAAAGGATTAGTGACCTTTTGGGTCAGAACCCTTCTTCAGATCCGAAACATCACCTATTCTTTTTCTCCAGAGATGCTGCCTGACTCGCTGAGTTACTCCAGCATTTCGTGTCTATCTTCGGTATAAGCCAGTATCAGCAGTTCCTTCCTACACCTCCACGAACAGTCCTGCAAGCCCAGGTCAACACAGGTTTTTGGATGTGGCTTGAAGCAATCGCTTGTGCTGTTGAGTGAAAAGTGTTATCGCCGACACGTGCCTGCTTGAATCTACTGGAAATGTATAGAAATGGCAACCAGAGCGACCCTATTACACATTCTGACGTATGCACCAGTGCTGTACCCGAGCCTCAAACGGTGACAGATCTGGTTTCCCGACCCTCCCCAATTACATGTGCATTTGTAGGTTAACTGACCACTGTAAGTTGTCCCTCGTGTGTCGGTGAGTGGTCTAACTTGTAGGGGGGTGGAGGGGTGTTGATAGGATTTTGGGGAGCAGATATTTTACAGGGAAAACTAATAGTGGCCGGTCAGCCGGTATAAATTTAATGGGTGGAAATGGCCTCCTTCAATGTTGAGTTGAAATATAGAAATACTGCGCCTAGTTGAATGACAGAGCAGCCTTGAGGGGCCGAGTGGCGTACTTATGTGGATTCCTTGCTCATATACTGTAGATGCGGTCCCCAGAACTGTACACAGTGCTGCTGCTGAAGCTTACCCTGTGGCAGTGGGCATTTGTTTGGCCCCCTCATTTCCTATGTACTGTGCCTGTACTTACACAGACCTCTTCCCATTTTTAAAAGAGCGGACAATGGTGCAGAGTGATCCATCCTACAGCCGCCAACCACGGTGCGCGGACATCCAGGGATCCCAACACTGCAGCTGCGAGACCGGCTTCCAGCTGAATGCGGTGGACCTGAGGCAGTGTCATGGTAAGGCAGCATCCATTACAGCTGCAATTTAAGGACCATTTCTCCATTGTTGAATCTGTTGCTTTGAGAAATGGACCTTAAATGCAAATATCAGCAGTGATTTGGATAAAGTGAAGCCCATCTTTAATATTTTGACGAATGTGAGATATTTCAGCTCAAGATACACAATAGACGATAGACAGGAGGTGCAGGAGTAGGCCATTTGGCCCTTCGAGCCAGCACCGCTATTCAATGTGATCATGGCTGATCATCCCAAATCAGTACACCCGTACCTGTCTTCTCCCCATATCCCCTGACTCCGCTATCTTTAAGAGCCCTATCTATCTCTCTCTCTCATGAAAGTATCCAGAGAACCGGCCTCCACCGCCCTCTGATGGAGAATTCCACAGACTCACAACTCTCTGTGTGATAAAGTGTTTCTTGTTCTCCGTTCTAAATGGCTTACCCCTTATTCTTAAACTGTGGTCCCTGGTTCTGGACTCCATCAACATTGGGAACATGTTTCCTGCCTCTAGCGTGTCCAAACCCTTAATAATCTTATATGTTTCAATAAGATCGCCTCTCATCCTTCTAAACTCCAGAGTGTACAAGCCCAGCCACTCCATTCTCTCAGCATATGACAGTCCCACCATCCGAGGAATTAACCTTGTAAACCTACGCTGCACTCCCTCAATAGCAAGAATGTCCTTCCTCAAATTAAGGGGCCTAAAGCGCACACAATACTCCAGGTGTGGTCCCTCTAGGGCCCAATACAATTGCAGAAGGACCTCTTTGCTCCTGTACTCAACTCCTCTTGTTATGAAGGCTAACATGCCATTCGCTTTCTTCACTGCCTACTGTACCTGCATGCTTACTTTCATTGACTGATGTACAAGGACCTCCAGAACCCGTTGTACTTCCCCTTTTCCCAACTTGATGCAATTTAGATAATAATCTGCCTTCCTGTTTTTGCTATCAAAGTGGATAACCTCACATTTATCTACATTAAACTGCCTCTGCCATGCATCTGCCCAGTCACCCAACCTGTCCAAGTCACCCTGCATTCTCATAGCATCCTCCTCACAGTTCACACTGCCACCCAGCTTTGTCTCATCTGCAAATTTGCTAATGTTACTTTGAATCCCTTCATCTAAATCATTGATGTATATTGTAAATAGCTGCGGTCCTAGCACCGAGACTTGCGGTACCCCACTCGTCACCGCCTGCCATTCTTAAAGGGACCCATTAATCCCTACTCTTGTTTCCTGTCTGCCAACAAATTTTCTATCCATGTCAGCACTTTTTCCCCAACACCATGTGCCTTAATTTTGCCCACTAATCTCCTATGTGGGACCTTATCACATGCTTTCTGAAAGTCCAGGTACACTATATCCACTGGCTCTCCCTTGTCCATTTTCCTAGTTACATCCTCAAAAAATTCCAGAAGATGAGTCAAGCATAATTTCCCCTTCATAAATCTATGCTGATTCGGACCGATCCTGTTACTGCTATCCAAATGTGCTGCTATTTCATCTTTTATGATTGACTCCAGTATCTTCCCCACCACCGATGTCAGGCTATCTGGTCTATAATTCCCTGTTTTTTCTCTCCCGCCTTCCTTAAAAACTGGGATAACATTAGCTACCCTCCTTTGTCCTTGTTTGAAGAACACCACTACCCATGTTAATTAGGGATAGAAATTTGCCATTAGATCCCTGTACTTGCCATTGCATCCTGTGACCCCATTCATTTAGATTACCTCCATTCATATTCATTTTCAGTCTATATTCATAGTAATAAAAATCTATAAATTTCAGACATACATACTCCAGTTAACCCCAGAATTCATAAACATATGGAGAGAATTACTGATGACTAATTCTTTGGTAACAAGAGGGCCTCTCTCCCACTTTCTCTTCCTCCCTTTCTCTTTCTCCTTTTCCCTCCTTCCCTTTCTTTCTCTCCATTTCTCTCTCTCTCCCTTTCAGTCTCTCTCTCTCTATTTCTATCTCTTGCTCCTTTTCTATCTCTCCCTTTCTCCCTTCTCTCTCTCCCTTTCTCTCTCTCCCTTTCTCTCTCTCCCTTTCATTCTCTCCCCCTCTCTCCTTATCTCTCTCTCTCCCTCCCCCCTCTCTCTCTCTTCTAAATCTCCTGTTCTCTCTCCCCTACTCTCTCTCTCCTCTACTCTCTCTCCTCTACTCTCTCTCCTCTACTCTCTCTCCCCTACTCTACTCTCCCCTACTCTCCTCTACTCTCCCCTACTCTCCCCTACTCTCCCCTACTCTCCCCTACTCGTCCCTTCTCTCTTCCCTACTCTCTCCTCCCTCTCTTTCCCCCCCCCCCTTCTCTCCCCCTCCTCTCTCTTGCCTACTCTCTCCTTCTCCTTCCTCTCCACCCACCCTTTCTGTGTCTCTCCATCTTGCTCTCTCCCTCTCTCCCCTCTCTCCCCTCTCTCACCCCCCTCTCTCTCCCCACTCTCTCTCCTCTCTCTATCCCCTCTCAATCCCCTCTCTCTCTCCCCTCTCTCTCCTCTCTCTATCCCCTCTCTATCTCCTCTCTCTGCCCCTCTCTCCCGCTCTCTGTCTCTCTGTCTCTCTCGCTCCCTGTTCATCTGTATTCCATAGTCTTCACTCATGACTGATTGCAGAGGATGTCCATACAGGTGGCTCAGGCCAACTCTGACTTTGCGTCAGTGTTTGAAGTTCATCGCCCGCTGAAACTCCATGCTGATTTGGTGACGGGCTTGCTGACTTCCCATCAGCCTACAGACGGCACACGAAGGAAGCTCCTTCTCCCAGCATGTTAACTAAACATTGGATTTCTTTTAGATGTAGATGAGTGTGAGATGTTTCATACTGGCAGATTGGCTCGTCTTTGTGTACATGCCTGTGTGAACACACCAGGTTCCTATACTTGTACCTGCCCATCTGGATATAACATCCTGGAGGATTCTCGGAGCTGTGAAGGTAAGTTCTCCTAATCCTCAAATTCATTCATCAAATGTAGTCTACAAAGGTCATTATTGCCTGTGTGTTACTGAAACTCATTGCTGCCCAACCATTATAATCCATTACTGCCCAACCATTATCCGGGCTGGTGTTGGCAGCAAATTCCTTATAGGTGAATACTTGGCCGATAAACTTATTCATCCATTCATTCATTATTCTTCACAACCCCTAATCCCATAAGACTGCACTCTCCAGAACTTTGAAAAATTGATAGCATCAGAAACGTGGCGAATCTTTGTGTGCTGTGCCGGTGAAGTCTACTACAACACTACAAGCGTTGCACTTGTGTACTTATCTATGATTGTGCTTAGCTACAGTATGATTTTGCTGGATTGGATACAAACCAAAGATTCTCACTGTGTCATCATCATCATCATCAACA
The DNA here is from genome assembly GCF_010909765.2 of Amblyraja radiata. Classification (NCBI taxonomy): domain Eukaryota; kingdom Metazoa; phylum Chordata; class Chondrichthyes; order Rajiformes; family Rajidae; genus Amblyraja; species Amblyraja radiata. The sequence continues at coordinate 18,527,181 of NC_045964.1, forward strand.
TTATCCCCATTGCACTTCATTATAATCATTTCCTTTGCCTTCCCGTTATACGTTTCCCACTGCCTGGCCATTATACTGTGTCCTATCACTTGTCTAAATCCACTTCTCTGCTGCCGCCCCGTCCTTTTCTCACTGCCAGCTATTCTTTATACTCTAACTCACAACAGGATGGCACAGTGGCGCAGCAGGAGAGTTAATGCCTTACAATGCCAGAAACCCGGGTTCGATCCTGACTACGGGTGCTGTCTGTACGGGGTTTGTGCGTTCTCCCCGTGACCTGCGTGGGTTTTATCCGGGTGCTCCGGTTTCCTCCCACACTCCAAAGTCGTACAGGATTGTAGGCAAATTGGCTTGGTAAAATTGTAAATTGTCCCTAGTGTGTGTGGGATGGTGTTAGTGTGTGGGGATCGCTGACTCATTGGGCCGAAAAGCTGTTTCTGTGCTCTATCTCTAAACTAAACTAAAACTAAACTAGACCGACGGTATATTATGCTCTAACCTACTGCTGATGAATCTCTACTCTCCATAACTATGTGTTATGTGTTATTGTATATTTTACTACTGCACTGATTTTACAGATATTAATGAGTGTTTGAGCAATCACCATAACTGTACTAGAGAAGAGATTTGCATTAATATACACGGTGGCTTCCACTGTGTTCACCCGGAGTGCCCAAAATCTCGGCATAATGCGAGCTACGTAAAAACATCACAATTGTAAGTACTTGCACAACTAACTACACCTCTAAAATTACATCTACCGTGTCTAAAAATGGTTTTCTCATGAAAAGTCTGTCTAGTTATGGTCACAGAGTCTTAAGGGAGCTGTTCCACAGTGAGGTCTTGCCTGATTGAACTCTTGCGTGTGTGAGAGCGCATATTAGTGTGAGTTATAAGGATAGGAAAACAAAATGTACCTGCAGTCTCAAACAAAAACCTTTTGTTGAATTTACAAAGGCAGCTGGAGACCTGACAGAGAAATCTGAGAACAAAAAATATTAAATGGCAATCTTCTAGAGGTATCTGAGGAGAGTTTACTCAGGGAATATTGCACATGCGGCATGGGAGAGTAACATTTACAAGAAGTAGGGTGTGTATAATGAACAGCAGAGGGTTAGGTTTAATGGAAAGGCAGCAGGGTGTGTGTGATGGACAGGCAGTGTCATAGTCATAGAGTCATGCAGCATGGAAACAGGCCCTTCGGCCTAACTCATCCATGTCGCTCAGTGGGGTATGTGTAATGGACAGGCAGTGGTGCATGCTTAATAGACTGGCATTGGGGGACCCAGTGTGTTTAGTCTATTTATTTCTTTGCTGTTTTTGCCTGATAAAATGTGCCTTTCCAACATTGTGTGATTGCATTTCAGATTTCTAGCATCTGCAGTCTTTTGATTTTCAATTGCAGCTGAAATCCAAAATGTGTGTCCAGTCTGGAGGGTTAGATCGTGAGGTCTAGGGCGAGTAGCTAATTGGATACAAAATTGGCTAGAAGGTAGAAAACAGAAGGTGATCGTAGAGGGTTGTTTTTCGGACAGGTGGCCTAGTAACAAGTGGTGTACCACAAGGATTAGTAAATTATGGTGCCCTGGTGAGTGTGATACAACAGTGCGACTGAATGTTGCAGGTACATGGTTCCATGAAGGTATAAACACAGGTGGTGAAGACTGCGTTTTGGCAGGCTTGCCTTTGTTGATCAGAGTTTTGAGTACAAGAGGTGAGACGTCACATTACAACTGTATAAGATGGTGGTAAGGACACATTTGGAGTACTGTGTACAGTTCAGGTTGCCCTGACAAAGTAAGATTGTCATTAAATTGGAAAGGGTGCAAAAAAGGTTCTGCAAGGATGTTACTAGGTCTGGAGGGTTTGAGTTTGAGGAGAGGCTGGTACATTTTTCTTGGAGCGTAGGAGGCTGAGGAGAGACCATACAGAGGTATGTAAATTTATGAGGGCCATAGACAAGGTAAATAATCACAGTCTTTTCTTCACGGTAAGGGAGTCTAAAACTACAGGGCATAGTTTGCAGATGAGAGGGGAAATATTTGAAAGGGACCTGAGGGGTAACTTGTTCACAAAGAGTGTTGTGCATAAATGGACCAAGCCACAAGGAGAGGTGGTAGAGGTGGGTACAATAATGACATATAAAAGGCACTTGGACAGATAATTTAAAAATTAGCACCGTAGGGTGGCACCATGTTGTGGGCAGCATGCTGGAGAACACGTACATATTTTCATATTTAAAGTTCAAACTGCAGCCAGAACGACAGCAGTAAGGAACGAGCTTTTAAGCCATAAATGCACTCGTGACCTCATGTTTGCTGATGGACATGGTGAACCTGACGCAGTCACTCCAGAACTTTGTGTCTTTTTTTTTATAAACCAGAACCTGCAGTTCCTTGTTTCGACAAGAGTGTAGGTAACTTGGAAACTAAAGACAATATGATATAAGGCAACATTTCTGATAAATAAAAGCACATGGACCCTCAGATTTGATAGTTGAATAAAAGTCTATGCTATTTATGTTTAAAATAGAAAAAAAAATCTTTAATCGCTATTTTGTCTGGGGTATTTTTTTAGTTATGTTCTCTGGCTGCATCTAATTATTGTGTGATGTCCTGACTTATTCTCATGGAATTTTGGCACTTGAAGCACTTGGTACAGAGTAATGTGAAATCACCATGAAGTATTAATGATGGACTCCTGGCTTCAGCCCTTCAAACCTAATGCAGTATTGTACTGAACTCAAATTCCTATTGGCTTTTGTGTGCCAATGAGATAAAAACAAGCCATTTTTCACTGCTCTTCAGTCCAACACCTTAGAAATGTTAGCATATTTTTGCCTTTGATCCCCAGATGTTAAATTCCCCAAATACACACATGTACACGATGTGGAGATACAAAGGGGGAGATGAGCACTCACTAAAATTCTGCAGAGTACAGATGAGATTGAAGGAGTGCATCAAAGATTTGCGGGCTTAATTCCTGGGCAGCGACCCAATATATCATGTTGACTCGATCTATACTCTCTTGTGTTTAAAAAATAAAGATGGTGGCCGACTAGGGAAGGGGGAGATGCAGCGAGACCTGGGTGTCATGGTACACCAGTCATTGAAAGTGGGCATGCAGGTGCAGCAGGCAGTGAAGAAAGCGAATGGTATGTTAGCTTTCATTGCAAAAGGATTTGAGTATAGGAGCAGGGAGGTTCTACTGCAGTTGTACAGGGTCTTGGTGAGACCACACCTGGAGTATTGCGTACAGTTTTGGTCTCCAAATCTGAGGAAGGACATTATTGCCATAGAGGGAGTGCAGAGAAGGTTCACCAGACTGATTCCTGGGATGTCAGGACTGTCTTATGAAGAAAGACTGGATAGACTTGGTTTATACTCTCTAGAATTTAGGAGATTGAGAGGGGATCTTATAGAAACTTACAAAATTCTTAAGGGGTTGGACAGGCTAGATGCAGGAAGATTGCTCCCGATGTTGGGGAAGTCCAGGACAAGGGGTCACAGCTTAAGGATAAGGGGGAAATCCTTTAAAACCGAGATGAGAAGAACTTTTTTCACACAGAGTGGTGAATCTCTGGAACTCCCTGCCACAGAGGGTAGTCGAGGCCAGTTCATTGGCTATATTTAAGAGGGAGTTAGATGTGGCCCTTGTGGCTAAGGGGATCAGAGGGTATGGAGAGAAGGCAGGTACGGGATACTGAGTTGGATGATCAGCCATGATCATATTGAATGGCGGTGCAGGCTCGAAGGGTCGAATGGCCTACTCCTGCACCTAATTTCTATGTTTCTAAATAAGTGTCGCCATTGAAACATACACATTTCTAAGGAGTTTGGCAGAATGCATGAAGGATTTATATTTCTGGGGTTAAGATTTCAAGAATCGGGGTCAAACTCAAAAACCAGGATGGGGATGAGAAGAAAATTCTGCACCGAGAATTTGGCGAATCTTTGGAATTTCCTACCAGAGGCTCGGTGGTCACAATAAAGATCAACAGACTTGAAAGAGTCAAGAATGTTTTATTGTCATGTGTCCCAGATAGAACGATGAAATTCTTACTTGCGGCAGCACAACAGAATATGTAAACATAGTACACTTTAAACAATATAATACACAAGAGAGAAAAAAAAGTTCCGTGTGTACTCACAAATAATACACATATATATAGATCATATATATATAAACACGCACACGCACGTGCACACACATAAAACAAACAATAATAGTGCAATAATAACAATAATAGTTTATGTAGTTCAGAGCTTATTTGAGGTTGTGGTGTTTAATAAAAGAAGATGGGGATAGTGCAGGAAGATACTGCTGGGGTAAAGATGCAGTTACAATCTTATAGAATGGTGCAGCAGGTATGAGGGGACGAATGATTTACTCTCACTTCTGTTTTTTTATGCTTTTATTATCTCAACTCTTATATTCTCAACTGAATAGTGGAAATAGAAAATCAAATTAAACAAATATGTTAGTACATTTATGCTTTGCCTCGTACATGATTAAGTGTATTTTTACGAAATTGTAAAAGAGGAATGTTGGATTGCGCTGAACAACCTTTGTAAATAACTTACAGTAATAATTAACAGCATAGCTGAAATATACGTTGAAAAATACGTTGAAATAATCCACAACACTAAATGTAACAGAAGGTTTCAGCCAAGATATAATAAGAGAGTAGAGGATAATACTGCAGGAAATACTTTCTCAACCAGTATTTGTTGCACAATTTGGGGATGTGATGATATTTTGGTTTGAATGTGGTATTCCAATAGTTGGCAAGTACCTGAACTAATAACTTCCCATAACAGTGGTGAATAAGGCACAGACCAACACGACACAAACTTTCCTGTCAAATAATTTTAAACCCACAGAATTATCAAAGCTCATCTTCAATGGTATTTCACTTGATCTTACCTTGATCATTTATAATGATAAAATAACACAGTTCAGAAATGTTTAATCTTATTATATATTATTTAGCTTAATTAGTGCAAACAGAATAATTGCAATCCTAAATCAAAACTTATCCATGAAGACATTTACTGATACTTTGTAGATTTCTGCCAAGGGAGCTGCGGAGGCTAAATCAGACAGAGATAAACAGATTTTAGCGTCAGATATAAAGATTAATGAAGAATGAGTCGGCCGGTTTATGTTATCTTATCCATGTGTGGAAACATAAACTCATAAGATATGACATTTATACCAGGCCTTTACAATACATTTCCCTTCACTCCCCCTCCGAACAAAGACCTCCTACTGGGTGAGGGGGAGTTGGGGGAGTTGGGGGGGGAGGGGTTGAAATGCTAAGACAGACTTGTCATAGCGCATTATTTTCCCTATTAATAGAAACTCCAGTGTTTAATCCCTGTTCGTTCTCTCCCACCTTCACCCGCTATTTACCATATGTGAAAACTGAGTATAAATATAAAGGTTTGTGAGTTAAGGTGTAGAAACAAGGAACTGCAGATGCTGGTATACAAAATAAGACACAAAGTGCTGGAAATAACACAGTGGGTTGGGCAGCATCACTGGATAACCTGGATAGGTGACATTTCGGATTGAGGGGCTTCTTGATATTGCAATGGAATGGTCAAAATGTAGAAACAAATCTGAAGACGAGTCTCAACCCAAATCAGCACCTATCCTTCAGGGATTCTGCCAGAACGGCTGAGTTACTCTTTACTTTTTTGTGAGTTACGGTATTGACCACAGATATTAAATTACTTAAATGGTCGCCAAATTATAAATGCTGGCCCAGGGTTTTGGTGCAATCCGTTCCTTGTTTTTTTCAGGAACTCATGATATTGCTTTGTTATTAATCTGAAGCTTCTTTAGAAATGCTAAGATGCCTAAGATGCAATCATCATGCGCATTGTAAGGAGGAATGCACAACCTGGTCCCTTCCAGAGTCCAGCGTCTCTTCCTTTTGTAAACATGGAGCGTGCGGCTGTGTTTTGCCAAAACTCTTTTTGCCGACCCGTTACATACAGTAAAAAGTGCAGATCCAATAAAGATCTACGTCTCACTGTATAAGATCTCGGTCTAACACTTTTCCCTTTTAATCCTAGTAAATGTGAGAGAAACCCATGTCTGGTGGACAGCAAGTCGTGTGCAAATGCCGCCTACTCCATTACCTTCCATTACCTCACCCTGACCTCGAACCTGCGAGCCCCTAGGGCTCTGTTCCGGATGACAAGCAGCCGATTCACGGGGGACACCATGCGCTTCAGCATCGTGGGCGGCGTCGGGCAGAACCATTTTTCCATCCAGAGGTCGGAAAGGCAGACAGGGGAGCTGGTGCTGGTGCATCCCATCCAAGGCCCTGCAACCTTGGAGGTTGAAATGGAAATGACGGAACTCCATGGGAAAACTGTCCTGACCAAACACATCTCCAAGGTCGTTATTTTTGTCTCACAGTACAACTTCTAGGTGAACTCCACATTCCGGCATGACCCCCCCCCCCCTTCCGTGTTTTTAAAGGAGAACCGAGATAAATCAAGCGTATAACCATTAGAGAGTTTAAAAATGCTTAAAGTATTCAGAATAATATCAAGCTACACTATAATGGGCGTGCATGCAGCTGCCATGCCAGAATGAAGGAGAACCTCAGAGGAACAAGGCTGAAGAGCTGGATGATGGGAAGAGTTGCATTGGTATTTAAATTGCAAGAGGCCTACAATATCCTAAGCCCTTGTATGTGCTTGGTCAGGCAAGTTCCTTACACCAAAGTTTTCAGAAGACCCTTTCCACCTTTCGTTGGCAATAGTCTTGTATGGTGTTATGGGTAGAGTGGGTCATACTATTCAAACATTTGAAGTGATAATGGAACAATTCATTAGTGGACATCTATTTTGTCCCATCTCCTTGTACCATAAGAAGGTGTGGGGGAATGGAAGAAGATGGAGGAGGGTCAGTGGGTATCCATATATCTGTGAGTCCAGTTATTGGCAGTATTGGCAGTATTGTTTCAGGAACACTCTGTGAATTTTTTATATTATCTGTTCCTTCCAAAAGGGGTGGGGAGGGGAGGGTGGTGGAGTGGGGTTGATTCTTCTGGAGAAATGAACCTAAGCAGATCAAGGAGGGAGGGGGGTGGGAAGAGGGGAAGGGGTGGTTCGGAGAAGGAACAGGGCAGTTAACTTGGATAAGCACCGATGATAGTATTGAATGACAGGCTGAAGGCCCACTCCTGTCCCTAATTTGTATGCTTCGATAGATCAGCTTGATGCAGAACATTTCACCAACATTGCATAGGTCAGCTCTCAATATAGTGCCTCTGCCAATTGGATTCATACTGCTGCCTGCTGTCACACTCCAGGTTGGGGATGCAATGGGCATTTCAACAAAAGGTAGCTATAGCAGTGAGATGCAGTAGCGATTAGAGTTGAGTAATTATTCTTTTAATGTGCTACTTTTCAGGATTTTATCACCCAAAGCATTTTTATAGGTTGTAAGCATCGTGTAAATGTTTCCCACCCCCGCATTCAAATTTGTGGCATTATGACATCCAAAATCCATTGAATTCGGTCTAGAAAATGCTCATGAGTTGAATATTAGGGGGAAAAAACCCTGATTCACAACTTTGAGTGAAAAAATTGGTCATCTCAGTATTAAAATTGTGCCCATGTTCTAAACTTCCTAAGTTGGTACTGCACCCTCTTGGTCACTTCCCAAATAGTTCCTTAAAGATATTAGAATCACCGCTAAAAACATATCTATCTAATCAACATCACTGCAATTAATTACTCCATTATTCCCCTCTCATCACAATAACTTCCACCACATCATCATAATTATCACTCCCATCACATCATTATCATCTCTTCCATTGTATCATTGCCAGTATCACTCTCATCACTCTCAGTTATCACATTGTTTTATCATGAGTCTCATCTCACTGCTCTGGCATCTAGCTGATTTCACTCATTCCCATCACATCTCTTTCACCATTATTCATATCAGCATCAGTCCTATCACATCATCTCTATCCTCATTCCCATCTATTGCCATCACTCTTATCTCACTGGTGTCACTCCCATTGCCATAATTATTCAATATTGTCATTATTAGTTTCATCCCAATGCCACCAGTTCCATCACATCTTTATTATATCACTCACATCAAATTCCCATCACTACCATTGCATCATTGTTATCAGCACTCCAGTTGCCACCAGTCCTTTCTTATTATTGTCATCACTCCACTCGTCTCATCACCATCCATTCCATTTTATCATCTGCACTCTTGTCACCATCTTCCCAGCACATAAGGACCATATCATTGCTATTGCTTCCATTTCATTTGCATCACTACCATTATATCATTGGCATCGTCACTCCTGTCCCCATCACCTTCACTCCCACTTCATCATTCTCATCTTGATTCCTTCTCATCATCATCACTCATGCTGCATTCACCACTCTCTGTTTCATTACTATCACTCCCATCTCTTCATCAATCACGGATCGACGTGGTGAGCACCTGCTCCTCAGCACCATCAGCCAACACCTCAGTGCTGCCCTTTGCATCTCCACATCATCGCTTGCATGTTAGCATTTTCATGAATTTTGCTACCTGTGGATGTCATTATGTTGTTGCCACTATCGTGTCCATGGTGTTATCGCCGTCCATATTATCATCATCACTTTATCTCTTTGGTGTTTCTTGCACCTCGTCATTGCCATCAACATGCTCATCACAAGACTCACATTTCATCTCCATCATATCCTCATCACTTCCATCTCACCACCATCCATCATTTCATTATCACTCTCATTGTATCATCGTTATCATCATCATTATCAGATCATCACATGACGGCTACTTCCATTACATCACCATCAATGAAGAAGGGTCTTGTCCAGAAACATCACCCATTCCTTCTCTCCAGAGATGCTGCCTGTCTAACATCATCATCCCTCTCATCATTATTACTCCCATCTTATCACCAATACTCCACTTGTATCATTGCCATTGTTATTCTCATCACACCACTGTCACTCCATTGTATCATTGTTAATATCACCCCATGTTATCATCATCACTCCCAAAACATCACTCCATTCTTATCATCATTATTCCAAACTATTCATTGTTATCATCAGCCTCTTCTCATTATTATTACTCCCATCTCATCAGCCTCTTCTCATAATTATTACTCCCATCTCTTCAGCATCACTTCCATTACATTACCCTCCAGGGCCCCGCAAACAGGCTGATTCAGCCCTTAGAAAGTGTCTGATACCCGCTTGAATCTTTCAAAAGCTACAATGTGATAAATAGCACAAACAAATAAAACTGAAGCAAATAAAGGCAAACAGAACCAACCTTGGAGGGGGGGGGGAGAGAGAGAGAGAGATGGGAAAAACATACTAAATATCGTGAGTGACCGTGAATGAGGTACTTACCTGCAAGCCAGCCAGGAAACCCATTCGACTGGAGCCCTTAATGACCTGGCCCGTTTAAATCCGATACCCATTTAAATCTTTCCCATCCACCAATACATCCAATGAGTTCAAATGGTAATTGTACCAGCATCAGACAGCTTTAAGAAATTCTCCGTGAATACCTTCAGTAGTACTTGAAGGTCAAAACACAATTGATGACACATCGTGTTAATACAATGTTAATGGAGACATTTAACAAGCACTTAACAGTGACACCTCCACTGTCTCGCGAAAAGCGGAGATTTTAAGTTTTATTTTCACCGAATTTCAAAATCCGGATTACAAAACATGGGGGGATTGTTCCCCACCTCTCAAAACATGGGAGTGACGTGTGTCCCCCCCCCATCCCTGCCAGGATTTCCGCCGCTCTCTTGTCACATCATTATCACTGAGATCTCATGACTAATACTACTCTCACGCCATCTCTCTATTATTATTACTCCCATCACATCATCATCATTGTCAGTATCATTGTCATCATCATCCCAATTGCACCATCATCACCCCCATTACAACTTCATCACCCAATCACATCACCATCACTCTCATTGTTATTGATCCCATCATGTCATCATCACTCTATTGTAACATTGTCAGTACTACTCCAATCTTACCACCATCACTCCTATCATCAGTATCATTCTCACCTTATCGGCATTCCCATTCATCACCATTTCTGTAATTGCATCATTATCATCATCACTCCAATCTCATCATCTCTCCCATCGCACCATAATCATCCCCATCTCACCACCATGATCCCATCTCATCAACTTTCCCATTTCATCATCATTCCATCTCATCCTCATCATCCCATCTCATCATCTCTCACAACTCATCGTCATTTCTCCCATTTCATAATCTCTCCCATCTAATCAACATCCTATCTCATCATCATCATCCCCTCACCATCATCCCATCTAATTCTCATCATCCCATCTAATTCTCATCATCCCATCTAATTCTCATCATCCCATCTCATCATCATATCCCATCTCATCATCATATCCCCTCTCATCCCATCACCATCATCATTCCCTCATCATCATCATCATCCCATCCCATCATCATCATCATCATCATCATCCCATCTCGTCATCATAATCACCTCATCTCATCATCTCTCTCATCACATCATCATCACCCAATCTTATCATCCCATCTCACCATCATCAACCCATCTCATCTTCTTTCCCATCTCATTGTCATCTCTCCTATCTCATCATCTCTCCCATCTCATCCTCATCAACCCACCACATCATTATCATCTCATTCTCATCATCCCATTTCATCTCTCCCATCTCATCCTCTTCATCCCATCTCATCCTCATCATTTCATTTCATCTCTCCCATCTCATCCTCATCATCCCATTGCATCCTCATCATCCCATCTCATCCTCATCATCCCAATCTCATCCTCATCATCCCATCTCATCATCATCATCCCATCTCATCATCATCATCCCATCTCATCATCATCATCATCATCATCATCATCCCATCATCATCATCACCTCATCTCATCATCTCTCTCATCACATCATCATCACCCCATCTTATCATCCCATCTCACCATCATCAACCCAACTCATCTTCTTTCCCATCTCATTGTCATCTCTCCTATCTCATCATCACTACCATCTCATCCTCATCAACCCACCACATCATTATCATCCCATCTCATTCTCATCATCCCCTCATCATCTTCATCCCATCTCATTCTCATCATTTCATTTCATCTGTCCCATCTCATCCTCATCATCCCATTCTCATCCCATCTCATCCTCATCATCCCAATCTCATCCTCATCATCCCATCTCATCCTCATCATCCCATATCATCTTCATCATCCCAATCTCATCCTCGTCATCCCATCTCATCCTCATCATTCCATTTCATCTCTCCCATCTCATCCTCATCATCCCATTGCATCCTCATCATCCCATCTCATCCTCATCATCCCATCTTATCCTCACCATCCCATCTCATCATCAAAATCCCATCTCATTCTCATCATCCCATTGCATCCTAATCATACCATCTCATCCACATCATCCCAATCTCATCCTCATCATCCCAATCTCATCCTCATCATCCCATTGCATCCTCATCATCCCATCTCATCCTCACCATCCCATCCTCATTATCCCATCCCATTCTCATCATCCTATTTCATCCTCATCTCTTCCACGTCATCTCTCCCATCCCGTACATCATCCCATCTCATTATCATCATCATCTCATCACATCTCCATTGCTCCCATTGCATCCTCACCATCCCATTTCATTATCCACATCCCAACTCATCCTCATCATCCCAACTCATCCTCATCATCCAATTTCATGCTCACCACTCTTATCTATTCCTCATCACTTCCATCTCATCCTCATCACTCACATTGTAGTACTGTCATCATCATTTCTGTCTTGTCACATCCCATTATAATTATTCCCATAATATCATCATCATTACATTGTAACATGTCAATATTATTTTAATATTACCACCATCACTCCCATCTCATCATCACAATTCCCATCTCACCAGCACTTTTATTTCTTCACACTTACTGTCATTACATCATTGTCATTATTTCTCCCCTCTCATTATCTCCCCCTCTCATCATCACTCCTCTCATCATCACCTCTCCCCCTCTCATCATCACTCCCCTCTCATCATCACTCATCATCATCTCTCCCCTATCAACATCTCTCCACTCCCATAATCTCTCCCCTCCCATAATCTCTCCCCTCTCATAATCTCTCCCATCTCATCATCATCACTCTGCTCTCATCATTCATCACCATCTCTCCCCATCAACATCTCCCCTCTATCATCATCTCTCCCCTCTCATCATCTCTCCTCACTCATCATCATCTCTCCTCTCTCATCATCTCTCCCATCTCATCCTCATCATCATCCCATCTCACCCACATCGCTCACATTGCATCATGGTCATAATTACCTCCATATCATCACCTATCTCATTGATATCCTTATTACTCCCATCCAGTCTTCGCCACTATTGTTGCCTCATTGCAGCCCATAATCATCATTTTCATCTCACCATCATCATGATACCATCATTCCTAACCTTTCTCTGTGACTCCCATCTTATCTCTATCATCCCCCCCACCTTCATTCCCAATGCATCCTTGTCATAAGGGGTGACCTGATAGAAGTATTTACAATTATGAGAGACATATATGGAGTGGACAGCCAGAATTTATTTTCACAGGGAGGAAATGTCAATGACTAGAGGACATAACTTTAAGGTAAGAGGGACAAAGTTTAAAGGAAATATGCAGGGCCGGGTTGTTTTTACAGAGAGTGGTGGTAGTGGTGGTAGTGGAGGCAGTTACAATAGTGCCATTTAAGATTAGCACATGGATATGCTGGGAATATGATATGGATCACACGCAGGCAGAGGAGAAGACTAGTTTAATAGCATCATGTTTGGCATGGATGTTGTCGGAAGTTTGACTTGTTCCTGTGCTGTTCTGTTCTATATTCTATTTTTCTAGATGCTGCACGCACACATACATTAGCATAAGGGGTTAAATACCCTGAGAGTTATGACTTCCATATTTTTGTTGCTTTTGATAGTCAGAAAATTAAAAAAAATTGATATTAATGTTTTGTGGACAAGGTAGGCTTATCCATTATTCAATCATCAAAATAGGCAGATCCAATGTTGCAGGCCTGGGGCTTTATATAGATTTGGTATATGACTTGGCCCAGTGCTGACTTAGCATGTGATTCCACATAATCTACCAATCCAAGCAAACCAGTGTGCAAAGAGTGTAAAATGTGTACACTATCTTTTCTGTATCATCACTCTCATATAATTCTTCAACTTCTACAATCCATCAACTTATTTTAATTTTCATCATTCCTCTCATTATTCTGTTAATGGTATCACTTCATTCATATAGAAACATATAACATTCTTAAGGGATGGAACAAGCTAGACGCACAAAAAACGTTCCCGATGTTTGGGGAGTCCAGAACCAGGGGTCGCCGTTTAAGAATAAGGGGTAGGCCATTTGGGACTGAGATGAGGAAAAGCTTTTTCACCTAGAGAGTTGTGAATCTGTGGAATTCTCTGCCACAGAAGGCAGTGGAGGCCAATTCACTGGATGTTTGCAAGAGAAAGTTAAATTTAGCTCTGAGGTCTAAAGGAATCAAGGGATATGGGAAGAAAGCAGGATCGGGGCACTGATTTTGGATGATCAGCCATGATCATATTGAATGGCGGTGCTGGCTCGAAGGGCCAAATGGCCTACTCCTGCACCTATGTTCTATTCCATCTGCCTTTACATCCCCTCACTATCTTAACAGCATTCTTTACCACCTCCATTATCGCCACATCATTCATTGCTGGATGTATCCTTCATCTCCTCCAAGACATGCACAGTTATTATGAAACTAAAGAAGATGAGGTGCCTCCAGCTGCTTTCCATTTTGACAAACATGGGTTGAGCTTTCAGACAAGGTTCTTTTTGGATCCTGCTAAATGATCTCCATTACTCTGCCTAAGGGCTTGGTCCTGCTTTCCTGCCATCCAATGTCAGCAGGTGTTCGAAGGAAACCATTTTAGTTGCAGCAGACATCCTCGTGAATTTTATCCCTGTGTCTTCTAAACCTCACAATGGAAGCACCGGAACAGTTCCATGTTACCCTTCAAATTGTTGAAGTTCATGATCATTAATTTTACTTCAATGTTTTAATTTGATCAGTGTGTATTGTCTTGTTCAATAGTTCAATAGTGTGGAAGCTTGAGGTGGCGGTGTTTGTTTATGGAAGATTTATTGAAGCTTGACAGTGCGTATCTTGTTTTTACGTTCTTGCTCTTTATCCTATCTCTGGTCAGGCACCTTCATGGAAAGAAGATCAGTGGGAGGGAGGTGGTCAAGATTTAGGTCTGTGCCATGACAACCTGGCCTAGATTCGGTGTAAGCTTCTAGGATATGCTCAGTTATAAATTGAAGGGGAAGGTTTACTAAGAGGCTGAGACAGAGGCTTAAACTCCATTCCTACATTCAATCGCTTCACCTTGTCCTTGCACTGTTTCATGGGATACCATGAATTGTGTATCGAATTGAAGTAGACTCAAGCATCCCAGTAGGTGGCAGATTGAGGTTGGACGCAGCAACATAGCTTTTACAACAAAATTAAAGAGTTTTTAATAGAGCTATTTTTATAAGCAATGTACTTCTGATTAGAATTTTAAATTGTCACTGTTTTATGTGTCGGTAAATTATCATAATGAGCTGTACACGATGAATGTAAACCATCATGTTTGAACCATTAAACTATCAAACTGTACATGGAGTTGAGGTGAATTTGTTTTGGGTCATACATACCATAATGGTTGATTAATGATATAGCTTGTTGTTCTGTTATGGAGCGGCACGGTGGCGCAGCAGTAGAGTTGCTGCCTTACAGCACCAGAGACCCGGGTTCGATCCTGACTACGGGTGCTACGGGCCTGAACGGAGTTTGTACGTTCTCCCCGTGACTGCATAGGCTTTCTCCGCTGCTCTGTATCCTCCCACACTCCAAAGGCATGCAGGTTTGTAGGTTATTTGGCTTCTGTAAAATTATAAATTGTCCCTAGTGTGTAGCATAGTGCTAGTGTACAGGGTGATCGGTGGTCGACATGGACTCAGAGGATCGAAGGGCCTGTTTCCATGTTACATTTCTAAAGTAAATTAACTATAGTAAAGTGCCAGCTTTGGGCCAGTTGATAGTATTCTTTGCTCTGTTAAACCCGTCCAGTTTGAAGGCTGACTCCTGGCCTGGGAACAAAAATTTAGGAGAGCACACCCCAGTCTATACAAATGTATGATGTATGCTCATGCAGGTAGGATAATTAATGAACCACATCAACAAGATGCCAGTGTTCTACGTAGCAGCTCCTGGTCTCTTCATGATACCCACATTTAGACAAGTTGCGTGCATACACACTTACGTTTCATGTTGATAACCGGAGTATCAGCAATGTACTTTGTGTTGAGTAGGTAAACTTCTCTGTGGACTGACCATATTTCAAACACTGGCCACATTGCTGAGCGTAGCAACAGTTAACAGCTCAGGTGTGTGTGAGCGCAGGAGAGAATACAATGACATAGTGGTGCAGCGGTAGAGCTGCCGCCTTAAGGGGCTGTCCCACTGTACGAACTAATTCAAGAGCTCTCCAGAGTTTAAAAAAAAATCAAACTGGTGGTAAGTACGTAGAATGTACGTTGCGGGTACGTCGTAGCTCGGGACGTCTGTTAGCGGCTCATAACGCTAACGGCAGGTACTCGGGAAACGCGGTTAGCTCGGGAAGACTCATGAAGATTTTTAAACATGTTGAAAAATGTCCACGAGAGCCCCGAGTACCTACGAGCGGCTATTACCGTAATTCTCCGAATTCGAATTAGGGGAAACTCGGGAGAACTCTTGAATTAGCTCGTACAGTGGGACAGCCCCATTACAATGCCAGAGACTTGGGATCAATCCTGACTACAAGTGCTAGTCTGTACGGAGTTTGTAAGTTCTTCCTGGGTCCGAGGGTTTTCGTTAAAGTCACGTATGCACAGCACAGTGAAATTATTTTGCACAACCACAAAATCACTGTCGCCATGTTTTGGAGCCGTTTACAAGGAAAAAAACAGTCCAAAATCTAAAGTCCAGTCCACCTGTTGGAAGTACCAGTGCGCCCCTGATCCAAGTAAGCCCTGGTAAGCCCATGGCTGCTGCAGGCTCACAACCTGATGTTTCCTCTCCTCTGCTGACCGTCTCAGAGTCCAGGGGTTTCTTCAGGTGCTCCGGTTTCCTCCCGCACTCCACAGGTATTGGCTTTGGTAAAATTGTAAATTGTCCCTAGTGTTCAGGTTAGCGCTAGCGTATACAATGATAGCTGGTGGACGACAACACTCAGTCCGTACACTAGCACTATCCTACACACTAGGGACAATTTACTCAGACTTGGTGTGCCTGTTTCTAAAGCCTAAACCAAACTCTACAACAGAAGGCATAGAAACATAGAAAAATATGTACGGGAGTAGGCCATTCACCCCTTCGACCCATTCTTTCATCATATGTCAGTCCCGCCATCCCGGGAATTAACCCACGCTGCACTCCCTCAATAGCAATAATGTCCTTCCTCAAATTAGGAGACCAAAATTGTACACAATACTCCAGGTGCGGTCTCATCAGGGCCCTGTACAACTGCAGTAGGACCTCCTTGTTCCTAAACTCAAATCCTCTCGCAATGAAGGTCAATGAAATTAGCTTTCTTCACTGCCTGCTGCATTACATGCTTACTTTCAGTGACTGAAGTACAAGGACACCCAGGTCTTGTTGCACCTCCCCTTTTTCCAATCTGATGCCATTCAGATAATAATCTGCCAACTTGTTCTTGCCACCAAATTGGATAACCTCACATTTATCCACATTATACTGCATCTACCATGCATCTGCCCACTCACCCAACATATCTAAGTCACGTTGCATCCTCATAGCATACTCATCGCAGCTCACACTGCCACCCAGTTTTGTGTCTTCTGCAAAATTGGAGATGTTACATTTAATTCCCTCATCTAAAATCGTTAATATATATTTTACTGGGGTCCCAGCACCGAGCCTTGCTGCACCCCATTAGTCACTGCCTGCCATTCTGAAAAGGGCCCATTAATTCCTACTCTTTGCTTCCTGTCTGCCAACCAGTTCTCTATCCATGTCAATACCGTACCCCCAATACCATGTGCTTTAATTTTGTTCACTAATCTCTTGTGTGGGGTCTTGTCAAAGGCTTTTTGAAAGTCCAGATACACCACATCCACTGGCTTTCCCTTATCCATTCTACTTGTTACATCCTCAAAAAATTCTAGATTAGTCAAGCATGATTTGTCCTTCATAAATCCAAGCTGAGTTTGACCGATCCAGTCACTGCTTTCCAAATGTGCTGCTATTACACCTTTAATAATCGACAAGCATCTTCCCCACTACCGATGTAAGGCTAACTGGTCTATAATAGTAAGATTAAACGAGAACTTACCAGTTCGAAGTTTGATCGTTATTTTATGAGGAGTACGTTGAGGGAATACGTGAAGAACCCCGCCAGGACGCATGCGTGACATTCTTCAAAGCAGCGGTGTGAAATCACAGATAACTGTAATGACTTAAACATAGTAAGATTAGAGAAGAAATACCAGTTGAGTATATGATCATGGGTGGGAGCGGAGGGCACGTATTCCCTCAACGTACTCCTCATAAAATAACGATCAAACTTCGAACTGGTAAGTTCTCGTTTAATCTTACTATTTTACTTCGGAGTCACGTGAGTGACTACGTGAAGATTTCAAAGCTCTGTGATTTCATGCCGTGGAAACGAGTCCATGCATCACATCTGCCTTAATGACTGTAGGAGGAATTGTGTCAACATATTTTAGACATGAATCCGACATTGAAATCCATGAATTGATTAACACAAATTATAGCCCCTATTTATGGGGTAATTAAATTACAGAACTTAAATTGTTTCTGCAAATGTTCCAGGTTTAATGACTGGTTTATGATAAAATAGTTGGAATGTTTTTCTCCTGACCATCCTGCTGCCTTGAGGATTTGGTCCATTGGTACATCCAACTGCATAGCTGCCGATGTAGCTGCAGCCCTGGTGGAATGAGATTTAAAAATATTAGTATCCATCCCAGCCTGTATTAGAACCTGTTTCAGCCATCTTGAGATGGTCTGGACCGTCACTCTTTTGTGTGGTTGCTTATGGCTGACTAAAAGTGCCTTCTCATTGCCTCTGATGATTTTCGTGTTCTCCATGTATAACGACAAATGTCTTACTATACAGAGACGATCATCTGTTGGGTAAGACCTAAATTCTATATTGAGGCCTGCTGATCCCTGTCTGTTCTGCTTTACTAATTCATAAATATGAAACGTAATATTTTCAGATGAAGAAGTCATGTTGTCCAGTCTTAATTTATGTAATGACTGTACCCTTTGTGCCGTGACCAATGCCATTAGCATGACTGTTTTTAATGTCAGTCTATGTAGGGACAGAGCTGTTGCTGGAGACCAATTCCTGAGCATCTTCAGGACAATACTCACATCCCATATTTGGGAGTACCTGGTTCTTGGGGGATTGGTATTAAAAATTCCCCTCATAAGTTTTGTTACCAGTGGGTGAGTCCCAACAGAGTGACGCTCTGTTCCTTGCCATAGATAAGTTGATAGGGCACTTCTGACGCAGTTGATGGCACTATAACTGAGCCCCTCATCATAATGGAGGCCTGCCAGGTATTCCAGAACAGACGGGATGTTCATATCTCTGTAGGTGATGCTGTTTTTGTGACAATACATCTACCACTTCCTGATATAGACCAGATACTGTTTTTTGGTGGACTGTCTGTGGCCCGCCGAAATCATGTTCACTGTTCGGTCCGTCAGTCCCAGCTGTAGTAGTGGTATTTTTAAACTCTACAAATTAATAAATTCAAATAGTTATGGCATGGGTGGCTATCCCTTGTTACGGGATGAACCAATAAGTCTGGTCTATTCGGGATGGTGATACATGGTTCTAATACCATGTTCAGTATCACTGTGAACCATGGTTGAGTAGGCCAATCGGGTACTACCAAAATACCAGACGCAGAGTCTTGCTGTATTTTCCTTAATACCCGACTGATGAGGCAGAAAGGAGGGAATGCATAAATAAACAATTTCCTCCCCCCAACGCAGCGAAAATGCATCTGTCGCCGCTGCCCCAGGATCTGGTTCCCACGAAACATAGTTTGATAACTGGTGATTAAGCCTGGATACGAATAGATCGATATCTGGTGTTCCATATCGTGCTGTAATATCAGCAAATACTTTTTATTCAACATCCATTCGGTGTTTTCATTAAATATGCGTGACCTGGTGTCTGCCACTAAATTTAGTTTACCTGGTAGGTAAGTAGCTGATATCCAAATATCTCTCTGGATACACCACTGCCAAATTGTATTAGCCAGATTGTCACATGATGTCGATTTGTTTCCACCCATGTGTTTGATATATGCTACCACGGTGGTATTGTCAATCTGTAGTCTAACATGCTGGTGATATGACCCAGTACAATATGACTTTAGGCCATAGAATGCACCCAACATTTCCAGGTAGTTTATGCCCAGTGTTAGTAATAATGATGCATCCTGAGCAGTCCATCTACCTCCACAGCTGGAGATGGAATTGGTGGCACCCCAACCAAGTGCACTGGCATCAGTTTGTAGCACCATAGAAGGGTTGCTGATAATGATTGGATTGAAACAAAGCCAAATGTTATCTATCCACCATTTTAGTTCCATTATAGCTTTGATTGGTAGCTTCATTGGTCTGTCAAAATGACCAGCATTAATTTTGAGTGCTTGTATTTTTGCTCTCTGTAAATTTTGGTAATGTAAAGGTCCAAATTGTGTGGCAGCCACCATTTTGCCATTTACTTTTGCTACCAATCTGATGGACGGTTACTGATGTCAATGAGGTTATTGCAAGCCTCTATTAAGTCTATAGCCTTTCCCCTTGGCAAAGTCACCGACATGTGAACTGAGTCAATGGTGAACCCTAAATAGTCCATAGTAGTGGAAGGCGTTAATTTAGATTTAACTGGATGGATAATAAACCCCAGTTTTTCAAATAACTGTTTTGTGGCTGTTACAGTTTGTTTGGCCAATTCCAAAGTTTTGCCCACAATAAGTATGTCATATAGATATGCCATGACCATGTGTTTTCGTTTCCGTAGAAACGCTAGGGCTGGTTTCAAAATTTTAGTGAACAGCCTGGGGGCTGATGTTAACCCATTTGGCAGCGCTCTATACTGCTAGCGCTGTCCCATCCAGTTGAATTTTAAGTAACATCTGTGGTCACCTCGTATAGGCACTGAATAGTAAGCATTTTTTAATCGATGCTAGCCATGAAGTAACCTTTGGAAATCAATTGTTTAGCAGTAACAAAGGTTTCCATTTTAAATTGAATATATTGTACAAATGTATTCAATTTGGTCAGATCTATGATGATGCGACAACCACTATCTTTTTTGTTTTTGGTAAAGATATTGGACACGAATTCTAGCGGTTCGTGTTGGGATTTTTCAATTACCCCTTTTGCGTAAAGCCGCTCCAATTCAGCATGCGCTTCTGATTTTTCTTTACCGGAAAGTACGAACATTCGGTTCGGTATATATTGAACTGGAGGGCTGTACTTGTGTATAAATTCTATTGTATATCCCTGGATACTGCTTAAAATATAAATATCGGTAGTTAACATACTCCATGCATCCAGAAAGGAGAGTAATCTCCCCCCAACCTCCATGCTCCCTGCAATTTGTAGGGAACCAGACCCACCTACCTCCATAGTTACCAGTGGCAGGTTTACTTCTTTTTGTAAATCCTTGTGCTACAACTGTTGATGTTGAGGCGTCGGTGTCTGGGTTTGTGGTTTGGTTGATTTTGGAGGTTTGCGTATCTTCCAAGAAGGCCGGTCTGGGCCATGGCCTAAGAAAGACTCATGTTTGGTGTACCGGACCTACGAGCTTTCACCAGTCGGTCTTGTTCTACTGGTGGGTGCGTAAGGGTGCTGTCTATGGCCGTGTGTTGCAAAACAGTGCCAGTGCATCCTGTTGGTTCTGCGACATGTCCTTCTCATCCACTGTGCGGGTGAAAGCTGTTATCCCCGCTGTTTAGGAGTTTCCATATACAATTATTTACTACAGGAACATTCAGGGATATACAGTTACCTGGTGTCAGGTGTCCTCCAGGTTTTGGCCAGTCTGGTCTGGCTGTATGAAGTTGGACACCATGTCCAGTAGATTTTCACGTTCCTGCACCCCCTGCACACTTGGTTTCTGTTCTGCAAACCCCTCTTCAGGATCAGCCCAGAACTGACCCCCAGTACTCCCCTCTGACGAGGGAGAAACACTGTGCAGCCCTACAAGAGGTGCTGCTGTGGGTTTTACATAGAGCCCACAGTGACTCGACTCCATCTCCCGGAGCCTGTCACGTTGGAGCAAATGCTCCACACACCGCTCCATCCGGCTCCAGCGCTCACGGTCGCTGGCCGCCCGCGGCTGCTCAAAGTTGGACTCATCTGAGTCCACGACTTTGATGGTTTTTTGTTTTGCCTTACTGCCCGGCCGCGGAGTGGATCTGGCCGGTGCGGAGGCGACATCGGGCACAGCTGATCCCATTATAGGTGATTCAAGTGTCGCTGGCCGCTGCTGGCCCACCAGCTTTGTCGCAGCCCTCGTTGGTTTCTTCGACTTTTCCATGCTCCCTACCTGTAATCAGCATGGGAAAACACAAAAAGACCGCAGAGTACTCTTACCTGCAGGTCCTGGTTTAAATTGTCGCTATGGGGGAACGTCGTTCCACCCCGCCTCCTGCCGTTTTCGACTTGTCAAAGTCGACGGCCCCATTCTTAATAGTCTCCCGCCCGGCCGTGGTGTTCTGGGACCAAATGTCGGCACAGCTGATCCCACTTACGGGGCTTGTGCCTTCAGCTGCTGCTGGCTCCCGCAACTTCGCGGTCCTCCCCAGCCAGCTTTAATCGCAGCACTTGTGGACACTATTTTGTCCAGCTTCCCCCCCCCCTGTGTAAAAACAGCGCGGGGACAAAAACTACCGCAGAGTAAATCACTTACCTGCAGGTCGCGGTTTCAAACTTACCGCTGCGGGGGAACGCTCCACCCCGCCTGTCGCTTCGCAAGCGTGAAAGCGATATGACACGCATGCGTCCTAGCGGGGTTCTTCACGTAGTCACTCACGTGACTCCGAAGTAAAATTGATGTTACATTGGCGACTGTCCAGTCCACAGGAGCTGATCCAGAGTCGAGAGAACATTGGAAAATGATCCCCAATGATCCCCACGATTTCTAGGGCCACCTCCTTAAGTACTCTGGGATGCAGACCACCAGGCCCTGGAGGATTTATCTGCCTTCAGTCCCAACAGTTTACCTAACACCATTTCTTGACTAATGTGGATTCCCTTCAGCTCATGCCTCCCACTAGATCCTCGGTCCCCTAGTATTTCTGGGAGATTGAGTCTTCTTTAGTGAAGACAGAACCAAAGTACTCGTTTAACTGTTCTGCCATTTCCTTGTTTCCCATTATACATTCACCTGTCTCTGATTGTAAGGGACCTACATTTGTCTTCACTAATCTTTTCCTTTTTACATGTCTAAAGATGCTTTTACAGTCAGTTTTTATATTACTCGCAAGCTTTCTTTCATGCTCTTTTTCTTCCCTCTCAATTAACCCCTTTGCCCTCCTCTGTTGAGTTCTAAATTTCTCCCAGTCATCCGGTTTTCTGCTTCCTCTGGCCAATTTATATGCCTCTTCCTTGGATTTAACACCATCCTTGATTTCCTTCGTTAGCTATGTTTGAGCCGCCTTCCCCTTTTTATTCTTTCGCCAGACAGTGATAAACAATTTTTGTTCATCCATGCGATCTTTAAATCTTTGCTATTGCATCTCCTCCGTATAATTTAGGTATAATTTGCCAGTCTATCCTAGCCAATTCCCATCTTATACCTTCAATGTCTCCTTTCTTTAAGTTCAGGACCCTAGTCTCTGAATTAACCGTGTCACTCTCCATCCTAACGCAGAACTCCATTATATTATGGTCACTGTTGCCCAAGGGCCTTTGCACAACAAGATTGCTAACTAATCCTTCCTCATTGCACAATACCCAGTCTAGGATGGCTTGCCCTCTAGTCGGTTCCTCCACATATTGGCATAAAAAACCATCCCGTATCCAATCCAGGAAATCCTCCTCCTCAGCAACATTATCAATTTGGTTGGCCATATCGATATGTAGATTAAAGTCACCCATGATAACTGCTGTATCTTTGCTACACGCATCCTTAATTTCCTGCTTGATGTTATCCCCAATTCCCTAATGCAGAATGGCATGGTTTGGGAGGCCGTTAGGAGAGTACTAACGGTAGAAACTTGATGAGTAATAACGATATGCACTTGACCAGCAGGGTGTGTCAGATGGGTGTGCGCTGTAAGGGACCTCCAGTGTCAGCAGCACAGGTGCTATAGTAAAAAGACAATGAAAGTTGGTGATCCCATGCAGATGTGCACACCTTGGCTGTGTTGCTCACAGAGGGACAAGTCTTTCAGTCCACAGAGTCAGCACCAACCATCAGCCACTTTTAGTTTAGAGATACAGTGTGGAAACAGACACTTCGGCCCACCAATTCCGAGCAGACCAGCGATTCCCATACACTAGCACTATCCTGCACACTAGGGACAATTTATGTCTGAAGAAGGGTTTCGGCCCAAAACGTTGCCTATTTCCTTCGCTCCATAGATGCTGCTGCACCCGCTGAGTTTCTCCAGCACTTTTGTCTACCAGAGACAATTTATAATCTTTACCAAAGCCAATTAACCTACATACCTGTACGTCCTTGGAGTGTAGGAGGAAACTGGAGCGCCTGGCCTAAACCCACATGGTCACAGAGAGAATGTACAAACTCTGCATGGACAGCACTCGTAGGCAGGATAGAACCTGGGCCTGTAAGGCAGCTATACCACTGCGCCACCGTACCACCCCACTTATTACATTAATACTATGTTAATCCCATTAGGTGAACAAATACAAACAAAGTTATAAGCTGTGACTTTATAAAATGGTGAAGCAGGCTCAAGGGGCTTAATGGCCCATTTCTATTCCTAAATTGTATGATAGTACATACAATTACAACTCAAGTCAGGGGAGAAGCAAAGCCATGTAGTAAGATGATGTGTTAATACCATCTAATAATCCAATATTCACAAATGGGATGTCGGAGAGATATTTTTGAAAAATGGAGGACTGAACCAGGAGTATATTTAATTTCCAATATTTTTCCAAAAGTGGGCAGGACCAAAACATATGGGTCAGTGAGGCCACTTCAGGGTTACATCTGTCACAGGTAGGATTTATATGACCATAAAAACGAGCTAACTTATCTTTTGATATATGAACTCTGTGAACCACCTTGAATTGTATCAGAGCGTGTCTTGCACACATTGAGGAAGTATTAACTAATTGAAGAATCCTCTCCCATTTCTCTATAGATAGAGAAATTTGGAGTTCCCTTTCCCAGTCATTCTTAATTTTATCAAATATATCTATCTGTAATTTCAAAATCAACTCATAAATAGTCGTTATTAATCCTTTCTGATAAGGGTTCAGATGTAAAAAAAATTCCAAGATTTCGGTTTGATGTGGTAGCAGAAAAAAGGGTAGAGTAGCCTTCAAAAAATGTCTAATTTGTAAATATCTAAAAAAGTGTGAATTAGGTGAATTATATTTATTGGAGAGTTGTTCGAAAGACATAAAACAACCATCCAAAAACAAATCACCAAAGGCTACTAATCCCTTCCTCTTCCATAACAGAAAGGCTTGATCAGTACTAGAAGGTTGGAAGAGAAAATTAGATAAGATAGGACTCGATAAGATAAAATCATTCAGTCCAAAAAAATTACGAAACTGAAACCATATTCGAAATGTATGTCTTATTATTGGGTTAGTCGTATATTTATTCAATCTCATAATTGTAAAAGGTAACGAGGCCCATAGAATAGAAGCCAATGATAGCCCTTGTATAGAATCACGTTCAAGATTTATCCATCATGGGCATTGGGTATCTTCTAAATCTTTTGTCCAAAATGTTAAATAACGAACATTAACTGCCCAATAGTGGAATCTAAGGTTCGGCAGTGCCAAACCACCGTCTTTTTTTTACTTAGTCTGGAATTTTTATTCTGCCATATATATGAATAAATTTTGGAATCAATAATATCAAAGAAAGATTTGGCAATAAAAATTGGTATCGTCTGAAATAAATTTTTGATACTATTTCTGTCGTTTAGGTATTGAATTACAACCTCATCCTATTACTGCAATTTTTGGGCCGCTCCGCCCATCGGCTGATTGCTTTTACCACATTAATCGCCAGAAGATCTATTTTATTTAAATGGAAAGACTCTAACCCTCCGACCACACTCCATTGGTACTCTGAAATGATATCATGTTTAAATTTAGAAAAAAATCAGGAGTGACATTGTTGAACCCTTGGTTAAATTTGATACGACTTGGGGAAGATTTATTCAACATTTTCACACAACATAAATTGCTCCCTCTCCAACCGTTATAACAATTATTTTACCTTTATATGGTGGAACGGACTTGACGACAAACTGTTGAAATTCTCAGCTCAGATTCTGTTTTGCTTTTTTTTTCTAGTTTAGGGGGGTTTTGTTTCTTCCTTTTTTCTCTTTTTTTTCTTTATTTTTCTTTTTATCTTTTTGTTTTTTTTCTACATATGTAAGTTTTCTTTTAAATATATTAAATATTTAACTATATTTACATATAGACCGGGAGGTGTATTCAATGTGTATTCAATTATCATTATTCTTTTTGTTTTGCTTTTTGTTTTGTTTTTGTTTTTTGGAAAAAAACTAATAAAAAGATTTTAAAAGAAAGGAGTGTATTTAATTCCTGTGAGACAATTTTGAAGAGTTCTATAATTATGAATGTGTTGACGAAGTGGAGTCTATGCAAGGAACAATGCGTGTTTTGCGTGAATTAAGTACAAAGTGACACCACCTCAGGCCATGCAGAGAATACAGTGTCAATGACAGAAGCTCCTTGGAGAAGATCAAAATGACTGAAGAAACTTAATCACTGTAAGTAATGTAAATAAATAAATCCAATTTTCAAGTAAGGGGAAGGCAGCATATTAAGTGTACTAACATATGCAGGAGTAAACACAGAATTGAATAATGATCCTACAGTTCTCCATGTCTGGTTATGATCTGCAACATTTCCTGTGTTGTTGAAACAAGTCACCTATAATTGTGGACATGCATTATCGGTTCAGTGTAGTGCTGAAGGACTGCTTCACTTGTTGGCATTGCTTCCTCTCCATGGGGGCAGATGTAAATAATTTGCAATGTTTTATGAGTAATTTTGTTCCAGTGTCCAGACTTGCAACACTTAAGATAATTAGTTAATTTACCACATTTCTGCATTTAGGAAGTAGTGTCCATAAATTGGATGCATTGCATTACATTACAGCCAAAATATGCATTTAACAAGTTGTAGATGCAAAAATTGGTAAACAGATGCTATTTCGTTATGTTCAATCAAGCAGCAGACTTTAAGGTTAGAAATCTAGATCAAATCTAGGTTGAGATAAATTACATAGAGAAATCCCCTAGAATCTGCTGAAACTAAAACAAAGTTTGCCAGTTACAATTAAATTGATGAAGGAACAAAGAACTGCAGATGCTGGTTGATACACAAAAGAAAATAGGTGCGGGAGTTGGCCATTCGGCCCTTCGAGCCAGCACTGCCATTCAATAAGATCATGGCTGATCATCCAAAATCAGTACCCTATTCCTGCTTTTTCCCCATATCTCTTGATTCCATTAGCCCTAAGAGCTATATCTAAATCTCACTTGGAAACATCCAGTGAATTGGCCTCCACTGCCTTCTGTGGCAGAGAATTTCACAGATTCACAAATCTCTGGGTGAAAACGTTTTTTCTCATCTCAGTCCGAAATGGTCTACCCTTATTCTTAAACTGTGACCCATGGTTCTGGACTCCCCAACATTTTTCCTGCATCTAGCCTGTCCAATCCCTTAAAAAATGTACATGTTTCTATAAGATACCCTCTCATCCTTCTAAATTCCAGTGAATATAAACTGTCATAGTTGCACGTGTGGAAACAGGCCCTTCGGCCCAACTTGCCCATGCCAACCAACATGCCCCATCTACAATGCTCCCACCATGCTAAATTTAGCTGATATCCACCCAAACCTATCCTATCCATGCAATGGTGGGATACTACCATGCAGCGGGTAAGATCATCTCTGACCCCTCTCACCCTGGCCACAAACTCTTTGAATCACTTCCCTCTGGAAGGCGACTCCGGACTGTCAAAGCCAGACATAAAAACAACCAGACTTAAAAACAGCTTTTTTTCCCACGAGTAGTAGCTCAACTCAATAACCAAAAATCTGTAGCTTCCTTTAACTCTGGTATTTTATTTAATTCACATGTTTAATCGATAATGTTTTATTATTAATGTTTAATGTTTTATGTATCATTCATAACTGTCACTGTATGTCATGTTGTCACGTGGGCGGAGCACCAAGGCAAATTCCTTGTATGTGAATACTTGGCCAATAAAATTATTCATTCATTCATCTAAGGAAGATTGATGAAAAATGTGGGAAGAATAAAAATGGGATTAATGTAGGATTGTGATAAATGGATTGTTTGTGGTCAGAGCGGACTGAATGGACTGTTTATGTTTATGTGTAATGTGTCTTTATGACAATATAGATTCTGTGCTTGATTTTTCTGGGGCATCCTTCCCTTCTGGCAGTCATTAAAATCAATACCCCTTAATTTCTTGGAAAATAAATGAAATTGAAGACGCTGGAATTGCTGGAATTTGAAACAAAAATTAAAATGCTGGTCAAGCAGCAGGAAGAGATGCGATCTGATACATTGCTTATCACAGATGCTGCCTGGATTCCTGACTGACTCGGCACACAATAGCAGATTACTTTATTGAATTCATCGTGGGACTTAGGACAGTTTTAAGATGTTGTTGTTATGCCACTTTGTTACACAGAGTATCAAGACAATTAAAAGAAGTTGGAATTATCCACACCATTTGTAGTTAGGAGCAAAAGACCTTCTGTGAAGCTAATAGCTTTTTAATTTAGAGACACAAAAGACTGCAGGTGCTGGAATCTTGAGCGAAACACAAAGTGCTGGAGTAACTCAGCGGATCAAGCAGCATGAGTGGAGGGAATGTATAGATGATGTTGAGGCCCTTCTTAAGTCTCATTGGGAAATTTAAATGGTTTAGCTTAGTTTAGTTTAGAGATACAGTGCGGAAACAGGCCTTTCGGCCCACCGAGTCTGCACTGTCCAGCGATCCCCGCACATTAACACAGGCCTACACATTTGTATACTCAAGTATACAAACCAAAGCTAATTAACCAACAAACCTGTATGTCTTGGAGTGTGGGAGGAAACCAAAGATATCGGAGAAAATCCACCCGGTCACGGGGAGAATGTACAAACTCCATACAGACAGAACCCGTAGTTGGGATTGAAACCAGGTCTCTGGCACTGTAAAGCAGCAACTCTACCGCTGCACCACCTTTCTGAGGTCTTTATAATAACCTCTTTCTCTCACATAAAATAATGTGCTTATTATTGCAGCTCTAACTGCTTCCATTAAACTATTGAGTCTCACTCTAACAGAGATATTCCATCTATTCTGCCCATCTCTCCCCACCTTCTTTGCTGCTGTAAGCTAACTTGATTTTCTCTCTTTACCAGTTCTTTACACGTTCTGACAAAGGGTCTGAGACCTGATAATAACTGTTTCCCTTTCCAGAGATGCAGTCTTACCTGCTGAGAGTTGCCAGGATTTTCTGCTTATATTTCAAATTTCTAGTACAGGTACCTCAAGAGTCAAGAGTGTTTTATTATCATATGTCACAAACAGAACAACCTACTTGCAGCAGCACTACAGAATATGTTAACGTAGTACTCTGTAAACAATATAATAAATGAAAAAAAAAAGTGGGTGTGGGTCTCTGTTGATGCTGGCTGCCTTTTTGAGGCAGCGACTCCTGTAAATGCTTTGGATGCTGGGGAGGGTCAGTACCCGTGATGGACCCGTGACGGCAGTGTTCACCATTTTTCGCCCTCTTCTTCGCTCCTGGGCATTCAAGTTGCCGAACCAGGCCGTGATGCGACCAGTCTATGTGCTCTCTACTGTTCACTTGTAGAAGTTCAAGAGAGTCCACTCTGACATACCGAATCACAGCAATCTTCTCAGGAAGTAGAGACTTTAATGGGCTTTGTTTCTTCAAATTAGGCATCTCCAATTGTTGCTTCCATTTTTGAGCTTGATTCCAATTTGTCAAATAAATTGTTAATGACTTAGATTAGCACCCACAATAAACATGTGGCCGTCATTAACTGATTACTATAAATGGGTTCCTGCTCTGCATAGTTGCTGTCTTTGAAAGAGGTCTTTGAAAATTATACCTGAAAGACTAAATTACAAGGAGAGGTTACATATTACATATTTACTGCCCAGAGTTTCGAAAGCTGAGAGGTCATCTAATGCGTTTTTAGCCAATGTTTAATACAATAAATAATAAACTAAAACTATGCTCGGAAAGATACACGATTTCAATAACAGGGAAGCAAAATGAAAAATAGCCCAGTTTTAAATGTTGCAAGGACCTTTGAAGGTATGATTTCACACAATGGCAGTGCAAATTGGGAACCTTGTCCAACACATTTGAAGAAAGAAAGCCCATTAAAGTCTCTAACTTCCTGAGAAGATTGCTGTGAATGCTATCCTGTGAATGCTATACAGCTAAATGAATTATGAATTAAGAACAATAGATTTTGTTCAGTTCTTAGTTCATGCTGCGAATAGAATGGAAAAATGGTGCTGTGATTAAAGTCAAGTTTATTTGTCACATACATATGTGATGTTTCACTGCACATACAAGATGTGCAGTGAAATGAAAGTGGCAATGCCTGCGGATTGTGCAAATAGAACAGAACAACAGAACAGAATAGAACAGAACCAGTATATACATTTTAGGAAAAAATAAATTAAAAAAGACACAACACAACAGTAAATTAGTAAATTAGTCCCTGGTGAGATAAGAGTTTACAGTCCTGAAACTCGGTCTCATCCTCTCTGTTTTCACAGCGTGACAGCGGAGGCCCTTGCCTGACCGTAGCAGCTCGAACAGATCGTTGCTGGGGTGGTAGGGGTATTTCATGATTTTGCTGGCTCTGGATCTGCACCTCCTTGTGTATAGGTCCTGCAGGGGGGTGAGTGTTGTTCCCATAGTGCATTCGGCCAAATGCACTACTCTCTGCAGAGCCTTCCTGTCCTGGGCAGAGCTGTTCCCAAACCAGATTGAGATGTTGCCGGACAAGATGCTTTCTACAGCACCAGATAGAAGCACTGAAGGATCCTCAGAGAGACTCTGAATTTCCTCAGCTGCCTGAGGTGGTAAAGGTGCTGCATTGCCTTACTCACCAGTGTGGCAGTGTGTGTTGTCCATGTCAGATCTTCTGTGATGTGGACTCCCAGGTATTTAAAGCTGCTCACCCTATCCACAGGAGTCCCCGGATGTTGAGCCCTTCTAAAGTCCACAATCAGCTCCTTAGTTTTTGTGACATTCAAGAGGAGGCTGTTGTTCTGACACCCAGAATGCCAGGTCAGCCACCTCCTCCCGGAAGATCTTCTCATCGTTATCAGAGATCAGGCCCACCACCACAGTGTCATCAGCAAACTTGATGATGGAGTTGGAGCTGAACCTAGCCACACAGTCATGTGTGTACAGGGAGTACAGTAGGGGGCTGAGGACGCAACCCTGGGGGGATCCTGTGTTCAGGGTGAGAGTGTTGGAGGTAGGTCTCCCCATCTTGACTATCTGGGGCCTGGCGGTGAGAACGTCCAGGACCCAGGCACACGGGGGAGTGTTCAGTTCCAGTTCCAGCAGCCTCTCAGCAAGTCTGGTGGGGACTATGATATTGAGAGCTGAACTAAAATCAATGAACAGCATCCTCACATAGCCCCCCTTCTGGCTGTCAAGGTGAGAGAGAGCGGTGTGCAGAACCTGGGAGACCGCAGGAAGGCGCAGATGCGAGGGAGGAAGGCGCAGATGTGGTTCTTGATCAGTCCCTGGAAGCATTTCATGATGACCGAGGTGAGGGCCACCGATCGATAATCATTCAAACCAGCTGGAGAGGCATTCTTTGGCACTGGTACAATGGTGGATCTTTTGAAGCAGGCAGGGACCACAGACTTGGCCAGGCAGAGGTTGAATATTGTGGTGAGCACTGGAGCAAGCTGAGTAGCACAAGACTTTAGTACTCGCCCAGATATACCATTTGGGCTTATAGCTTTCCTTGTGTTCACACGTGTCAGAGCCCTCCTCACGTCATGCTCGGTCACCGAGAATGTGTGCACGTCCCCAGCGGTGGACCTCCCTCCCTCAGACGAGAGCTTGAGGGTCTGAATGGTCACGACTGCTTGTAAGAGATGCTGTAGAAAGATATGACAGTATTGTATAATGTGAGATTTATTTTAGTTTATTATTTTAAAATCCTCCAAACACTGGCAGTGAGGTAATGTGAGTACTTTTCAATCTGTAATGAAAGACTCGAATACTTTCACTCTCCCAGAGTTTTTCCAGGTGCTCCTTAAATATTCCTTTATGTTGGTTTGAGTTTGCATCTCCATTCTAGTTGAAATGTAGCCGGTTTCTTTGCGATTACTAATACAGGCAACTTGCTTGTTACTTTTCTATCTGCACATTTTTCAGTATTTCAGCTTTGTAAAACACCACAGCACCGTCTTTAGCTCATTGGTGCATTTTTATCAATCACAAAGCTTATTTGTCTGATTGTCACTCAGACGGGGACACAATGTTAAAAATATGGCCACACAGAAATGGATGGACTGGAGAGAGTGGGAGGCAGGAGACTGGCTAATCATTCAAGTCTGCTTCATGCTGAATAATGGTTGGAACATCATAAGTAGACATGGTGTCTCTCAGAGTAGATGAGGTGTCATAGACTTGTTCAGGATAGAAAACATATCCTTTCGTCCACTGCACCTATGTAAACCATCATGCCTATATTTACTAATTCCACTTGCTTGAATTAATTCCATATCCTTTGATGCCCTGTCCATTCAAATATCTGTCTAGATGCTTCTTAAATGTTGTTACTGTTACTATCTCCACCACCTTCTCTGGCAGCTCTTTCCAGATACCAACTACTCTTTGCATGAAACATTTACCCTTCAGATCCCCTTCAAACCAATGCAGTACTATAAAGCAAATTTAGTTTAGTTTAAAACGAAGGTAGGCATAAAATGCTGGAGTAACTCACCGGGACAGGCAGCATCTCTGGAGCGAAGGAATGGGTGACATTTTGAGTCGATACCCTTTTTCAGACTGATTTAGTTTAGTTTAATTTAGTTTAGTTTAGTTTAGTTTAGATATACAGCATGGAAACAGGCCCTTCAGCACACTGAGTCTGCACCGACTTGCAATCCCCGCACATTAACACTATCCTACATACACTAGCGACAATTTACATTTATACCAAGCCAATTAACCTACAAACCTGTACGTCTTTGGACTGTGGGAGGAAATCAAAGATCTCGGTGAAAACCCACGCGGTCAAGGGGAGAATGTACAAGGGGAGAATGTACAAGGGGAGAATGTACAAGGGGAGAATGTACAAGGGGAGAATGTACAAACTCTCTATAACCACCCATAGTCAGGATTGAACCCGAGTCTCTGGCGTTGAAAGCGATGTAAGGCAGCAACTCCACTGCTGCACCACTGTGCGTGCCACTTTGAGAGCCAAAGTTCTTTATGTAAGGATTGACCTGTGGGTCTGCTCTGGAGCTGTTCCAAAGCTACTGTATGTCCCAGCATGTGGTGGGACCAAATGTGGGCACAGTGTTCCAGATGTGGTTTAAGCAGTAACTCGAGAGATATCATGTGGAAGAAACATGGTTAACTGATCAAAAGGCTATAAACAAATTAAACGACATGCTGGAGCAGGTCATGCATTCCTTCCATCCAGAGATGCTACCTGGCCCGCTGAGTTACTCTAGCATTAATGTGTCTATAAACAACACACTGACCTGTTTGGGTATGTCAATGAAAATTAATTCAGTGGAATATGATCTAACATGCTTTGCTGATAATGAAGTGATTTAGTGAATAAAAAAATGGAGCAGAAAGACTTATGAGTTTGCCACAAAGTAAGGGGGAAAGTTAAGTAAACTGAAATAAAATGTGGGGTTTTCACTTTCACAAATTCACAAGCTGAATGCAAGATCAACTAGATGTCCTGTTGACAGCATTGGGTCAAAGTTGTGGAATCCTATACCTGATTGCTGAGGGAACAATTCTATCAGATGAACTAATGTGGTTCAAGTGGCTCATCACCACCACTCACAGGTAACAAAGGATGGGAAATAAATGCCATCACGCCCATATTTTGAGCAGCAATGAGCGATGGTTCAGCATGAGACTGCAAGAAATGCAGCATTGCCTGCATGTTTCTACACTTGCATTTATGCAGTAGGTTTAGGGAGCCACAAAGTGCTTTGTTACTTTAATGCCCCTGTCCCACTTAGGAAACCTGAACGGAAGCCTCTGGAGACTTTGTGCCCCACCCAAGGTTTCCGTGCGGTTCCCGGAGGTTCCCGTAGGTTTTTGTCAGTCTCCCTACCTGCTTCCACTACCTGCAACCTCCGGCAACCACCTGCAACCTCCGGGAACCGCACGGAAACCTTGGGTGGGGCGCAAAGTCTCCAGAGGTTTCTGTTCAGGTTTCCTAAGTGGGACAGGGGCATAAAGGTACTGCACAAATTCCTGATGTTGTATCGGACAAAATTTGCCAGGGAGGATCAGACCTGCAGACATGTGGCTGACATATTGACTTTGATGTCATTAAAATAAAGAATTGCAAGCAGACCATTAAACTACATTCCTCTCAATGAAAACTTTCAAACTTCCATTTGGAAATGTATGGCAATGTTTGCATCCCTCAGTTAAATTTCATTCCGTGCCTCCTTCCTGACGGTCCATCATTTCCTGCATAAACTGTCTGAATCCCACAATTAGATTCCACTCTACATCTTGCTACTCGATACCCCATGATTCTGTACAGAAACCATCAGAACCATAGATTAGATCCCAGTTTTGAACTTATTCCCCGTAATGAAGTAGCTCATTTGCTAGCAACTTATTCTTGATAATATAACAAATACTTCTCGATTAGATTCCACCCAGAAAGTCAACTGCCTTTCTCTGTAATGTCTATTTATGCAAACTTCTATAAATCCAATTTTGATTAATGCAACCGAATTAATTGCTGCAGAACATTCCACAGACAAAAATATTTTTCAGGCTAATTGCTGTTGGATTTCTAATTTCCTTGGCAGAATATTCAGCAGAGGATCTGGCTGTTTTGTAAAAGCCTGAAGTGGGACCAGGAACAAACAAGTGTAGTAATTAGATATAGTGAACGGAAATAATTTCAAAACTGACAGGCAAAAAAATATAGTGTTGTGTTTCCAAAGTATTTGCTCTTAAACCTACTGCCTGTTTACCGTTTTTTTTGCTGTGTAAAAGTTTACTGTCTAATTCACTGTGGTACAGAGGTAGCTCTGAATGCATCTGGCAATTTTGAATACCTAAATCCCCTGAAGCTGCACACACATAACTGTGCCATTGAGGAGAGCTGGCACACACTGATGTGATCAAATGGTGCAAAAACGTTAAGTTATGTTCAGCGACAGCATCAAAGTAAAAATCATACCCTCGGTCCTGTCTGCTCTGCCTTTCACTTCCAGGGTAATCAAGGCTGGAATGTTTCTAAAACTGTTTTCTAACTTTTTTTTGGATGCCATGAATATCTGACGCTGAAGCAGATGTAAAAAAATATGACAGGAGATATGAAATAAAACCCGAAAACTCAAGAAACTCTTAGCAGGTCAAGCAGCTTTGTGTGGAGCAGGAAACAGAAAAAATCATTCTAGGTCAACAATATTTCATGTTCAGATGGATTGTCACAGAACTGAAATGTTAACTTGAAACAGAACTGAGACAGTCCGAGGACGAATTTCCACCTGAAATGTCACCGATTCCTTTTCTCCGGAGATGCTGTCTGACCCGTTGTGTTACTCCAGCATTTTGTGTCTATCTACAATGAAACATTAAATTTGAATGTCAGTAAGTAGGAATATGTGAAGTCCGTTGTGTCTTTGAAGTCCCTTCTCATTCAATCTTACTTGAATCTTACTTGACCCGCTGAGTTACTCCAGCATTTTGTAGCTGCCTTCGATGTAAACCAGCATCTGCAGTTCTTTCTTACACGTTACTTGAATCTTAAATCTGTTTACTCTTGAAAAGGTTCAATTAACCCTTCGCCACGGAAGCCACTTGGGAGAGAGTTTCAGAAGTCCATGAAGATGTGTTCCCTGGCATTGCCTCTGACTATCCTCATTAATTTGAAGGGTTATTTCCCCCTTGCTGTGAATCTCCCACCAAGGGAGCTATTCACTTGCAACTATCTTAGCATCTCAATCCAAAGCCCCTCCATAATAGATACGGCTCGGATGGCATTGCTCTCTCAGCTCTCTGTTCAAAGTTTATGAGTTCAGGACCTTTAGTTTAGTTTAGTTTAATTTATTGTCACGTGTACCGAGGTACAGTGAAAAGCTTTTCTTGTATGCTATCCAGTCAGCAGAAGGACAATACATGATTACAACCGAGCCATTTACAGTATAGATACATGATAAGGGAATGAGGTTTAGTGTGAGGTAAAGCCAGCAAAATCCGATCAAGGAGAGTCCGGGGGTGACCAAAGAGGTAGATAGTAGTTAAGCACTGCTCTCTGTTTGTGGTAGGATGATTCATTTGCCTGATAACAGCCGGGAAGAAACTGTCCCCAAATCTGGAGGTGTGCATTTTCACTTCTATACCTTTTGCCTGATGGGCATTAGAGGGAGTGGCCAGGGTGCGACTTGTCCTTGATTATGCTGCTGGCCTTGCCGAGGCAGCATGAGGCATAAATGGAGTAAATGGAAGGGAGGTTCTCCTTACACGTCTGAATGCACACGATCCAAGTTAACACTTCAGTGAAGTATTCACTGTCGCAGGACCTGTCCATGGATGAGATTTTAAACTGAAGCTCATTTCACTCTTTCTGGTGAGCTTTATATTTTCTCACTAGACCAAGTGCAGACCCATTGGACCAGCTCCCCCAACACAATATTCCACCAAACTGTGCATGCGCGGCTGTCACGTTCAAAGTTGTGCCGTTGACGGCAGGAATTAAATTAAAGTTAATAAATTGAAGAGAGGACCCGTGGAGGCATTTATAAAATAGATGGAAACTTACCCGTGGAGCCGTTGTGGCCCCATTGTGAGGCCAGTCAAGTACACGGCGATGAATTTTAAGTACCCTTGCCACTAGTTTGAAGATTTTGCCAGGGTCTATCGCACCATTTAAGAACCAATTAGACGGGTACATGGATAGGACAGTTTTGTATATGGGCAGGTGTGACTAGTGTAGATGGGGCATGTTGTTGGTCGGTGTGGGCAAGTTGGGCTGAAGGGCCTGTTTCTTCACTGTATGACTTTATGGCTCTATGACTCTATAAGCAGAGTAATTTGTATCCCTCAGTCACTGTCACCAAAGCAGAGACCCGGTCATTATGACAATGTTCTCTATGGAAGATTGTTGTGGACAACTTTGTTTTCTGCATCACAATAGTGACTTCACTTCGAAAATACCTCATTGTTTCCAGGGTGCTTGGAATGTGGTGGGTGCTTTGGAAAAATTGCCGCAGCAGTAGAGTTGCTGCCTTCGAGCACCAGAGACACGGGTTTGATCTTGACCACGGGAGCTGTCTGTACAGAATTTGTACGTTCTTCCCATTAATGCAGGTGTTTTCCCCGAGTGCTCCAGTTTCCTCCCTCATTCCAAAGACGTATAGGTTTGTAAGTTAATTGGCTTTGGTAAAAATTGTAAAATTGTCCCTAGCGTGTAGGATAATGCTAGTGTACAGGGGTTGCTTGTTGACATGGACACGGTGGGACGAAGGGCCTGTTTGCATGCTGTATCTCTGAACTAAACTAAACTAAACTAAACTAAAATAAACTAAATTAAAAAAAAATAAACCAAGGAATATAAATGCAAGGTATGCCCACATTTCCTTTAGACCTGAGTTTTACTTGTAACTAGGGCAGCTAGTTTTTACCATTTTGTTTTCATTCTCCGATTCCTCAGTCTCCTGGTTTGTGTCAGACTGCAGTTGCTCATCTGGGTTGAGTTATACACTCTGGTGGCCTGCTTTTCACCTAAAGTTTAAAGATAGGTTTAAAGATAAGCACATCAGCACCTCTACTTCCTGAGAAGATTATGGAGACTCGGTATGTCAAAGAGGATTCTCTTGAACAGGTGCACAGTAGAGAGCATATAGACTCCGATAAATCCATTTGATGGTGGGGGGGTGGGTGGGGAGGTCAGAGCCGGTGATGGACTGGGCATTGTTCACAAATTTTCACAGTCTATTCCGCTCCCGGAGTTGCCGAACCAGGCAATGATGGTACTAGGGAACACACTCGGGACAATTCACAATTCTTACTTAAACCAATTATCCTACATACCTGTACGTCTTTGGAATGTGGGATGAAACCAGAGCATCGGGAGAAAAAGCCATGTGGTCATGGGGAGAACGTACAAATTCCATGCAGACAGCACCTGAGGTCAGGATCAAACCTGGGTCTCTTGAAGAAGGCTCCTGACCCAAAACATCACCTGCTCATGTTCTCCAGGGATGCTGCCTGACCTGTTGAGTTACTCCACCACCGCGTCCTTTTTCAACATTTTTCAACACTGGTTGTAATCATAGAGTGGATAAATGTATCCAAGAAGAGGATGTGATCAGATGGCTCGAACAACATTTTATAGCAATCACTGTAAGAATCCTATGGGATTTCCTGTTATCGGTCCCAATCTCAATGTCAACATTTCATTTGATATTTCTTATGTTAAGCTTTCTAGAATGTTTTTCACCTGGGAGGCGCCGAATTACATTGTTGTAATGTGGAAAGTCCTGAAAATAATGTGCACTTGGCTAACTCCGACAGATAACTATGTGATACCAACTGAAGATAGACAAAAAAAGCTGGAGTTACTCAGCGAGTCAGACAGCATCTCTGGAGACAGGGAATAGGTGACGTTTCGGCTCAAAACCCTTCTTCAGATACCAACCTACAGGTTAAATGATAAGTGATTGCCAGGACACCAGAATAACCCCCCGATCTTATGAGGGTGCAGAGAATGTCCCAGTTGAAGACCTTAACTAAAAGGCAACCCCAGTATGAGGGTTGTTCTCAAAGGTTGTGGAATTATGGTTTGAACCCATGACCTCTTAATTCAGAGGCAAGAGTGTTATCCACGGAGCTACAACCACCCTCACAGGAATGAAGTCAAAACCAGCCGTCATTGAGTCTGAATCACTCACTTGTGCAGTGGAAGAGGTGGTGAGGGAGTATGAATGGAATTGAGACAGAAACACTGACCAGCTTTCAATGGTTTTATCTTAGTTGGTTTATAAAATTCTAAGGTGTTTTCTTTGGGACTAAATGTACAACACCGTTGCCAGAGTCGTAAAATATTTTCACACACCATGAGCTCGTTTTTGAAAAACATTTGTAAAATTTAGCTAAGCTCGGAAGACTACTGGAAATCTGTAGAACGACCTCATGCTTTGGCAAAAAAGAGGAACGTGATTCTTCATGTCACAAGGAAAATAAAAGAGGCTAAAAGAAAGCTGCACCTTTTAGTTGAGTTTAGTTTAGAGATCCAGCACGGAACAGGCACTTCGGCCCAACGAGTCCGCGCCGACCAGTGATCCCCGTACCCCAGCACTATCAAACGCATTACGGGCAATTTACAATTTTTACAAAAGCTAATTAACCTACAAACCTATACATCTTTGGAAACTGGAGCGCCCGGTGAAAACCCATGCGGTCACGGGGAGAACGTACGAACGTGCAAACAGCACCATATTCAAAATCGAACCCGGGTCTATGGCGCTGTAAGGCAGCAACTCTACTGCTGCGCCATCGTGTCGCCCCTAGTTACTGCCTCTTATGACATTAGACTACTCCAATGCAGACAATGAAGTAGAGTTACCAGTAGATAGTAGGAGATTCAACAGCCAATTTGCATATATTAAGCGCCACATAAATAATGACCAGAAAATCTGCCTCATTAAAACTGCTTGTGGATAAGTATATGGCAGTACGCTGGTTGACTATGCTATGAAATACTGTCAGGTGATCCTTTGAAACCACCTTAGGGAGCGGATGGGACATTGGATTAATATCTCACGTGGAATCCAATAGCTTCAGCAGTGCATCTTTTGATTAAGAATTTCACTGGAGAATCAAGTCTCAGGCGTGGAGCTTGAACCCAAAAATGTCCTGAGGAAATTATAGTGAAGATGGACAAAATAAACACACCTTGTAAACCGTGAGGGAGCTGCACTGCTGGAGGTCGCCTCTTGTAGGAAGACATTTAAAAAATGAGGAGCACTTATTCTTTCAGATGGATGTAGAATGTCTCACATTTTTAACAGCAGTGTGTGAGTTCCGTTAAACCCTCCCTGACTCCTTACACCCTGGGATCAAGCAGAGTGATGAAGGGAATGCTGAGAACTGAATCAAAATGAAGTGCAAAGATGACAAAGGTGCTGCATATCCACACAAAATCGCACAAACAACGTGCAAAAGCGTGGTCTAGGTAGCGCTGGCAGCAGGCAAAGGTGCATGCTAAACATCAAAGCAGCAAGCTGAAGTCTGATCTGAGCAATCTGTCAAGAAACAGAACAGATCAAAGCTCTATACTCCTGAAACATCCAATGTTTAAAGGACAATTAAATGGCTGAAAGGAGAAGGAGGGTCCAAGAACATTGTCAATAAAGATAAGCCCCACATGCAAAGGTGAAAGATGAGACTGAAGGATGTGCCACCATGTTTGGCCAGAAGTACCCAGTGAAGGATCAATTCAATATTTCTGGCCGTGATGGTGGAGATCCCCAGGTCACAAAACCCTGTCTGTTGCCACTGATCATTATGAGGCTTTTAGATAGGCACATGGATATGGAGGGATATGGATCATGTGCACGCTGATGAGATTAGTTTAGCTTGGCATCATGTTTGGCACACGCATGTGGGCCAAAGGGCCTGTTCCTGTGCTGTACTGTTCTAAGTTCTGTGTTCAAATTTCTCCAGAATATATTAAAATCTGACAGAGCAATAGACATCGCAAAGACTATGGTCCTGAACAACATCCTGGTCATAGAGGAAACGCAAAGGTTACTTGAAGTTAGAGAAATCAATATGCTTGGGTAGCTTACAACCCAATGGTATGAATATTGATTGCTCTGACTTTTATTTAATTCTTTATTTCGAACAGAATAAAAGAATAAAAAGCAAGTGTGAAACAGCATACAAAAAACAAAACAAGAATATTTATAAAGTGTCATAAACAATAACCAGAAATAAATGAAATCGTATGTGTCCGAAAAGGAGCAGGAAGAAGCCAAAGCTTATTAATTCCCACCCCTTATTCAACTGCTTATAATTAGCAAATTTAGCAGCTATATGTATACCATATGTACACCAGCAGCTATATGTACAGCAAATTATTTACATTTATACACTAATCAAATATTTACAAAGCCATACAAAAAAGGGAGAAAAAAAAAAAAAAAAAAAAAAGAAAAAACCCTCATATACTATACAGTATCTTAGTCATATCTACAACCCATCACCCTATAATCACACTTCCCAATACAACCAGTATAACAAATATCCCACTCACAATCACCTATCCTCATCCCAATATCCTTTTAAAAAAGTGTTTTTGTACATCTTTTTAAACTGAATTATGTTTGTGCTAAGTTTTATCTCCGGTTCCAGACCATTCCACAAATTCACACCACAGATTGCTATGCACATACTTTTAAGAGTTGGTCTGACATTGAGTATTTTAAATTATGTTCCCCTCTCAAATTATACCCACCCTGTCTTTCCATAAACAGTTTTTGTATATTTCTTGGAAGTAAATTATTTCTTGCTTTGTACATGATTTGCGCAGTCTTAAATTTAACCAGATCGGTGAACTTCAGTGTATGTGACTTTAAGAATAATAAATTGGTATGTTCAAGATATCCAACGTTATTGATAATTCTTATTGCTCTTTTTTGTAATGTGCATAACGGCTGTAGGTTGGTTTTGTAGGTGTTACCCCATATCTCCACACAGTAACTCAGATATGGCAATATGAGTGTATTATACAGAGCATGTAATGATTTGTGGTCCAGAATGTGTCTTGATTTTCCCAATATTGCTATAGACTTTGCCAGTTTTGCTTTGACGTGGTTTATATGTGGTTTCCAGCAGATTTTGTGGCCTAAGATCACACCAAGAAATTTATTTTCATATACTCTTTCTATACTTATGTTATCTATTTTCAATTGTACTTGAGGGTTTGTTTTATGTTTTCCAAATAGCATAATTCAAGTAACCCTTGCTTCCCTTCTCTCTTCGTCTCTTCCCCACCCTAGTTCTCCAACTCGTTTCACAGACCTCCTATTAATTTTACTGTTTGTATGCCTCGTTGTCACCTTCCCCTCAGCCATCAATGAACCATTCTACATTTCCTTGACCATCGTCTGCTTTGATCTGTTGTTTTCACACCTTACATTGTCTGTGTACCCTTCCATATGTCCAGTTTCCCTCTCCTCTGATTCTCAGTCTGAAGAAGGGTCTCGACCCGAAACGTCACCCATTCCTTCTCTCCAGAGATGCTGCCGGTCCCGTTGAGTTACTCCAGCATTTTGTGTCACTTTGTTTCTTTTGCTTTGATAATTCTGGCGTCTGCAGTCTTTTGTGTGTTAATCACCTGGCATCTGTCATAATGCTCTTTTGTTACAGTTCTATTAGTTTGCTTTCTTTTTGATCATTCAAGGACTGGCTTAAATTGCCCTATCCTTTTCCCTCATGGGAACGTACCTCAACCGGCCACAGTCTTTGCCAAGAACTGCAATCTCACAATTCATCAGTTTGCTGTACCCAGCTGCTTCAAGAAAGCCTCCATCATTCCAATAACAAAAACTTAAAGTGACCCGTCTCAATGACTGCCACTCAGCAACCATAATGATGTGTGTCGGAAGGAGCTGCAGATGCAGGCTTACAGTGAAGATAGACACAAAATGCTGGAGTAACTCAGCCGAACAGGCAGCATCTCCCGAGGGAAGGAATGGATGACGTTTTGGGTAGAGACCCATTATGAAGCATTTTGTAAGAATGGTAATAGCCCACATGTACGTCAGTCTTCCAGAAAATCTAGACCTCTTGGGCAAAATAGGTCCATGAAAGGCACCATCTGTCTTGCATTGCATTGAGCTCTGGATCACGTGGACAATAGGAACAGTAAGCTGTTCAAAAGGGAACTGCAGATGCTGGAATATCGAAGGTACACAAAATTGCTGGGGAAACTCAGCGGGTGCAGCAGCATCTATGGAGCGAAGGAAATAGGCGACGTTTCGGGCCGAAACGTCGCCTATTTCCTTCGCTCCATAGATGCTGCTGCACCCGCTGAGTTTCCCCAGCAATTTTGTGTACCTAGGAACAGTAAGCTATTCACTGGCTACAACTCAACCTTCAATACTGAATAAGTTAATCCTTAAACCTCCGGACCTTGGCTGTGCTTTTCATGCCATCAATCCACCACAGACACTCCCTGACTTATGTAATTGATAAGTCCCGTGGACCCCTGCGTAAGTCGGATATTACGCAGGGTGGAAACAGAGGTGCTACTGCGCATATGTAAATTTACTATTTGATGTGGATACCACATGGATCCTCCAATGTGGAGACCATGGGGGAGCTCCGACGTGGAGACTACATGCAACATCCTACACGGATACCACGTGGCACTTCCTTCGCGGAGCCCATGGGGGAGCTCCGACGTGGAGACCATGTGGAGCTCCTACACGGGGCCATGGGGGAGCTCCTACGGAGACCACAAGGGCATCTGGGCTTAATTAATTGCCTGTGCAAGTGCACGTTTACAAAGTCGCCTGCTATGTAAGTCAGAAAGTGCCTCTTGCGATTCTTGTGTATTTTCTGACATGGATAAAATCAACAAACCTATAAAAGGATGAGAGGGGTTCTTGAAACAAATAAGATTATTAAGGGTTTGGACACGCTAGAGGCAGGAAACATGTTCCTGATGTTGGGGGAGTCCAAAACCAGGGGCCACTGTTTAAGAATAAGGGGTAAGCCATTTAGTATGGAGATGAGGAAACACTTTTTCACACAGAGAGTTGTGTCTGTGGTATTCTCTGCCTCAGAGGGCAGTGGAGGCCGGTTCTCTGGATAATTTCAAGCGAGAGCTAGATAGGGCTCTTAAAGAGGATCACCCATAATCTCCATTCTTCAGCTCATTTATTGTGATCAAATTTACACTTATAAATGGGAGAGGGAGCTGTACACATTATGATGTGCTGTCCATACACTCTCTCTGATTGTACAAAGCACAGCATTTGTTGTTGCAAGGTACATCATATTCATCCAACGCGTAGATATATTGTTATTGGCACTGAGCCAACCCGGTACTGACGAGCTGGCCATCAGTCTTTGGACTTTAGACTTTACTTTGGACTTTCGTGATACAGCACAAAAACAGAGACCCTTCGGCCCACCGAGTCCGCCCCGACCAGCAATCACACCATACACTAGCACTATCCTACACATTGGGGACAATTTACAATTTTTTTACTAAAGTCAATTAATCTACAAACCGGAAGCCGGAGCACCAGGGAAAAATCCATGCAGTCACAGGGACAAACGCCATACAGACAGAACCCATTTTCAGGATCGAAAACGAGTCTCTGGCGCTGTAAGGCAGCAACACTACCGCTGTGCCACTGTGCCACTGTGCCACCCCTAATGATGTCCTTTTTGGCATCATTAACCTTGCATGTAAAGACTCCATATTCTGGTGGTTTTGACAGTCGAGTCACATCCTCTGAGTATGC
Organism: Amblyraja radiata; assembly: GCF_010909765.2. Lineage (NCBI taxonomy): Eukaryota > Metazoa > Chordata > Chondrichthyes > Rajiformes > Rajidae > Amblyraja > Amblyraja radiata. The sequence goes on from NC_045964.1 coordinate 18,571,391, forward strand.
AGTCGTTCTAACTGGTGCTCAGATTGTTTCAGCATCACCCTTGGAGACCAGAGTGATCTCTGCCACTACTCCTGAGCTGGCCCCATTATTTCCATACACTTCCAACACAGAGGTCTGCACCTCCTTGCAGTGATGTGTGTGCTTCTAGCAAACGACATTCCACAAATATGCTGTCATATTGACAAACTATGTGCATCTTTCCTTATCCTGTTCCAACAAGCTTGTTGCAAAACCAACAAAATTATTACTGCAATATGTTTAACATACAGCAAATTGTTTGACTACCATATAAAATTCCCCAACCCTTAGTTATGATTAACTAGCGATAGCAGGTATATGCTGCTGCTGTCTCTCTGTGTGTGCAGGTTGATGTCTCTTGCTAATATTTCTGTTGTCCTTTCTAGTACACATTCTCATTCCCAGTGCATTCCAGGCATCCACCACACTGTGTAAGAACCTTGGCCGCATAATCTCCTTGTCTGCTCCTCTCACCTTATACCCTCTAGTATTTGATAGACCCATCTTCGGAAATTTTCATAACAAGAGGAGTTGAGCATAGGAGCAAAGAGGTCCTTCTGCATGTGTATAGGGCCCTAGTGAGACCACACCTGGAGTATTGTGTGCAGTTTTGGTCCCCTAATTTGAGGAAGGACATTCTTGCTATTGAGGGAGTGCAGCATAGGTTTATAAGATTAATTCCCGGGATGGCGGGACTGTCATATGCTGAGAGAATGGAGCGGCTGGGCTTGTATTTTCTGGAGTTTAGAAGGATGAGAGGGCATCTTATTGAAACATATAAGATTATTAAGGGTTTGGACACGCTAGAGGCAGGAAACATGTTTCCGATGTTGGGGGAGTCCAGAACCTGGGGCCATTATTTAAGAATAAGGGGTAAGCCATTTAGAACGGAGACGAGGAAACACTTCTTCACACAGAGAATTGTGAGCTTGTGGAATTCTCTGTCTCAGAGGGCTGTGGATGCCAGTTCTCTGGATACTTTCAAGAGAGATCTAGATAGGGCTCTTAAAGATACAGAGTCAGGGGATATGGGAAGAAGGCAGGAACAGGGTACTGAGTAGGGATGATCAGCCAATGATCACATTGAATGGCGGTGCTAGCTCGAAGGGCCGAATGGCCTACTCCTACACCTATTGTCTATTGTCTATTGTCTGACTGTTTACCTTACGTATGTTTCTCATAATGTTATATACCTATCTGGTCTCCCCTCAACCTCCGGCTTTCCAGATAAAAGTATCCGAGTCTGTGCAACTTCTCCTTGTACCTTGTACCTTCTAATTCAGACATCATTCCGGCAAAGATAGACACAAAGTACTGGAGTAACTCAACGGGTCAGGCAGCATCTCTGGTGCAAAAGGATGAGTGATGTTTCGGGTCAGAACCCTTCTTCAGTGTTTCTTCTCATGATTTTATACAGTCGATGTTGCCCGTGATAGAGTGTTTAACAGCGGGAGAGCAGTTGCAGTGAACAGTGTTTTACAGAAGTTGAACAATGCTCTGTGAATGGGATTTTGCAGAGGAATAACAGTGTGCAGTGAAAAGTGTTTTACAAATATAGAGCCCTGCACAGTGAATGGTGTTTTATAGAGGTGGAACAGTGTGGAGAGAATGGCATTTTGCAGTGGAATAATGGTGTAGATTTTGTACAAACAATTTTGTTCATTTTTAGAAGGACAGAAAGACATTATATTTGTAGGAGAAAGCATGTATTAGACCTGAGTTACCTTAAATATCTAAATTGATTGTTTGACACTTTCATACCGATTACAGGTGTTTTCAAAATGTTTCTTCAGTTAGTAAAGAGGAAAGAGTTTGAAGAGAACTGTAACACATTGACTTTGAAACATGGATCTATGGAGGCAATGTGAGCTGTCTACACTGGGAGTTCACCATCGAAGGGATCTACAGGAGTCGTTGCCTCAAAAAGGCAGCTATCATCATCAAGAACCCGCACCACCTTGGCCACGCTCTAATTTCACTCCTGCCATCGGCAAGACAGTATGGGAGTCCGAAAACCGTGGCCTCCAGGTTCGGGAACAGCTTCTTCTCAACAACCATCAGACTATTGAACACTACAAGCACCAACTAAACTCTGAACTGCAAACTGTTTTGGTTGCACTAGGGACTTTGGGCTTTTTTTTTGATTTGGACTAATATTGGGGTTTATTATTTATTGAACGTTTTCTTGTTTGTTTTTTATGTGATCTATTGAGTTTTGTGTTTTCAGACCTGCTATGCTGCTGCAAGTAATAATTTCATTATTCTGTTTCTATATGACACTTAAACTGTCTTGACTCTCTTGATTTGAACTCTGGTGTTAGGCTGCCCTCTGTCTGCAGTAAACTTCATCACTGAACATCAATCTCTTCATCCCAGCCTGTTGTTGACTTTGCCCCACTGGAGATCTTCCCCCCACCCCAGACCTCCCACCTCGTTATCTCCAAATTCATATCACAAGTTATCCAATGTGATAATTTGGTAACTTGTCAGACTGGAAAGGTTTACAGAGTTATAGTGGGTGATAAAAATAAAATCACAGCAACTACCGTGAAGTAGTTGGACACTTGCATCAGTTCCTTGTTTGGTCATTCAAATGCTCAAACATGAAGGCTGCAGAAAGTAAAAGGCATTAGCCGGTCCTTCAGAGGTATTGACATTCTCACTACTGAAGACATCTACAGGAAGGATTTCCTCAGGAAGGCAGCTGATATCATCAAACATACCCTCCAAACTGGCCATGCTCTCATCTCGCTGCTCCCATCAGGAAAAGGGTACCAGAGCTTGAGAACCATTACCTCCAGTGTCAAGAACAGCTTCTTTCCACCAATCATCAGTCTCTGGAACCATCCTGTACAACCCTAACCCTAACCGCAACTCCATCTCGTAAACTCACCACTACAGACATCGCACAACTAAAACTGCATTACATGCTTTGGCTTGTACCATCATGGGGGGGGGGGGGAGGGGAGGGGGGAGTTTGTAGTTATCTAAAATTGGAGAATTCCATCCTACCGTTGGATTGTAAGTTACCCCCAAGAGGAATATAAGGTGCAGTTCCTCCAGTCTGCATGTGGTCTCCCTCTGGCAAAGGAGGAGGCTCAGGATAGAAAGGTCAGTATGGGAATGGGAAGATGTTAGAATGGTTAACAGCTGGATGACACAGTAGGGATTGGTGGACTCAGTGCATGTATTCAGCAAAATGGTTGCAAAATTAATGCTTGATCTCACCGATGTACAGGAGGCCACGTTGGGAATATTGGATGCAGTAGATGAGGTTAGAGAAGCTTCACATTAACTTCTGCCTCACCTGGAAGGACTGCTGGGATTCCTGGATGGATATGTGGGAGGAGGTATAGGGACAGGTGGTACGTCTCCTGCACTTGCAGGGGAAAGTATCTGGGGAGGGGGTGATTTGGGCGCGAAGGGATGAGTTAACCAAGGAGTTGCGGAAGGAGCGGCCTATGAGGCCGCCGGAGAGGAGTGGGGATGGGAAGGTGTGACTGGTGGTGGGATCACGTTGGAGATGGTGGAAATGTTGGAGAATGATGTGTTGGACGCGGAGGCTGGTGAGGTGAAAGGTGAGGACCAGGGGAACTCTATCCTTGTTCCATCTGGGGGGAGGGGCAGCACGAGTAGAACTACGGGACACAGAGGAGATGCAAGTCTGGGATTCATCATTAACAACAGGGGGGAAGCCAATTTTACTAAAGAAAGAGGACATCTCGCATGTGAGCAGATGTGGTTGAGATGGAGAAATTGAAAATAGGGGATAGTGTCGTTGATAGCTTGAAGTTAGCGGGCTTGATCCTGACTATGGGTGATGTCTGTCCAGTCTCTCTATGACCACATGGGTTTCTCTGCGCGCTCTGGTTTCCTCCCATAATCCAAAGATGTGCAGGGTTGCAGGCTCATTGGTTTCTGTAAATTGTCCCGAGTGTGTAGGATAATCTGGGTGGGCGGTTCGACTCACGTCGCAGCAGCCTCTGCAGTCCGTCTGTTGTTTTATTATTTTTTGTCTCGTTTGTATGTAGTTTTTATTTTTTTTAAACTGGGTATGTATGTGGGTGGCGGGGGGGGGGGGGGGGTGGGGGATGGGGGGGGGGGGGGGGAAACTTTTAAAAATCTTTCCCCTGCACGAAGAACCCGACCTTTTCTCTGTCGGGTCTCCGTTGTTGTTGGGGCCTAGCACCATGGAGCGGCCTCCAACCGGAACGACCTGGGGCTGCAGTCGCGGAGCTGCGGACTTACCCACCATCGTGGAGCTGGCTGAGTTCGGAGCGGGAGGAGCGGTGGTGGCGCGCTGCTGCGGCCCGACCCAGGAGATTCGGAGGCTTACCGCAGGTCTGGTAGACAGTAACACCGGGAGCCCGCGGGTCCCTGCTGGGAGACCGCTTTTCGGGGCTTCCGCAACGGCGACTTCTCCCGCCCGAGTTTTGGTTATTCTTGTTTGTATGACTGCAGAAACCAAATTTTGTTTGAACCTCTGGGTTCAAATGACAACAAATAAATTGTATTGTATTGTATTGTATTGTATTGTATTGTATTGTATTGTATTGTATTGTATTGTATTGTATTGCATTGCATTGTAATGCTGGTGTACAGGGTGATCGCTTGTCGGCACAGTCTGAGTGGGCTGAAGGGCTTGATTCCATGCTGTATCTCTCTAAAATTTAAAGGTGTCAGAGTGAATTTGTGGGTTGGGTGGAAATTAGTGGTAAAGTTAAAGAAATCAACAAGTTCTGCATGGGTGCAGGAGGCAGCCGCGATGCCGTCATCGATGTAACGGGAAAGACTTGTTTCTGGTCTATGATCTTTCATCAAAATCGATCCAAGATGGAAGGGTCATTGACCTGATATATAAGGAATGTTTTTTGCTTAAAAATCTTGCTTTACTTGGAAGTTAATTAAATTTCAGCTGTTGTTCTTTTTATGAGATTGATTTTCTAAAACATTAATTCAATTTCCAGTTTTTCAGTTCTTGAATTCTAACACCTAGTTTTAATGACAATTCCTGCTTTTCTCCCCTTGTGGGAGGGTGCAGTCGAAGCCAGGAATTCAAAGAGACTTATCTTCCTCTAAGATTCCACTTAGCAAGGGAGCCAAATTGCACACTAACAGTAACAAGTGAAGAGTGGGTGACACCCTCTGAATTGTAGAATTTTTCTACCATGACTGAAAAACAGAATGACTCTCCTGACACTCAGTCTGAAGAAGGGTCTCAACCTGAAACGTCACTGATTCCTTCTCTCCAGAGATGCTGCCTGTCTTGCTGAATTACCCCAGCATGTTGCAACTATGGGCTATTAAACCACCAATCTATGTTGATCCATTCTGCTATAGAATGATACTTTGAAGGAAGAATCTGCTGAATTGCAGAAGATCAAATTAATTTGCAGAGACTATTGCTGGAGTTTCAATGGTTCAATGGTTCTTTATGCACTGCACAGTGAAATTTCGTTTTTGCACAGCTCACACATGCACAAGTCACCATATTTTGGTGCCATTTACAAAAGTTCGCAGTGATGTGCTGGAGCGGCTCTCGATCCAGTTAAGCCTCAGGCTACTGCAAGGCCCCCTCTATCGCCCTCGACTTGCTCAGCCCACAGACCGACATCCTTCTCTTCGCCCGACCGCCTCTGTGTACCAGGGGTTGCCTCTTGCAGCCAACCTTGAAGGCACTGGAGACAATAGTCCAGTCCCTCTCCTATCGGCCCACCCCCCACGTTCGTAGTTGCCAGCGGCGCTAACTCCACCTCGACTCTCCAGTCTTTGGCGCTTCACCGAGCTCGGCGGTTGTCGAGCCTCTCCCCCCCTGCAGGCACTGGCCTTCGCTGGGTCCGGCTTCGCAGCGGCAAATGAGGCCCATGAGTAGCCCATGGTCTTTGGGATCATACAAGGTCTTTGGAACATCCTTGTTGATTTGTAAGGAAAAATGCAGAAGCAAAATGCTGAAGTTACTTAGCGGGACAGACAGCATCTCTGGAGAGAAGGAATGGGTGATGTTTCGGGTCGAGACCCTTCTTCAGACTCTATATCTGAAGAAGAGTCTCGACCTGAAACGTCACCCATTCCTTCTCTCCAGAAATGCTGCCTGTCCCGCTGAGCAACTCCAGCATTTTGTCTATCTTCGGTTTAAACTAGCATCTGCAGTTTCTTCCGACACAAGACAGAAGCAAACCATTTCTCATACTTACAACAATAAGAAAGGAAGCTTTTTGGCCCATTGGGAATATATTAACTCATAGACTGTGGTCTCGTCAGTTCTGTTCCCTTTCTTTGCATTTTCCTGTACTCCTGCAGCTATCTCTCACTTGCCCATTAACTTTCTCATTTTACTATTTTGCCATCCACCTCCACCCAGGGACATTTACATTGACCAGAAAGTACACTGAGATGCCTTTGGGAGGTGTGAGGAAGCTGGGGCTGAGGAAACAAGCATGGGTACAGATAAATCATAAATAGCCCATACAGTCAGCATCCGAGGTTGCAATCCGATCCAGCAGTTTATTTAGTTTAGTTTAGTTTAGAGATACAGCATAGAAACAGGCCCTTTGGCCCACCCATTCAGTGTAGGAAGTAACCGGCAGATGCTGATTTACATCGAAGATAAACACAAAATGCTGGAGTAACTCAGCGGGGCAGGCAGCATCTCTGGAGAGAAGGAATGGGTGATGTTTAGGGTAGAGACCCTTCTTCACCGGTTCTATGTTATCCCGCTTTCTCAACCACTCCCAACACACTCGGGGCAATTTACAGAGGTCAATTAATCTACAAACTCGCACGTCTTTGGGATGTGTGGAGGAGAGCAGAGCACACGGAGGAAACCCGCATGGTCACAAGGAGAACATGCAAACTCCGCACAGGCAGCACCCAAAGTCAGGATTGAACCCAGGGTCCCTGGCGTTCAGAGGCTGCAGCTCTATCACTTTGCTGAGGATTGTAAAAAGATAATAACCTCTTATGTTGCCATTTAGGGGTCATATTTTATTTTTAAGAAAGATCACAGAGTAATACAGCAATTGCTCAAGTTTTGGTGCATTCCATTAACATACTAAACCATCAGATAACATTGAATGCTTGTCCTTTCCTCTCTCATTTCCACCAAGCAATTATCTGGCCCTCCCAAGAACATGGAGGGCTGCTGTACATATTTTGCATGCATAGTTTTGTGCTAGTCATTTTGTGCTTTCAAATGCAATGAAAGTTTCAGTGAATAATGTCATAAGTGTGTGTTGCAGTTTCTAATTATCACCCAAGCTACCTGACAGGAATACAGACAGATCATAGCTTCAAATGCATAGCTCAGCTGGGGAATGTTGTTAGTTTATTGTTTACAGGGTCCTTTAACCATGGTTTCTCACTAGGACAACATATTGTCCAACATAGACACAAAATGCTGGAGTATCTCAGCTGGACAGGCAGCATTTCTGGGTAGAGGAATGGCTGACGTTTCAGATCGAGACCCTTCTTCAGACTGAAGAAGGGTCTGAAGAAGGGTCTTGACCCGAAATATCACCTACAGTATTCCTTCTATCCAGAGATGCTGCCTATCCCGCTAAGTTACTCTAGTTGTATCTATCTTCGATGTAAACCAGCATCTGCAGTTCCTTCCTACGCATATTGCCCAACATAATCCTCTTGAGTTTTAAAGACCAATGTTTGGTAAACATCTATACATATCTCTGAGAGTCTTCTTGATTTCACTTAGGAAAGTAGGTAATTCAGCCTTTCAAGGCTATCCCTAGGTAGCTGGCTTCATATGTGCTCCCTGCTATCCTGTCAAAATCCTGTCGAAAGCAGCTGGGAAAATGTTCAATTAACCTTGAAAATCCGCAAGCTTTTGGGGAAGAGAATTATAGATTGTGTGTGTAGCAATGTTGTTATTATATCTAATGTCAGTGTTTTCAATGTGTTAGTTTCAGTCACAGTTAATCTGTAATAAGGAACATCCTCCACACTCATAGCCCCTTTCTTCAGCTTTAGGTTGACCCTCTACCAAGTGACTCTTGTTCATAAAGCACTAATGAGCCATATACCTGTACGTACCTGCATATATGTAAAACATTAAAGATACAATAGGCAGGTACAAAAAGGTTTATAGAATCTCAGACTTTATTTGTGGAGGTCAAGAACACAAATAGATGTTTTGCTAATACTTAACAATGCATTGGTAAAACCATTAGTGGAGTCCCATCAGCAGCTCTGGGCACAAACTGTAGAATTGGACTTTGAAAGATTTCTGAATATATTTTCCAAAATGAAACTCGGATGTCAAGGGCTAAACTATGAGGAGAGATTACACAAATTATGCTGCAAGAAACTATTTCCATTGGATCGTCGTCTAGATAATTGATTCAGGTATTTTAGGAATGACTACAAAACACACAGGTAGAAATTTGGAAGTTATTTTTGGCAAATGGGAGTAGATGCAAGGTTAATTGTTAATTTGGAATCTGCTATGTTGTATAGAACAGGTAATGGAAGAATATGATGAAAGATTGGTATATCTCATTAACTCAGAGATCAGTCATAAAGTTATTGAAGGAAGAATGGGTTCAAGGGGCTAAATAGCCTGTTTTTTACCCCTGTCCACACAGGTAGACTGGAGGGGTAGACAAAATGCTGGAGTAACTCAGCGGGACAGGCAGCATCTCTGGAGAAAAGGAATGGGTGACATTTCGGGTCCAAACCCTTCTTCAGACTGATGTCAGGGGAGAGGAAGATGTATAGATAAGGAAATTTAAGGTGTGAAAACAGGACAAAGAGGATGGGATCAAGGAAACTGGAATGATCTTACTTGCAGTCAATATCGTTTTGTGACGTATCTCTGCAATATTTGGAACCTGGCATTCATCGGTACCTCAACAAGGTAAAAATAGATACTTTTCACTGTACCTCAGTACATGCAACAATAAACTGAACTGAACGGATAGTGAGTTCGATCTTATTTTCCATTAAGGGAAAAGTGCTTGCATAGATATGCCATTGTGAATCATTACCATCCCATTTATTAAGCTTGCAGACCCCTCTGAATTTGCCAAGACCAACAGCTGTCTAAGGCATTGAAAACCATTGTGACTGGCATTTCAATAGCCACAATTAAAATTCATTCACATTGCAGAGCGTTCCAAAGCACTTTGCAGAAGCATCATTAACCATATTTGACACTGAGGCAAGAAGATACTGTAAAAGCACTTGACTAAGTGTGCAGATGGTGCCATGTTACAGGTCCCTGGCCAATTTATACACACCCCATACATACGAACCAGCATTTGGGAGTCTGGCGGGATGGATTTGACAGTTGCTGCGGGGCTACAGGTACCATCTGCCAGGGTACCTGAAGCTCCAAGCCACAAGAATCGGGGGCTGGGTAGAGCCGAGCAGAGCTGGCAGTGCTAGGCAGACTCACTCGCTCACTCAATGAGATGGGCTGATGGCTGCTCTCTCCACGTCTGCTCATTCTCCCATCTCAGCTGTTTCTGCGATTCTCTCTACACTTTCTTCATTCATTTCCGGCGTACAAACAGTTTGGTTTATGAATAGTTCTCAGGAACAGAAGCCTGTCACAACCTGGGGACTTCCTATAGTGATAGATCAGGAATTCCACAAGTTTAATATGCAAGAGAGTGAGTTGAAACAACTGCATGATCAGAACAATAGAAAAAAAAACAATGGGAGCATCTCCCACTTGTTTAAAGTATATGTAAAGGAATTTCTTTGGAGTTGTCGCAGCGACTGCACTGTCAGCCCTTTACTAAACTTGGAGCTCAATATCAACATTATAACAGTTTGCTGCTTAAATCCAATTACTTGTCATGTTTAATTCATAAATTATTTTGATTCTGCCATTAAAATATATGTGGGTGAAAATGTAATCACATTTGACTTTAGACTTTAGAGATACAGCGCGGAAACAGGCCCTTCAGACAACCGAGTCCACGCCGACCACCAATCACCCCGTACACTAGCACTATCCTACAGATTATGGACAATTTACAATATTTTTTACCAAAGCCAATTAACCGACAAACCTGTACGTCTTTGGAGTGTGGGAGGAAATGGTCACCCGGTGAAAAGTCATACGGTCACATGGAAAACATACAAACTCCGTACAGACAGCACCTTTAGTCAGTATCGAACCCGGGTCTCTGGCTGCGCCACCATGCCGCCCTGACTCTTTGTTACTTTACATCATCTGCATTTACAGAGTAAATTCTTTAATGACAGGATCTCTTTCCTGACTCTGTGAGTCTACTCTGCTGCCTGTGGTTCATTGCCAGGATCAGTGGGAAAGATGCAGGATATTGAAGGATTCATGGCAGGACACAAGCTCCTGTGCTGTCATTTTAAAGTGATAGTGCAAGTTGTGTGGTATAATATACTGTAGATATAAAAGACCCCAGAGGAACCATGTTACATCATCTCCAAAACGTTCATAAGTACAACAATTGATCATATGACAAATCTTTAACATGATTTTAATTGTAATTACGAATGATGCTTTGTACAAGTCTATCTCCTGCCCCAATAACTGACATAAACACGCAAGACAAAGCAATTGTTTAAAGTGTTCTAAGTATGTACATGCTTGACTTTATAATATGCTTTTTATATGAGGATTATTTTCACGCATACGCATATGAGGACATTGCAACAATTTATCTTTCAAGGATGCCATCAGGTATACATCTTTCTTATGAGGCTGTCAGTGAAACATAAAGCAACTGGTTTCTTTTATTTTTGATGTGGTTAACTCAGATTGAAAGTGCATCTAATCTTACATGTTTTCTTTGCCATGCTCCCACATTATCTGTCACAAAGTACAACATATTGTAATTATTTGGAGTATACAGTACTACATGAATATTGGGTAGGTCAACAGGACAACATGGCCTCTAGTCATTTCCATATAATAAATTAGTTGAGAAGCAGCCCATTTGGCCCACTAAGTATGTGCCTAGCCTTCAAGTGCCCACCTACACCTAACCAAATCCGGCCTTATTCTCATAAACTCCTCCCAGAGTCTACCACTAACTTACATACATGGCCAATTTACTGTGGCCTATTAGCCTACCAACCCTCATGTCAATGGAGAGGAAGACAAATGGAAATACAGGGATGTTAGGACTGAAGCAGAAATGCAACAAGCAGCTATATGATTAATTCATCAAAAAAAGTGAACTCCATAGGAAAGTATTTGATAGATCCCCACATAAGCAAAGAACAATTAGGCTAAGAATTGGTTCACTAAGGGATGCACAAGCTTCATAAATATTGGAGTTATACCAGGAAGTTGGAGATGGTTATCCTCTGGGGAATGTCTCACCTCTAGAAGCCCTAGCCACCAAGGGCAAAAGGCAAATGGGAACATGAGCACTGCAGCTTCCCCTTGAAGACCATTTTGACTTGCAAATGTGCCACTGGCCAGTAATAGGACTAGATTGCTCTTACATAGATCAAATATGGTTAATGGACCAAATGATCTTCTTGAAGGCTCTGGGCCTGTACTCGCTGTAGTTTATAGATATGGGGGGGGTCCCATTGAAACCTGCTGGGTAATAAAAGACCTAGATAGAGTGGATGTGGAAAGATGTTTCCATTAGAGGGAGAGTCTAGAACCAGAGGACACAGCCTTATAATAAAAGTACAGAACTTTAGAATGGAGATGTGGAGAAATCGCTTCAGCCAGAGGGTGGTGAATCTGTGGAAATCATTACCAAAGAAGGTTGCGGAGGCCAAGATATTCAGGTATTTTCAAAGAGGAGATTGATAGGTTTTTTGATTAGTAAGGTTATGGGGAGAAGCAAGAGAATGTGGTTGAGAGAGACAAATAGATCAGACATGATTGAATAGCGGAGTAGACTTGAAGGGCCAAATGGCTTAATTCTGCACCTATGCCTTATGGTCTTATGGTTCTTCTCTGCTGAAAATCTTCATCAGGTGGAAATAGCAATGCCTACAGGGCATAGATTTAAGGGGAGGGGGGTAAGGTTTAAAGGAAAAACTTTAAAGTTTGGAGAAAGTTTCTAACAGAGTGACTGGTGCGTGCCTGGAATGCACTGCAGGGGTGGAGGGAGAGGCAGATACAATGGTGGCGTTTAACAGGCTTTTAGACGTGCTCATGGATATGCAGGGAATGGAGGGATATGGATCATGTGCAAGCTGATAGGGTTAGTTTATCTTGGTATTGTAGTGGCCTGGAAAAGGCCAGACGCCAGGCAGGTTCTGATGTCATTGAATGAAATATGGCAAACACACAGAACGCCCTCACACCAGGAACCGGGGAACCCCGTGGGCAGACAATTGTCCCTGTCCCTCAAGAGCCCAGGGGGATGACCCAAGAAGTGGCCTAATCCCCAGGGACCACCACAGTATCATGTTTGACACAGATATTGTGGGCTGAAGGGCCTGTTCCTGTGCTGTACTTGTCTATGTTCTATGTTCTATCATTGCTGGGTCTAAATCCTGAAACTTTACCCAGCAGCATGGTGGGACCTTTTTCACTAGAAATGCTGCAGCAGTTTAAGAAGAAGGCTCACCATCAACTTATAAGGGTAATTTGCAATGGACAATAGCTGATGGTCTCCTAATGATGTGCTCTCCATAAACACATTCATAAATTGATTACAGAGTTTAGACTTGGGAATCAGAAGCACAGTTTCAAAATATGCAGGTGGCAGCAAATTGGGAGGTTGAATGAATACCAAAGAAAACTGCATCAAACACCAATGAGTTGGTAATAAACATTAAGAATGGACATCCATAGGTTGCCATGTGCTTCTTAGAAGGTAAGTGTCCATATATGAACAAGGTAATTAAGATAGAAAGATTAACTAATCAAAGCAACCAGCAAGTTAGCAATAAGGCCATAAAAGTACAAAATACATTGATTAATTTCTAAAGAAACACAATTGGAAAGCAGAGATATTAGGTTAAATATGTTGGAACTTAACAGAGCACACAGGAGTACAGTGAACATCCCTGGTAGCTATAATGTAGAAAGCAAACAGAAGCAATGGAGAGAATGTGAAAAAGAATATTGCAAATATGATGTTCAAACTGAGAAGTTGTATCTAACAGAACAGATCAAGGAGGGTGAAGATTCTCAAACCAAGGAGAAAGCTTGGGGTGGCCCGACAGAGATGTTTAAAATTATGATGGAGTAGATGGAAAGAATTCTACCTGCAAGGGAACCCAAAACCAATGGCTTCAACATTTACGGGCACGGGAATTATTTAATGGTTTGTAAAGGGCTGTAATGGATTATTGGATGACATACTTCACCCGGTCTGATTCAGTTAAAGGATTAAAGCTGAGCAAGAAGTAACCATTGACTCAAGATCAATAAAAGATGGACAATAAATGCCAGCCTTGCCAACAGTTCTACAGTGGGTCCACTCCAATATACGTACGTCAGCAATGCTCAGGCTACTGATGTTTGGTAGACACATTTCTTTACATGTTGCAGAGTCTGTAAAAGTAATATAGATGCAATTTAATGCAATTTCATGTGTTCATGGGGAGAGAGGGCCAGAGATGATTGGGATAGGAGACCAATTGCTGCTGTAGCAGATTTGGGAGATCAGGGGCTGGTTTGATGTAGCCGAGGAGTCCAGGGATTGGGAAGTTGAGGTGGTTTGTGCAGTAGAGGGGTGGGAGGAAATGTGATAAGAGTACCTAAGTTGAAAAGAAGTGAGCTAAGAGAATGGATGGCTGGCTGAGGGCTGGAAACATACTCTGGAAGACCTCTTGCACTTGTAGATTCAACAATATTGTGGTTGTTCTGGGAGTGACCAATGATGGTTACTCATAGTCATAAAGCACGGAATCAGGCCCTTTGGCCCAACTTGCCCATGCTGAGCAAGATGACCCATCTACACTAGTTCCACCTGCCTGCGTTTGGTCTTTATCCCACTAAACCTTTCCAATCCTTGTTCATGTCCAAATGTATTTTAAAAGTACAAAGTTGCAACTGTACCAACTATCTCCTGTGGCAGCTCGTTGCATGTATCCACAACCCTCCGTGAATATGAATGGGTTCTTTCAAGGAGTGAATGAGCAGAAAAACAGAGAAGAAATCAAAGCAAAGTTAGAGGGAAATAAAATCAGCTGGAGCTCTAGATGGGGTTGGACAATGAGGAGTGGGATATGGCTCAAACTGATCATAAATAACAGCATGGTCCAATTAATTTCATTTTATCTCCAAAAATGAGGCAATTTTGTCCATTAAATCTATGGCAACTCTTAGTGTATTGCCATTTCCCCATCCAGATGCAGGGTCTTGACCCAAAACGTTGACTATTCCTCTGCCTCCACAGATGCTGCCTGCCCATTGAGTTCTTCCAGCACTTTGATTTTCTGCAGTTTCTTGTGTCTCCATTTTCTTTCTTATTTATTCTCTCTCATAAGCTCATCAAATTCCCCATTATGTTCCTGCCACCTACCCACTCTAGAGACAATTTACAAAATAAATGGTACATACTGTAAGTCAATATAATTCACTTAAATTCGAATTCTTTTTTTGTGCAGCACAACTTCCGTCCTCTTGCGTTCTACAGGTATAACTTTGACACAAACCAGGAGGTGCTTATTTAGCATCATGCACGTTGCCCCTCAGGGTCCATTTAAATCTTTCCCCTCTCACCTTAGACCTATGGCCTCTGGTTGTTGATTCCCCTGCTCTGGGTAAACGACCCTGTGCATGTTCCCCATTTATTCCTCTCATGGTCTTGCACACCTCTAGAAGATCACCCCTCATACTCCTGTGTTTCAAAGAAGTCCTAGCCTGCCCAACCTCTCCCTATAGCTCAGGCCCGCAAGTCCTGGCAACTACTTCATAAATCTTTTCCTGTACTCCTTGGAACAATGTGGCCCAATTTCTTTGAATGGCAAATAATATTACCCTGCATGGATCTAATACAGAAATCATGCCATTAGTGCAAGATCAATCCTGCTAATACCCAAATGAATTTCTGGAGCAGTTCTTTTTGAGGTAGAAATGGTTGCTATTGCATTCCATTTCAGGACTTAGTATTCTTGGATGCTTAATGGTGATTAAATGACCAAAATTAATATTAATAAATTCATAATAGAATCATTGGTCAGGCTTTTAGCACAAGAGTTGAGACATCATGTTGCAAATGTACATGTCGCTCATGAGACCATATTTGGAGTGTGCAGTTCTCGCCCAGCTTTAGGAAAGATGCCATTAAGCTGAAGAGGGTGCAGAGAAGATTCACAATTATATTACTGGGACTAGACGGCTTGAGTCATAAGAAGCTGGTTAGGCTGGAATCATTTTCACCGGAGCTTGATGTGCCTCTATAAAGGGATGACTTTATAGAGGTACATCATTTCATAAAGGGTACAGTAAAAGGTGGATGGCCACAGTCTTTTTCCAAGGGTAGGAGAATCTAAAACTAGAGGGGGTTGGTTTAAGGTGAGAGGAAATGTTTTAACAGGGACCAGAGGGGCAGAGAGTGCTGGATATATGGAACGGGCTGCCAGAGAAATCTGCCGAGCTAGGCACAATTACAACTTTTAAAGGGCATTTCGACAGGCTTAGGGTGATATGGGCAGAACCTAGGCAAGCTCAGATAACATCAAGGTCAGCAGACATGAGCTGGGTCAAAAGGTCTGTGCTGTGTGACTTCATGACTTTAAGTCTATTATTATAGAGAAGCATCATGACCCAGATACTGGTTTGAATATGAGTGGTTTATTACAACGGGTGTTTGAGGAGAAAATCAGGGAAGAATTCAAAGCAAAGTTAGAGGGAAAGAGAATCAGATGGAGCTATAGAGTGGAAACAAATAACTGCAGGTGCAGGCTTATACCAAAGATAGACACAAACCCTTGGAATAACTCAGCAGGTCAGGCAACATCTCTGGAGAAAAAGGATGCGTGACGTTTAAGAAGGGTCCTGACCCAAAATGTCACTCATCTTTTTCCCCAGAGATGCTGCCGGACCAGCTGAATTACTCCAACAGTTTGTGTCTTATCAGATCGAGATCTAGATGGGATTAGATGGTGAAGAGTGGGATATGGCTCAAACAGATCTTAAATAACAGCATGGTCCAAATAAGTCTTCTTATTTACTCTCCTAGAATGAGGCCATTTTGTCCATTGAGTCTATGCCAACTCTTAGAGTAATCCCATTTCCCAGTCCAGGTGCTTTACCCAAAATGCTGACTATTCCTCTGCCTCCACAGAAGCTGACTGATTCATTGAGTTTTTCCAGCACTGATCTGGATCCAGATTATAACATCTGCAAAATATTGTGTCTTCATTCTCCTTCTTATTTATTCTCTCTCCCAAGCTCTTCAAATTCCCCATTATGTTCCTGGCACCCACCCACTCTGGTGGCAATTCATGTAAGTAACATTACATAAGTCAAATTAATTCACTTAAATTCAAATTCTCTTTTTGTGCAGTGCAACTTCCATCCTCTTGACTTTTATAGGCATAACTTTGACAAAAACCAGGAGGTGCTTATTTAGCTTCCTACACATTGTCAGAGCACCTCAAAGAATTTCACAGACAATTACGTACTTTTGAATTGTAACGATTATTATGACAGCAAGAATAACAGCCAATTTACACATAGCAGGATCTAACAAACAACAATAAGACAAATGACAAGTTAAATATACTGGAGTGAAGTCAATTGAAGAATTAACACTGGACAAGATGTATTTTCACTGAGCCATTCTTCCTCTGAGGTTGCTAAGTTTATGAGTGAAAGTAGCTTACGTTTCATACCTGTAAGGTGATATCACTGACAAAGTGTTGGCCTCTGTCTTACCAGTACATTGTACCAGCTTAGCCTTGTCTCAGTCTGTTATTAACATCACAATGTCCAAAGGATAATGGTGATACATCTAATGTGGTGTCTGTACACCAAGTTAAAAAAATTACGAGGTTTCTTTAATTAAATATGAGTTTAAAACTAACTTACACAATGATGTGAAGTCATTTCCCACTCTGTTGCATCATCTGTTTCACTATAGTCAGTCAGCAAAACTACCAGCCCCTTCTAGGTTATACAAGGTGCATCAAATACTCTAAGGTGCACAAATGAGAAAAATGGAAGACCTATAATTGGCTGAAGTGAACGTGAAGCTCAGAGACTCTGAGTAGGTTATTGCCTAAAGATACATCAACCTGTTTCCCCTCTGGCAAAAGACTTTCAAAATATGCAGCTGCTGGGCTTGCTTGCAATTTATAAACCTCTTCCTAATATTCTCCACTCACTTGTGGACAATTGGATAGTGCTTGGATGCAACTGGATTCCATGAATTCACAGGCATTCCCCCGTTAACGTATCCAGGAGGTCAGATATGGTAGTTTCACTGACAGCCAGAAAATCAATATATGCTTCCTTGTGCCTGGGACTAGTCTAATTTTATTGTTCCTTAATAAAAAAAGGGTGACATTTTGATTCATCTGTGGTAGCTCAAATTCATTCCGCATTGAAGATTGATTAAAATGTTCCGTTGTCGAGTTGTACAGTAAAACTCCTTGCGGTGGGCTCCTTTACATGGTAACTTCCAGGAGTATAGGTACATGCCACTTCTCACTTCATTCCAACTGGCGAGTGTGGATTGGTGTCAGGAAGACTGCATGAGACCCGTAAGCCGCTTGCCAGTCAGGGATTTGCCCTGGAAGACAGAAAGACATGCTCAAATACAGCAAACACTTGCACTAGTTATTAGAAGACACCGACTAAACCACTAATAAAGCTTCGCAAGAATCGATTTGCAGTTGGTAATTTTCATAACCTCTCCAATTCAAACACAGCCAAAAATACATTTGTAGAGTTATGCCCCTGTCCCACTTAGAAAACCTGAACGGAAACCTCTGGAGACTTTGCGCCCCACCCAAGATTTCCGTGCGTTTCCCGGAAGTTGCAGGTGGTTGCAGGTAGTGGAAGCAGGTAGGGAGACTGACAAAAACCTCCGGGAACCGCACGGAAACCTTGGGTGGGGCGCAAAGTCTCCAGAGGTTTCCGTTCAGGTTTCCTAAGTGGAACAGGGGCATTAGTGTCTCCCAACTTGAGTTGAAGATCTGCAATGAGGAAATGCTGTGTTTATAACAAAAAAATCCTTGTCCCTTAAATGCCTTTCACACGATGAATGTTTTTTTAAAATGCAGTCACTTCTGCTGAAGGGTTTGAAGAAGGTTCTTGACCCGAAACGTCACCTATTCCTTCTCTCCAGAGATGCTGCTTGTCCTGCTGAGTTACTACAGCTTTTTGTGTCTATATTCAGTAGGAATAGGAAGATGGGCCAGGTGAATGTGTGGCTGAGGAGTAACGTTTTCACCCAGAAGGTGGTGGGTATATGTAATGGGCTGCCAGAGGAGGTAGTTGAGGCAGAAACTATAGCAACATGTGCGAGACTCTTACATCAGTACATGGACAGGTTTAGAAGGATATGGGCCAAATGCGGGCAGGTGGTACTAGTGTAGATGGGACACCTTGGTCGGCATGGGCAAGCTGGGCTGAAGGATCTTTTTCTGTGCTTTATAACTCTATGGCTCTTTCATTCTATAAACCAACCATAATAATGGTTGGTTTATTAGCATAGACCATTTGATGAACCATAAGGTTCAACAAACTCACAGACACAACAAATATAAGAACCACTAGTTTAATTCAATGAATTGTTCAGAATTATTTCCTGATGATGATCTTTTATAAGAGTGGGTTCTGATCAAATGCAACCGATCTATTAATCCAGTTTTCCTCCTCACCATACCTTGCTCAGTAGTTTAGTTCAGAGAAAGAGTGTGGAAACATGTCCTTCGGCCCACCGAGTCCATTCTAACCAACAATCACCCGTACACAAGTTCTATGTTATCCCATCCTACACATTCGGGGTAATTTACAGAAGTCAATTAACCTACAAACCTTTATGTCTGGAGTGTGGGAGGAAACCAGAGCACCCAGAGAAAACCAACGACGTCACAGGGAGAACGTACAAACCTCATACAGATCGCACCCATAGTCAGGATCAAACCCAGGTTTCTGGCGCTGTAATGCAGCAGCTCTACCACTGCACCAAAAGTTATGGGGAAACTATTGTAACCTCATTGAAGTCTTAAAATGATTGCCTTCCACCCTGAAGATTAATCTGCATGTCTGTCTCTGCCCATTCCTGCCTTCTGCCTGGCACCTTCTGCCTTGCAGATCATCTTGTTCATGGTCTCTTCACGCTCACTTTCTGTTTTCCTTCCACTACAATTCCCTCCCCTTTTGCCCTTCTCTTTTTTCCCCATTTTCATTCATGGGGCCTTGCTTCTATCAAGGGTGCCCTTTCTCCCTGCCTGCTTTCCCTTCCCTGTGGTTTCATTTTCTTCAGTTGCCATTCATTCCTCGTCCCTCCCTCATTCTTTCTGCTCTTTCCTCTTTCCTTCCTGACTCCTGTTCCTCTTCAGTGTTATCCGAGCAAGCACAAGGATCAAGCCAGTGGAATTTCCAATTTAAGTTGACCATTTTTGGAAGAGTATGTTAAACCTAGGTATTATACACAAGCGTGTCTCTCTTAGGTCCCCGACCCCTACTCTTTTGCACACCTCATGTCAATGTGACAGGTAAACATTCTTTTTTGGGCCAAATATACCAGGATGCGGCATGCAATGGGCGGCTGTAGTTATAAAGAGAAATTGAATAGGCTGGGGGGTTTTCTCACTGTAACATTGGAGACTGAATGGTGTTCTTATAGACGTTTATAAAATTATGATGAGCATATTTCGGAGTGATAGTCAGGATCTGTTTCCCAGAACAGGGGAGTCTGGAAGTAGAAGTCACAGGTTTAAGGTGAGAGAGGTGAAATTTAAAATAGATCTGAGGGGTACGTTTTCACACAGAGGTTGGTGGGTATAGGAAATGAGCTGGCAGAGGGCAAGGCAGAGGTGGATACAATTGCAACATTTGAATACAAGGTACTTGGACAGCGCCCAGGAGTGGAAAAGACTACAAAAAGTAGTAAACACTGCCCAGTCCATCATCGGCTCTGACCTCCCTACCATCGAGGAGATCTATCGCAGTCGCTGCCTCAAAAAGGCTGGCAGCATCATCAAGGATCCACACCATCCTGGCCACACACTCATCTCCCCGCTACCTTCAGGTAGAAGGTACAGGAGCCTGAAGACTGCAACGTCCAGGTTCAGAAATAGCCACTTCCCCACAGCCATCAGGCTATTAAACTCAACTCAAACAAAACTCTGAACATTAAAAGACCATTATCTGTTATTTGCATTATCTGTTTATTTATTCATGGGTGTATATATTTATATAATGGTATATGGACTCACTGATCTGTTCTGTATTAATGCCTACTGTATTCTGTTGTGCTGAAGCAAAGTAAGAATTTCATTGTCCTATCTGGGACACATGACAATAAACTCTCTTGAATCTCTTGAATCTTGAAAGGGCTTGAAGGGATACTGATGGACAAATGGCATTAGTGTAGTTGGGTATCACATTCAGCATTGTAGAAGTAAGCCAAAAGGGCTGGTTTACGTGATGTGCAATTCTATGATTCTACGATACATTTTCAGCAGGCTTGTGAACAGGAAAAAAAGAGATGGGCGTGAGCGACAGAAACAAAGATCCATGATAGGACGGAGGAGAGGAGCGATTAAATGGAAAATGCAACGATGCTGCGCAAAATAACTGGGCAGTAATTGATTCAGTAGAGAGAAAGTGTGAGTGTAAATAGCAAAGTCATTAGAATCATTGCTGGTGGTTAAAATGGGAGCAAAGATTATGATTGAGAATTTTTTAATTCAGCATTTTATCTGAAGGGATGTAAAATGCCTAAAGGGGAAATTAAGTGCTAATCTTTGAGTCTGCACTAAATCTTTTAGAAAATAGTTTTGGAGGCAACAGTTCAGAACAAATGCAGGTGGGAGAATGAAAATGACGATTTTCATATCCAATATTAGTGATTAAACACAATTGCCGTTGCTCACTTAAATAGAGACATCAGATTCTCTGCCATGGGCAATTGCACATGATCATCACTACAACACAATATTTTGTAAGGAAAATGTTTTTCTAATGACATATTAAGAATATATCGGCGAGTATTCTCTTGAACTTCTACAGGTGTACAGTGGAGAGCATATTGACTGGCTGCATCGCGGCCTGGTTCGGCAACTTGAATGCTCAGGAGCGAAGAAGACTGCAAAAAGTGGTGAACACTGCCCAGTCCATCACAGGTACTGACCTCCCCATCATCGAAGGGATGTACAGGAGTCGTTGCCTCAAAAGGTCAGCCAGCATCATTGGAGACCCACACCACCCTGGCCACACATTTATTTAACTCCTGCCATCGAGACGATATAGGAGTCTGAAAATTGTAATGTCCAGGTTCACGAACAGCTTCTTCCCTACAGCCATCAGGCTTTTAAACACTACTACCTCCAAATAAGCTATGAACTACAGTACATAGACATGGTGATTTGGTTTTGCCTTTTTGGACAATTATAGTTTGTTTGTTTTCTGTGTATGTATCCACGCACGTACGTATGTATGTATCTGTGTGCGTGTATGTCAATGGCAGGGGCAGTTCTGATGAGAAGAGGGATGGTGTTCCACAGTCTAGGTGGTGCAACTACAAAAGTGCGGTCGCCTCTGAGCTTAAGCCTGGACCGCGGGATAGTCAGTAGCCCCAAGTTTGAGGGGGGATCTTATAGAAACTTACAAAATTCTTAAGGGGTTGGACAGGCTAGATGCAGGAAGATTGTTCCCGACGTTGGGGAAGTCCAGAACAAGGGGTCACAGTTTAAGGATAAGGGGGAAATCTTTTAGGACCGAGATGAGGAAAACATTTT